>NC_139960.1:20719733-21114733 GCF_963454915.1 Gymnoscopelus microlampas | reverse complement strand
GGACCGACAAGATGGCGACCATCTCACGAACAGAGGACTCAGTGCCGTGAAGGATATCATAGGTATGGTACATATTTTTGATCAATGCTTCGTTTTATTCATAACACGTTCCTTGCATGTATCGTGCGAGTGGCTCGCTCTTTTTCTAAACGCACACATGTGTGTCAATTAATTAATTAATTTATCAGGAGTGCGGTCGCCTCGCTTGCAGCACATGAACTTGTCAGGATTACCGTAGTTAGCAGTTAGCCTAGCTCTGGTCCATAGCGTTAGAAGGTGTTCTCCTTAACGCTATGTTACTTGGGAGCCGTTGCCCGCACACCGCCGGTAGCGCAGGTTGCGCAGCCTCTCGACTTAAGTCAAAATAAAAATACCCTTTCGTTACTCACCAAAACAAAGACTGGTTTAAGATGTTATACGCCTATTCTCTCTAGTGGGAACACTCGGAGCCCCTCACCTCACGTCTAAAATACACTTTCTGACCAAAATGTGAAATAATCCACCGGATGGAAAAAATCTTGTCAATAGAAAAAATCCGTTGACCAGATCTATAGGGGGCGCAGTGGAGTAACCAAAACATTATTTTCCATCGGGTGGAATATTTTACATTTTGGCCAAAAAGTGTATTTTAGACGTGAGGTGCGGGGCTCAGAGTGTTACCACTAAGAAAAGTAGGCTTTCAACATCTTAAAATCGTCTTTGTTTTGGTGAGTAGCGAAATAGTATTTTTTTATTTTTTACTAAAACGAGAGGCTGTGCAGCCTGCGCTACCGGGGGGTGTTCAGGCAATGGCTCGAAAGTAACACAGCGTTAAGGAGAACTCCTTCTAACGCAGTGGACCAGCGCTAGCTTTAGCCTGCAGCTAAGCTAATGTTAGCAACAAGGACGTGCTAATCTCTTGCCGTATTATGTCATGTTGTCACATACACATATCTGACAAAAGCGGCTGTTTTTGAAACGTACGTTACAGTTTAGAGTCAAACGTAGGTCTGCAGTGAGTTAACCACGCGTGTCAATATTCTTAAATAAATATTGGCGTGTCAAGTGTGTTTCCATCCTCAATTACAACTAAGCTATAGCTGCCGGGTTAGTTATTAATGTCAAGTTGTCTGTTTAGGTAGTAGTTATTACACTAGTTAGCCGGACACATTCTAGTGTTTTTTTGTTTTTGCGCAGTTAGACCAGGAGTCTTCAACGTTTTTCAGGCCAAGGACCCCTTAGCTGAGAGAGAAATGAAGCAGGGACCCCACTACATATATTAAATATATTCCTATTCAACTTTTTCCATAGCTTACTTCATAGAAAGCACTATCATCAATCAAGTGTAAGTTAAGTTTTTTTTAACCACTTCGTAGACCGTCAAGACTTGACCTTTCACTCTGTACTTGGTCTGCTCTTTTCCCCCTCTGCACCAAACCTATTTGCTGAAAATAGCAGATTGAGGGAGGCGTTGTGAACTTGTAGATCTGCTATTTTTGGCTAATGTTCCCCTCAGAATACGGGTTCAAGTGGTTCACATAAAAGAATGATCCTATCAGACAAAGATTTGGTGGCCCGCCTCTAGTAACTCTGAAGACCCCCTAGGGGTCCCGGACCCCCTGAGTTAGATGAACTGAGAGCCCAGCTTGGTGAGGACCTTGTCCAGCCTTGTATCCACCATTGCGGGTCACAAGGACACCCTGGGCAAGGGGGCAATCTTATCACTGGCTGATAAGATTGTAGGAATGTGGAAATCCTGACATTTACATGTACCATATCAGTGATTCTCAACCCGTTTAATTTCAAGTACCCCCATTTTGATATGCATTTGGCTACGGATCCCCCATTTAATACAATGTTTTACCTAATCTACAAATCCTGTGTTCATGTAACTCTTGAGTGTACAAATGGACCCTTATGGGTTAATTTGCGCCATTTAATTCCATTTGGACACTCCCGAGTTACAGATCAGTAAGGGTCCATTTGGATTCACACAATTATCAATCCCTTTTATCTGGAACCTCTCCCCCCCTGCCACCAAGGACCCCTGGGCACCCCGGACCCCAAGTTGAGAACTAGTGTACTGTGACACTTGACAAAACAAACTGCCATCATAGCAGAAGACCATAATGGAAACAAATCTGGGACATTGTTGTGTTTAGCTGCACGTTTTTAATCATGGTCATGAAATCACCTTCAGTCTCAGGGGAAATGTTCACGTTTGTCGTATTTTACCCATGTATGATGATCTGTATTTAACATTTATGTATAGCCATCATGATGGTGGATAATCTCAGACAGTAGTGTAATCTTCTATTGAGACATTGCAATGCGACTGTACATTGCTCTCTAGTAATAATAATCATCAAAAATTCTCAACGTGAAACATAAGACTCAAAGAAATGATTGGTTGTTTCCTCCAGTTGGCTCGTTGTGATATGATCTGGTTATTGAATTACAAGCATCTAGTTTGCCATGCATTTGCTGGGGCCCGACTTGGACCCGTCAGAGGAATGATGACTTATTTATATCACAGGAGCAGCAGTCTGGAATGGCAACACATACTCGTAAACACACCCACGACTGTGCATTATGCCTGGCCAACAAACACCTGCATTAGCCAAAATGCTTTTACTCACACATGTATCGCTGTTGATAGTGATGTGTGATGCACCGTGAAAGATAAATCATTCTGACTGGAGAATTCTGAATTTAGGAGCCTTAACCCATTAAGACCTGAAGCCGATTCTACAAATGTCTTCTAAATCCCAACAGTTTTCTGAAAAAACATATGTTTCTCTATCAGTGGTGCTCAAACTTTTTCATGTCAAGGACCCCCAAAATGATATGTATTTGGCCACCGACCCCCACCTCAAAATGTTTTGTTCCAGCCCCCCCCCAGAAGCAAAGAATAGAGTTTGCTTTAAACAATATATATTCTAAGATTTCTAAGACACACATTTTCACGATTTTTCAAAAATAGCAGATCTACAAGCTCGTACCGCGGCACAGAGTGCCGCGCTTTGAGCTTGTATATCTGCTATTTTTGAATAGCCAAAGTGTAAAAGAATGCTTTTTAGCTCAAATGAAAAAGTGACACAGATGCGTTCCAGGTCTAAACGGGTGAAGCTTGCTTCCTTGCCTACATGTTTCACCATCTATCAACACTTTCTCTTCGTGTTATCGGGACCATTTTCTAGCTGTGTCTTATCCTCCCCTCATCCCCTTCTTAACTCTCTCTGCAAAGGTAGTCCTGTACACAGACAAAGGGAGCGCAGCCCTCTTTTTATTGGCCAAGCTTAAGTACTCTTGGGGCGGGGGGGGGGGGTAGTACTGGTGGTGGTGGGGGGGACCGAGGTGGGGGTTGATAGGGTTCAGTCCACTCAAGGACCCCTAGTTTCTCAGCTGTGGTGCCCCATAAATTGTAGAAGGGGTTGCTTAAAAGGAGATGCTGAATATCGCATTTATTTATTCGAGTCGTATAATAGAAGGAACCTATGTTTTTCCTCTCTTCAAAGCAAAAAGCAACCCATTAAATAAGATTATACTGCTACTCCAGGGACTTTAAATAGTTATTTGGGAGCAGCTCTCTAGAAGTTAAAAAAAAGAATAAGGTCAATGATGCTGTTAAGGGGAAAAGCCCATGAACTGCTTTCATGATGATGCTTTAGTTTTTGTGTGCGAGTGCGTGCTGTGTATAATCGAATAATAGCATTCAAACAATCTTTATTCCACCTTTTGTAAAGACAGAATGTGTCTGTACGTTGATAACATCACCCTGGCTGCCACACTACCCACAAACAAAGATCACGGTTTACTGTCGGTGGAGGGGCTCTTCCATTTTGTGTTCACAAGGGAAAATCAAGCACCCTTTTATAACTGGAAAAACTTAAGAATCAATATGAATTCTGTTTAAGGGTGCTTGAATGTTCTGTGTTATTACCAAGTTAATCTCTTTACAGTGCCGCTCATGTTCTTGTCTGCCCACATCAATATTTAGAAATGCTCTTTGTATGTTTCCATTTCCTTTGTTATAGCCTTATATATATATATATATATATATATATATATATATATATATATATATATATATATATATATATATATATATATATATATATATATATATATATATATATATATATATATATATATATATATATATATATATATATATATATATATATATATATATATATATATATATATATAGTTACAGCCTTGTGAAACTAAAATAGCATCATAATTACATTTTATACATCTGTTAACTTGTAATAGATCTGAGTCACTTCTTCAAAACACTCAAGTCCCTCTTCCATTCCCTACAGCAGGGGTCTTCAACGTTTTCAGCCCAAGGACCCCCTCTCCGAGAGACAGATGAGGCAGGGACCCCCACTATATATTGCAAAGTAAAGCTTTTCATAGATGTTCTATTCATGTTACTGTGTATTTTCAGACATTTAACCACTTAAACCGTCAATACTTGGTAAACTCTCACTCTGTACTTAGTCTGCTCTTTTTCCCCCTCTCTTTGCTGAAAATAGCCGATCTACAAGCTCACAACGCGAGGTGTTGTGAGCTTGTAGATCGGCTATTTTCGGCTAAAGTTGTCCTTAGAATAGGGATGCTAGGGTTCAAGTTCAAATGTAAAAAAACTACGTTCCTATCACACAATGATTTGGTGGACCCCCTGTAGTACCTCTGAGGACCCCCTAGGGGTCCCGGACCCCCTGTTGAAGACCCCTGCCCTACAGTGTAGTCACATTGTCTAACCAGATCTCCTCCCTCTCTCTCTCTCTCTAGATAAAGCCATGCCTCGGTAGGATCCACTTTCTTAGCTCGCCATGGTCCCCATGGTGATCTGAAGCCACTGTGAAACGTGGACACACTCAAACCTGGTCACTTATTGACTGAACCGTCGGCCAGGCAGGCGTGTGTGTGTAAATGGACAGGTGTAAACATGTGGGCCGGCTGCGGCTGGCCCCAGACCACTCTATCCTCAACCCCCAGAAGTGGCATTGTGTAGACTGCAACACCACAGAGTCTGTATGGGCCTGCTTAGGTTGTGCCCACGTGGCGTGTGGGCGCTACATCGAGGAACATGCCCTGCAACACTTCCAGCAACAGCGCCACCCGCTGGCCATCGAGGTCAACGAACTGTACGTGTTCTGCTACTTGTGTGACGAATATGTTCTCAACGACAACGCCACAGGTGACCTCAAGCTGCTTCGCAGCACACTCGGTGCCATTCAGAGCCAACACTATGAGGTCACCACCCGCAGTGGGCGCATCCTCCGCTCTGCCAGTGCCGCCGCGGACACCTCCATGCCCTGCGGCGCTGGTGAACTGCAACTGCGGGAAGAGGATAGGATGTTCACTGCCCTGTGGCACCGCCGTAGATCGCTCATGGGCCGCGTGTTCCGCTGCTGGTTCGGACTCACCGAGGGTGGGAAGAAAAAGGAGGCGGCAGAGGAGCGGAAAAAAGAGCTGATAGAGAGGAAGCACGCTTTAAAGAGGCAGCAGCAGCACAATTTGGAGATTGCCCCTCCGAGGAAGAGCCGGCGGTTGTGCCGGAAGAGCGAGAAGGCTGCTGAAGCAGCGGCAGCCATTAATACCTTGACACGCAGCAAGGCGAACACTTCTTTGCCCACACGCAGACCCAGAACTCAAAAACCTGCTGCGCCTCCTACTCCCGCTCCCAAGAAAGTGGGACGACCCAAAAAGGTCCAAATCCCGACTCCCAGGACTCGCACCCCTTCCTCCTCCACCGCTAAATCCAAGGTCAGAACCTCCTCAGCACTCCCCCGTACCGCCCCTACCACAACACCTGTCCGCCGCAAGCCAAGCACCAAACAGGGTGACTCGCCCGTAAAGCGGCATCCCACGGTCACTCCTGGTGTGACGGGTTTGAGGAACCTGGGTAACACCTGCTACATGAACTCCATCCTGCAGGTGCTCAGCCACTTGCACGTCTTCAGGGAGTGCTTCCTGCGCCTGGACCTGACCCAGGCGTTGGAGCTGCTGGCCTCTGCCGTCCACGGCCAACTGACAGGGAAAGCCTCTTCCCAGTCTGCCATGGCTCAACGGAAGGGGCTCCAGGCCAGCTCAGGCTCCGGGGCTGGGTTAAGTGGTGGGGCCTCACGGGCTCGCAGCATGGAGCTGATCCAATCCAAAGAGCCCAGTTCCAAGCACATTTCACTGTGCCACGAACTGCACACCTTGTTCCAAGTGATGTGGTCGGGCAAGTGGGCGCTGGTATCGCCTTTTGCCATGCTCCATTCTGTGTGGCAGCTGATCCCCGCTTTCCGAGGCTACGCCCAGCAGGATGCCCAGGAGTTCCTGTGCGAGCTGCTGGACAAGGTGCAGCATGAACTGGAGAGCACCGGAACGCACACGCCCACTGCAGGAGTGCCCCAGACGCAGAAACGACTCATCAGGCAGGTTCTCAGTGTTGTCAACACCATCTTCCATGGCCAGCTACTCAGCCAGGTATGATAAAGCACATACTGTAGGCTCTCTACCATGACTGTGAAATCATGAGCGCTGTCTGGCTTGTTCATCACGCACGCGCACACCGACACAAAGTGACATGCACATGTGATCCACACACCATATCTGCCTACCAACACATAGGGCTGTCACGATTACAAATTTAAGTTGACGATTAATTATCACTCAAATAATTGTTATTTAATTGTGTTTCTGTCGTTGAAAATTAATGGAACATTATGAATAAAAATTACATTTCTGTTTGGCTTTTAGCTTTCGTAAACAAAAGTTGCACAGGGCAGATATGACAAATAACACATATTTAATTACTTTATACTTAAAAATAAACATTAATAGTGGAAATAGCCGATCTATACACGAATCCACGGAGCGCTGCCCTGCGCGCAACCATTGCTGCGGTGTCAGACTCAAGTCAGCTGTTGCTGCGGTGTCAGTCAGCTGCAGTCACTGACTGCTCACGTTACTCTTTTTCCTGCTTTTTACTAACACTAACTTTACAAATATGTACAGAAAATCGGGACGAACCACCTACGTCTGCTAACGTCAACAGACGGACCGAACCGCAGCTGACTGACACCGCAGCAATGGCGGCGCCCCTACAGGGCAGCGCTCCGTGGATTTGTGTATAAGCTCAAAACGGGACGCGTTTTTGCTTATAGAGCTGCTATTTAGATCTGCTATTTGCTTATAGATCTACTATTTCCACTATTTTTGACATTTTTTGAAAATATGACATTTTTTAACATGAAATTGCGACTATATAAAATCATTTCCGTATCATTACTTCCTGGCTGAATTTGCTCTATTGCTGAATTGACTGTGTCAATTAAATACATTTGTAGTGAAGCTCAATCATGCTAGGTAGTGTGCTGGGATTTTGGGAGTAAGGCTGTACTGCCTGCCAAATTTGTAGTTATTTTTTTTACTAGTAGCTCTTGTAGACTAGTAGCTCCTTGCTCTTGAATTGGCTGCTTTCTGAACAACGCCATGAGGAATAAAAGATGAAACAAGCTGTCTTTCGTCCATTTATTAAATCGTTTGGTGATCAAACAAACGGATGCACGTCTGACTGTAAGCCCCTCTCAAAGCAATCTTATCGAGGGGGGGGGGGGGGGGGGGGGGGGGGGGGCGGTCGGAGGCAGTACCCAGAGGAGACGAACACTAAGGTGTCCTTGAGCAAAGCACGCAGGCCCGCCAAGCACACACAGACAGTCCATTGTGAGAACTCAATGCTACTATGGTGCACTCTACTACCTACACGATAATAAAACATATTGATACTGTGTATGACAAGAAATTGAACAAAGAGGGCTAGCATCTCCAATGATATCACATGAATATGGTCGGTCATGAACAGGCCATGAGCCTGCCATCCTGACTTTAGGTCCTAAATCTACACATTAGCAACAGGTGGTCAAAGTGCATCATGACAAAGTCGCACTGAGCCCATGCATGAACAATGGCAGACTGTCTCGCAAATATATGTTCATACTTTATATATATATAAATCAAACGTTAGTTCATGAAAATTAGGACAGAGCTTACTTATATAGAGGGTTAGAAAATTCCTCAACACTCTCAAAACATTGTTTGTACTTTGTAAACTTGTACCACATTTATAAACCAGTGGAAGTCCAGATATTCTAGTCTAAATGAGGACTGTGGGCCCTGTGAATGGAGAGCTAGCTAGAGGACAAGAGATTAGTGTCTACTTTAAGAGGCTGAGTGCAAACACTCACACCTGCTCTCACTGAATAAGTGGCTGTGTGTGCTGGTGTTTTGGCGGTATATGAGCCCTGTGCCTTTTCACCAGGACATTGACTGTGCTGCCTTTGGGTTTGCCATCCCTAACAATGATGATCATCATAGCCTTTTCGTTTTCAAGTCTGAGAGGGAAATGGAATACAGAAATAAGACATAACAATGTGTCCTCCCTGTCCAATCTGTAGCTACCGATTTAGCTATTTACTATGTGTGCAGTTTTTGGACGAAGCCGCCCTATTAGCTGCATTAAACAAGCTGGCTGCTTGTGGGCATGTCAACAAGTGTGGTGGTGATCTCCTTTGGCCAAATGGAAATAAGTATGAACCTATAAGTATGAAATTGCTTATTAATAACAATTTTGGTGTAAGAGATTTGATGAAGAAGCATGTTTCAATGATTCTGAAATGATTTTCAATTGCAATCAAATTTTACACAATTTTGGATATGGTCTGTTATGTGATGGAGTGAGTAGGGACATTAGCTGTACTTGGTCTACTTTTGTGGGGACTGACATACACATGATATAGCTGGATACAGACATACTGTACAGACAAATCCTGTTCCAGACGTGTCGGCCTTCGACCATGCCATTAAAAATGGTAGAAAAGGTTGCTGCAAGTTCAGGATCTGACCACTACACCAATCTCCAGGCCGACATCTCAACTCTTTTTCTCGTGTACTTCCAGGTGACGTGCCTGGCGTGTGACCACCGCTCCAACACCGTGGAGTCATTCTGGGACCTGTCCCTGGAGTTTCCAGAGCGGTACCACAGTAACCACAGGGAGTCGGCCGCACAGGTGTCGTGCCGGCTGACGGAGATGCTGGCCAAGTTCACAGAGACAGAAGCCTTGGAAGGCAGCATCTATGCCTGTGACGAGTGCAACGGTGAGTTTAACCCATTTAGACCTGTGTCATTTTAAGATTTTAGCTAAAAAGCATTATTTTATATTTATATATATTTTTTTATTTCATTTTTGTTTTAAAGCAAACATTTTTAACTCAAATCTTTGCTTCTGGGGGTCCCTGGAACAAAATATTTTGAGATGGGGGTCGGCGGCCAAATACATATAATTTTGGGGGTCCTTGACATGAAAAAGTTTGAGCACCACTGATATAGCAACATACGTTTTCAGAAAACTGTTAGGATTCAGAAAAGAATTGTAGAATCGGCTTCAGGTCTTCTTAATGGGTTAACACACACACACACACACACACACACACACACACACACACACACACACACACACACACACACACACACACAGATATACAGATGCATTTTCTCTCACTAGAAATCTCAGATTGGAATAACATTGTTTGTCTTTCTTTGTCCAAGAGGAAATGAGTATTGTGTATTGACATTTTTCCTCCTGATTGTGCAGCTAAGCGCAGACGGCTGTCCTCCAAAGTAATCCTGACCGAAGCAAAGAAGCAGCTGATGGTGCACAAACTGCCTCAGGTCCTCCGTCTGCACCTTAAGCGCTTCAGGTATGCCAACATTACACTAAAGCCAGTCATCCTGTTGGGGAGTTCCATTTTGATATGAGTCATCATTAAATCATGAACAAGACTGATTTTCAGAAAAGCCTGACCTACAGTAGCAACACAGAAGAGAGAAACACTTTGAAGTCCACGCATTTCAATGGAAGGATGTGCCTATTAGTACTTGGCAATGTGGCAGAGCAGTGCGACACAGCTGGTGTTTTTTGTTACAGCGGATGGGGTGGAAAAAGTATAAAACATTGGGGCGATCGGGTAGCGCAGGAATAGAATTCCTGCCCACCACCATGGAGACTAAGGATTTGAATCCTCCGCGGTGCATCTGGCTCGGCCAGGCGTCCATGCGAACACAATTGGCCGCGATTGTGGGAGGGAAGCCAGTCAAGGAGGGGGCGGTCAAGGTCGCTTCAGCTGCACTAGCAACTCCTACAGGTTGGTCATGTTGCATGTACAGTGGGGCGCTGAACTGAGAAGAATGGGGTATGTTGCATCCGGTGAAAATGATGCCATGCCACTGTTTTTTATGGTTTGAATTCATCGGATTATTTCTTGACTGACTTTGGCAATTTCTCGAGATACGTGGATTACAGACATAGTAACAGAGATTCGGTGCATTTATTGTAAGATTGTCTACATTCATGCCAAAATCATATAGAGTTGGTACAGATGCTGGTTAGCAAATTAATACCATAAACCTCATGTCAATCCAGATGGGAAGTGACCCCAGGACATTGTACAATATAGTAGAGGGCATTAAACAATTTTACAGTGGTAGCTGGACAAAAACACTGACCTTTTTATGTTACCAGAGGTCTGGTAATGGTTCTTACCAAAGCAAATCAATGATTTCATTCCCATTGATCAACAAGCCTACTTTTTCATGGTAGTAGCATGTCTCCCCTTCCTCTCCAACTGAGCAACATGGTTTGCATCCTCCTCGGTGCATCCTCTGTACACCTAGTGTTACCCTGTGTGAACGGGTAGTAATAGCATAACAGTACCTTGCATTGTGAGAAATAATGTTGCATTTGATATCAAATAATGTACTGTGCGAACAACAAAAATATATTCCAGTTACACGGTTGAATTTTGTATTAGTGTAAAATGTGTAGAAGTAATCAAACTTAAACAATTGCCTGCATTATGGTAGGTGTATTTCATGTCCAATGCACCGAGGTACTTAGAGCTCCAGTTCCTCTCATATACACTCCCAGAAATGGAGACATCCAAGGAAGGTAGTGTCAGTCACAAATACTGTTTGTCACATGCTCATAGATGTATGAGCAGTGAAATGGTGTGGCAGAAACAAAATGACGGTCATTTTTAACACTAAGGAAAGTGTTGGACTTGGATCATGCAACCAAGAGTTAAAAGTTCAATTTGACCATGATTAAATGTAAATTCCTTTTTTTGTGTGTGGTGTCGGGTGGCAGACGAAACATCTGCTAATAACCCCTATCTAATTGGGGACCCCTAGCTTGAAATGGGGTAACGGCACAAAGCACAATACTTCCAAGTAACACCCCCTATGACATGACACACATCTTGCAAAAGCTCAACCAGACCGCACAGGTACAGTTTTGTCAACTATGGGTTTGCAAGGGTAATTCTAAGCACTTACATGATAGGATTGATATTTAATTGATATATGTTGAATTATGTATTAATATTCCAGGACATTGAAGTGTTATTTATATTCTTTATTATACAGATTTTTTAAATTTGTTTGCTTTTGACCCCTTTTTCGCCCCATTTTAGTCGTTATGCCAATTGATTCCTCCCCACACACATTTGTGTGTTGTATCCCACTGACTCACCTGCCAGTGAGAAGCCCCCACCGGGAGGATGTAGAGCGTTCGTCCTACTCCTCCTGCCCAAAACTCCATGCTGACAGGTGCTGCCCCAGTCCGTGGGAGTACCTGCGGTGACAAATATCACCCTCCCCGCCTGGCTTCCCTGCCCCGAACACAGGCCAATTGTGTTCGTATAGAGTCTATACGAACACAATTGGCCTGTGTTCGGGGTAGGGAACACAGATAGACGCTCGACAAAGTCAGATGCACCGCGGTGGTGGGCAGGCACTTAACCACTGCACCACCCGAGTGCCTATTATACTGAATTTCTATGTAAATTTAAAAAAATGTGAACGATGGAAGTAGAGCTGCATGGTTATAGCAAAAAAATAAAAAATCAGGATTATTAGGGTCCATATTGATGTAGGAGCCTAATGTAGGGGCTGTGTCTGTCCACCAAGATATTTTCTTTTCCTGAGCGCAGCGTATGTTTTGAATGTTTACAATGGGCCTTATCCTGAAGGGACAAACGTGGCATTTTTCCATGGGGGCAGTGTTGCTGCTTGGAGCATACACAAACTCAACAAAGGTGCAGGACCCATGCTCAGGTGCCAGTCGTATATAAATATATTCGCCACCATTGGAACTGCTTCATCCTAGGGGAAACACTGGTATTGCTGTGATGGGAGGCATGATGAACCACCTCAACTAGCTGAGGTAGCAAGTAAAGCATACGGATAACAGCTGCTGTTGGTTGAATGACCTGTCCATTCACCAGTTCCTTATTTGTGGTTGGTCTACAGGTGGTCTGGACGGAACCACCGAGAGAAGATTGGCGTACATGTCAGCTTTGACCAGCTTCTCAACATGGAGCCTTACTGCTGCCGTGACCCCTCCTCACCCAAAAGTGGTACCAGCAGCCCCACGGGTTCACCGAGGCCCAAACACTTTATGTATGAACTCTCCGCAGTGGTGATGCATCATGGGAAGGGCTTTGGTTCTGGCCACTATACTGCCTACTGCCGTAACACAGAGGGGGGTGAGTACATTCATGGTTGCTCGTGATGGTTTGTGTAATATGTTTTTCGATCTGAAT
The DNA here is from genome assembly GCF_963454915.1 of Gymnoscopelus microlampas. Taxonomy (NCBI): domain Eukaryota; kingdom Metazoa; phylum Chordata; class Actinopteri; order Myctophiformes; family Myctophidae; genus Gymnoscopelus; species Gymnoscopelus microlampas. The sequence continues at coordinate 21,102,091 of NC_139960.1, read as the reverse complement.
TTTTCTCCTTGAATTTAGGGCTGGGTGATGTGACTTGTTTCAGAGTTTCGTTCCTTGAGAATGTGGTTGAAAATAATATTCTATGTATGGACCAGTTGGAAACAGGTTTCCATAATCGTTTAATTAATTATGCATTTCAGTGTTGCACCTCCATGTTTTTATCATCATTACTTACTGAGTGATAGACAGGAAATGATTTTGGCGAATAAATTCTTTACATTAAAGGACAACTTCACCCATTATCAACCTATCTTCATATAATCAGTCCTCACTAATGCTCATTATACTATGGTACCATTTTTGTCTAATCCCGTGTCTCAGAGGAGGGCTGTGTACAGTTCAGAAACCCGCCTACCAGTGACATCCCATCGATGGGGAATCCATGCTAACAGAAACTGCAATCTTTCTATTCCTCGAAAGTTGGCATGCTATAATGGAAGCCATTGTTCTCGCTTTGATAAAAAACTAAACAAAAACCTGCCTAATGATGGTGTCACTGGTAGGCGGGTTTCTGAACTGTCCACAGCCTGACACAGACCGAGTAGATCTGTTTTTTACCATTTTATCATGCGCATTAGTGAGAACCAATTATATGATTATACACAAAAAAAGTGTAAATCCTTACTCTCCTTCAAAACCGCTCTAAATGAGCACTTACAGGTGGCTGCAATTCAGAACTGGCCCTTGTAAAAAGTCAGAGCCTAAACCCCCCCCCCCCCCCCACATATTTTTCTTTTTCATTACTACTACTACGTTTATATGATGTTTTTCCATAGTATTGTATATCTGTCTGTCATTAAATGTTTTGATGAATTGAGTACACAGGACCCCAATGGAAACAAACCATAGCGGTATAATCCTCTTAGCAGACCTTGTATTGAACTGTACTTTCCTAAATATAATATCCATCATATTGTAGAGCTCTGATTTATGTATTGCCCAGCCAGAGGTCGCGTTAGTCCGATAATTGCCGGTTTTGACCGTTTATTTATGACAAAGACCGGAAAAAATAAATCTCTCCGGACATCCTGACCGGTTGATAATGACACGGCATTAATTATCACCGCAAAATTAGGCACATTTCAAATCCTCTGCTTTTCGCTCTCGCTCTCGCTCTCTCTCGCTCTCTCTCTCTCTCTCTCTCTCCAGCGTGCGTGTGTTTCTGGGAGAGGGAGAGAGACGTACTAGACAAAAAGAGTTTGTCACACGCTGTTAGGATACACCTATTTCCTGTTAATAATAACCAGTGTAAAATGTGCTACATTGGGCGGTAAATAGGAGACACTTTATTGTGAAGGTACAACAGGAAAAAGAAGAGAGCTAGTTGTTGCTGCTGCTGCGTAGCCAGCGGTCTCGGCAGTCCGCGGTCCGGTTACAAGTTACATTATATAAAGTTGTGTATTTAAGAGCCAGTCACACACAAGTTGTATCATTACTAGTTAGAATATGTCACAGATACTAGGCTAATACAATGGCACTTGTGAGTAAAGTTGGCAAGTTGCCCTACAGTTTAACAACAGTGCAGGTTGAAGATGAAATCTAACACAGATGCGTAAATACTCTTCACAACAGCTATAGGCTACTGCAACTATGGCATCGAGGTGAAACATGACGTTAATCATAATCGTGGACCTATTTTTAACTCTATGAGGTGGACACGTTAAAACGTTACCACTTTGAACTGAATAGCTCTATGAGGAGACGACAAGATTCTCACAACTCATCAACTTTCCCACGGCTGTCCCAACTAGACGCACGGACCGCATCCACTGTCTAATTATACAGTATAACCTCCTGTGAGTGAGTAGTGGTCTATATTTATTGCCCTAACAGGTCAGCTGAGCCACGTTATGAAGGATTCATCTGAAATGCCCAATTTTGTGCAGTGCCCTTTGATTAGAAAATGCATACAAAAACGCAATTGATTATTGAGAAACCATTACGCACGCAGCATGCGCAAATGGTAATGTAGGTAATTAATGTATTTGTGTAAAATGACCCTGCTATATAAAATGTGTAGGCTATATTATGATGGTTCATGTTCAAATAGCTCAATCCAAAATATAATGCTGTAGGCCAAATTGTTATGCTGTATTTACGCACCTGCTTGTCATTAATGCATACAAATAATTATGACCGTTATTTTTTTCAGATGTCCGATAAATTTGAATCCTTCCGGACATTGGGACCGGCAGATTAAAATCCTAGCGCGACCCCTGTGCCCAGCCCTACTTGATCTTCAACTGTCTGAAAGTGCATTTAAAGTTTTAAATGTATCTTCTTGATTCTCTTGCAGGCTTCTGGGTTCACTGTAATGACTCTAAGATGAATGTGTGCTCTGTGGAGGAGGTGTGCCGTGCCCAGGCTTACATCCTCTTCTACACACAACGTGTCACTCAGGACAAAGACAGGCCGCCATAGGACCACAATCCACTGAACCCACCTCCTCCTCGCTGTATGTCGGCAACCCAGCGAGCTCCACCTCATTCGCTCGTGTTTCTTCCCTCTATTTCTTTGGGCATTTTATATCCTGGGAGGATTTTTTTTGTTTTTTAATCATATTTTTCATTGGGGGGGAGGGGGAAGCGAGCCTAAGGACTCTGCTTTGCGAACTCTTGTATATGGTGTTTATATGTTGGTGTTTTTTATTATGGTAAATAATGGTGATTTTTTTTGTTTGATAGTGTAAAGCTGTATTTTATAAAGAGAGTATCAGCGACAGTGTTTCAGTAGCAGCCAACAGACTTTGGCCACGTGTGATAATGTACAAGTGTCCTCTATCCAGTAATGGATGTGTATTAGCATTTAGCATTTGACCACAAACATCCTGATCACAAACAAGGTGCATGGCCAATGGGCTGTCGAATTCATATTTTATGGCAAAAGACAAAATGAGAATACTATGGATGGAGGTGTGAGCTTATTGCTTGTTGCCTCATTGAGTGTAAATACTGTTAATCAAGTTTTAATCAAGTGAACATGTTCTCAGTCACTTTAGTTTGGCAACGCCAGACTGGATGTAGATGTAATTTACTATGGCCGAGTTAAGAAGTGGTTTCCCTGTGCCATAGACATTAGTGGGTGATGGCTATAGCTTGCCCTCTGTTCGGCTCTGCTGTAAGAGCTATCATGTCGTCCCATCCCTCTAGTTATCCACTTATTGACAATGGAGTAGGTAACGTTTCTGCTCAGACCCAGCAGTGTTTGCCCACCCCTCCCCTCTCTCTAGTACTGTCCGGTCTGTCAGTCAATATTTTGCGATTGGCTACTGACCTCAAGCCAAAGCACAGGGGATATAATTGGAACGGCTCTTCAGTTTTTCCCCTAAGGTTTTAACTTGTGCTGGGAGTGCTTTGTTTGTCTATTTTCCATCCTTGAATGGTGGATGGAAACAAATGTTTTAAACATTTCCAAAGGGATGATCTTATTTTTTTGGCTAAATGCTGCCATCTCTCTTCCTCAGAATGTAACTTGTTTTTTTCGTACCAGAGGGGAGGGAATATTCATGATCCCTTATCAGATACTAGTGTTCTAGAAAAGTGCCCTTTTTGTTGTAAAAGTAAATCTATTTTTGTAGTTTTTTTTTTTACTCTGAAAAGGATTCATATCAGTTCATGATGGTGGTAAGCTGCACATTTTCAGTCCCGCCCAGGCCAGCATTTAGAGTGAATGTATTTTTATACAATCTTTTCCCAGAGTTGTGCACCCCCCACATTTCCTCCCCTATTTAGTTATTGCCAATTCCCCATGTGTACATCGGTCTCTGTTGCCCCCAACCTCCTCACTGTTGGGCTGGGAAGGGTGTAGACTACCAGGTGTCTCTGATAAACATGGAGTTGCCAGTCACGTCTTTTCACTTGATGACAAGGAAGAGTGTAACGTATACATCTTCTAACTATCAACTCCAGAGAGGCCCTCCCATGTGAATCGGCCAACCAGCAGGGGTCGCTAGTGCAGCGACGAGACGCAATCCCTCACTGGTTTCCCCACCAGCGAACATTGCCAGTTGTGTTTGGTAAAGCGCCCGGCAAACCCGGAGGCATTTCTGCCAAATGAAAGCAGGTCTCTGCTGTAGTGGGTGTCCCAGAGTTTTTTATTTTTTATTTTTAATAAAAGCCAGTTTTAATGGTTTTATATAGTTCTATATACTGGGTGGTCTACGGTGGTGGGTGTCCCAGAGGTTTTAAAGTTTTAGAAAAGTTTGTTTTGTCCTCATTAATTTTTCAAACTCACCAGCAGTTTTGACTTAACAGGAGTTTTCACAGTTTTCCCTTGTGTGTAACTTTGTCTACCAGTGAATGTGTGTGCATACTGTATTTGGTTCTGTGCACCCCTTTAAGTAAACTAGCCAGACAGATAGAACAAGATTACTACAGTGTAGACATGTTTGTGTGATAATGGTAATCTCCATAATGGAGAAAAGTGTAGAAAAAAGAAAATGCTTCACTGCCTCAGTCTGGTTCGTTTGGTTTATCTACCAGAGGGGAATTCAAAGCACATTTCATGTTTTCCCCTGTTGTCAGACATTGTGACACAGTGTATGTTCATGTTCATTAAAAATTTATGGAAGTGATACTATGCAAATTGTTACCTCAAAATTTTCTAGAGAGAATTACCTCAATAAAAATGAGAATATTTTTTCATTTTTCTAAGAAAGCGCTGTGTATTTTCTCATTTCAAGACTTAAGCAAGTTGTGGGCCAACCAAAAGAAAAGGGGTTGCCCTTTAACAGACAAAAACATACATATTTCCTGCCCTTTATGCCGGCTAGCATGTAGGGCAGCAACGAAGGATTTCCACTCCTGTCTGTTCTAGGCCAGCGTCTTAATAGAACCCCAGGTGTGATGCAGGGTCTTCAGCTCTCCCTCCTACGCCAGGTGTTCTTGGGTCCACTGCCTTCTCATAAGTTGTCCTGTTCACACAGGCTGTGTGAACAGGACAGATGTTGGTTGGATATGGTTTTGGGACAATATTTTCAGTATTTTCCGTAGGCTTTTGGCGTGAAAGGCAACTGAAAGGATACTGACCATGACACTGATGATGTCATCATGGTCAGTATCATGTCACAGGGCTGTGCCAAGCCCTGTCACAGGGACGTGTACATTCAACCATTGAAACATACATTCATACACCGACGGCAGTGGGAACCATGCAAGGCACCAACCTGCTCATCTGGAGCAATTAGGGGTTCAGTGTCTGTCATATTGAGGATGTCAGGCCCTGTCAGCACCATAGTAAGCACCATACTCATTGACCATTGTCAGCGCCATAGTCAGTACCACAGGCAGCACCATAGTCATAAACGTCAGCACCATAGTAGTCAATAACCATTGTCATCAGTTGCACCATTTAGCGCAATATCAGCAGCCCCCTTTAGGTTACAGAAGCTGTCACTTTGATCATCAACTTCATGTTCAAATGTGTTTACCTGTAGTCTACAGGTAAAGTCATGATCTACAGATCATGTAGATCATATGTCACACTAAACAAAAATGGTGCTAAATAGTGCTCAGATGCCGAAGACCCTGTGCTGGGATTCGAACCTTGTGATCTGCAGTCAAGAGCTCTAGCCCCATTACTAGCAGAAAGTCACACTTTCAACTCCCACCATCGCCACGTTTGAAATCCGAACGTTTATGTAGATGAACGGGTCAAAAATGGAGAAAGTGCAAACACCAGGTTGAAGTTCATCCATGACAGTCATGACAGATCCCGACTGCACTGGCGATTTGTTTACATTCGACCACATGGCTCATTTGCATTATGTTACCATATTGATTTTATCCCACTGTTGAGGGTTAGGGTTATGTTTTATGTATTTTGTTTAAGACTTACAGTAGGCTGCCTTGCCCCACTGGAATACAGTGACTGATATGAATTAATATACTGGACCATACATAAAATGAAGAATACCTCGTCAGTGACATTTTATTACAAATGAAAATAAAAATAAGAAACAGTGGAGTAACAATACGTTTTCGTATAGCAGCAATTTTGCCACAGGTTCAGCTATTTGAGTATCCCTGCGTTAGTATGTGGTTTCAGCAACCATGGTCTTCTTGCACACCATACAAAATAGCTCTTTGAATGGTGGTTACACCACACTGACAAATTTTGACAATTCAGTTAGTTGACTTGACAGACATTATTCCCCATATGAATTATTATATTCAAAGCTTTGGTGATCCATTTCTTTGAATTTCTATTTAATAGTTCTAATGTAAGATCATGCCCAACTAGTTGATAGGGTGTTTTATTGATCATTTCACCTTTTTTAGCAAGTTGAAAACTAAACCATATGAAAGTTAGCGTCACGCCATTGACCCTCCCCCTTTTTGTAATTTTATGCATTTTAACAGTGATGATGCATTATAACTGATTAAAACTATGAGAATTAACATGGGATGCATATTAGGAAGTGTTACCAAAGAGTCTGATAGTGCCCAGCAATGATGAAGTATTACAATACTTTATAAGTCATAACACTTTGTTTTACAGTAGCATTATGAGTGCTTATAACTAATTATACAGTCCTACAAGCAGATTACAACTCATAAGTACCGGTATGTGTATTTATACTTGGCCTTATGTCATTATAAAATGCTTCATAATGTGTTATAAAGCATTATAAGTGTGTATAATGCGTTATAGACATGGGTTGCGTATGCAAGGAGCTGGAATACTTACGTTTCTGTTTGTTTGGCATACTGCATATTGAGACACCCACCAAGAGAATGTATTTCACATAAGACGCAGAAAGAGAGCAAAGATTATTTTTAATCACTTTTTCCTTACAAAAACATTTTAGGGATTTGAAAATGAAGTAGTACATCAGAAACATACGGTGACGGCAGCCTTTTCAAAGATATTTTACAAATATCAAAGAAACAAGTACTGGAGGGCTGGAGTGCAGAGTGCTCTCCTGTAGCGATAAAAGCCAAACGTACAGTACAGCCGTAGATGCATGGTGTCTTTATAAAGATGGGAGGAACTGTATTTAATACCTCTGACAACTCATTCGGCCTGACCACATCCTACACCCAGTGGTACTTGGTCTTGACCATCATTAGCACTGGGTACTGTGGGCTTAGAGTGGTTCCAAGGAATCAGGCTTTTTAAAAAAAAATATCAAAATGAGATATCCGAGTGGATTTTATACTTGAACTCAGTGGCAACTTTATATGCAACTGTTTAACAGTTATTTTAACATTATGTAACGTGAGGTCCACTGCAGACTGTTGGGACACCTGTATCCAAGCTGGGGGGAAAAAAGCATACTGAAATGCTTCCTCCAGCAGAAGCTTGTTTACTTTTTTTTTTCTCTTTTTTTTTTTAAACAATCACTTGACACCTGAAAAACAAATGATACAAAATTCAGCCACTGCCAAGAAAGCCATGTCCCCCTCTTTGCCGCTAGCTGTGAAGTGGTGCTGAAAAATGCATTGTGGGTACAGTGGCATTTGGTATATTTCACTGTTGCCCTTTGACAGAAGGTGCAGAGGCGAACAGTTCCTGTTTTTAAAACCATGTCTCTTGTTCCAGAGAGAGTGCAGGCCCATGTTTGAGTGTTTTTATTTTCTGCTGGGGTTTGGAGGCGTGTGTGTTGTGAGGCAGGGCGGGATGAGGGTTGGGGGTGTGTGTGTGTGTGTGTGTTGGGGGGGGCCTCAGTAGTCATCACCCCGGCTCACCACCTCTTTGCAGGTGGGCCTGAGCAGGATAGTGTGCTCAAACTGAGCGGTGTAGCAGCCCTTGGTGTCACAGAGGGGTGGGTAGGGGTCCACGATGCCCAGGTCACACAGGTTCTTCAGTGCCATCAGGTACTTCGTCTCGCCCAGGCGGTCGAGCCAGCGGCGACAGAAGGCCAGTGTGCCAAAGTTCTCGTTGACCACATTCAGCATGTGCTTCGCTCTAGGGAGTCTGGAGAGGAGAGGGGTAAATTGAAGTACGACAAAACATAAGCATAGAGTGACAAAGTCCTTTACTTTAACACTGGTTGCTGATGAGATTGATGTGCCTTTAAAAAAATGTTTTGTTCAAGGCAGCTGCATGCTAGGATTGTATGACACCAACTCCCTCAGTTCTCTTTTCAGTTATTAACGGTCATTCAAATTGATTCAGTTGTTGTTGCACATGTGGGTTTATACAGAAATCCAAGTGATCATTCAGATGAACAACTAGAGCCAATAGATATGTGTATGTGCGTAATACTAGTACCAGGTATTCATACTGAGGACAGGGGGGCATGGTAAAAGCAGACAAATACCTGATGGGGACGTGTCCAACATCAAAATTCTTCATGTAGTGAGAACATTCCATGTCATCGTGCACCACGCCTTTTCCTGTGCTACCAAACGTCTCGATGGCATAAACCTCTCCTTCCTGAGGGGGGATGGGGGGGGGTTAGGACAAAGGGTGACACACAGGGCTCAAAACAGGTCTGCATTAAATGAACTCGGTATGAATATACGTGTTGCTTGCTTGTAGCTTGTTGCTTTTACACAGTGTAGAAATAGTCAGGTGTTGGTCTAAATGAGCTTAATTAAACGCACCTCCATCCTTGTTGCTTCTCCTCCCTTAACAATGGGCACAGTCTTGCCAGCATGTATTCTGTACTGACCAATTGAATGACCATTCAGATTTCGGATTGGCTTCACTGCGAATAGAATGAATTAGATACCTTTAGAACCAATCTGATCGATTGATGAGCAGTTAGCTGTCAAGTACTATTGTGATCAGAAGCTCAGATGAAAAGATAGTTAATCATATTAAACTCAAATCGTTATGTAAACAGAGAAACATGTTGACAGAGTTTCACCTGGTCTGCCAAACTGCAGTTATGCATTGTATTGGGTGTTTCAACAAAAACATACAAGCTGAAGAAATGTATCTGGTTTATTATGATGTTTTTGTCTTGGTCCCTTTCCTTTGGGACCACGTACCAGCATGTGGTTAATGGTTAACACCACCATAGCAGTTTTTGACAATGATTTCTAAAACACTACCTCTGTGGATTAGTAGAACATAGTGCTACATACTACAACAAGAAACAGCAATATTAAGTTATGAACATTTGCTTACGCAAACAGTCCTCATCTCCTGAAAGGAATTTGTATGTAAATATATATTTACATACAAGCTTCAATGCATTTGCATTCTTGCTGTATAGGCAACCACAGTGGTTCACGTAGTAGATATACATTATCTAGAAACGCACCTTGATACGTTTTCCCATCGAGCTCAACCTCATACGACTCCATCACTTCTTGAATTGCCTCTCCGACATCACACAGACGCACATCAATTCCAGCGTTCTGTAATTTAAAAATAAAACAAAGCGAAAAATTACCAGATCAGTAACACTATAAAGGTCACATTTATGTATGCAGTGCCTGGGTGTGCTTCTATCCACCATACTTTGATTCCAGTATTGGTGGCGTCTCTCACAGCCTCCAGCAGCTTGTCGTACTTTGGGTTAAAAGTGACGGTGAAGGCACAGTCGATGATCCGCCCTGCAAACAACCAGCGCCACAAAAGCACAACACAGGTTTTAGTATTGGCTGTTGATGCTGCTTATCTGATTCTGCCGCCGCCGTATGCCAACGCGAGACATTTCTTTCGTCGACTAAAACTATGACGAAAAATGTTCCTCGACTACCTTTTTCACTGACGGAAGTCACGGAAACTAAATAAAAACTAAGCTATGATGACTAAAACTAAGGCTAAATATATTGACAATTTCGTCAACAAATAAAAACTAGTGGAGAAGAGATCCAGTAGAACTAAAAGAAAAGTAATTTTATGTTTGGTTGCGCTCGGGTGTTGCGCTCTGAAAATAGCAGATCTACAAGCTCACAACGCGTCGCAGTAGATCGGCTATTTTCAGCATGCAACCACGTGTAAAATCATCAATTTCGAAGCCATCAAGGCACCGCCAAAATACATTTTAGTCGACTAAATCAACTGTAGATTTAGTCAACTATAATCTTATGATATTTAGTCGACTAAAACTAGACTAACTGTAAAACGTTTCATATGACTAAAATATGACTAAAACTAAATGGAATTTTATTCAAAAGACTATGACTAAAACTAAATCAAAATTTGATGTCAAAATCAACACTGGTGTTCAGTCGCACCGTTGATGTGTGTGCCGAAGTCTATCTTGCAGACGTCGTCGTACTGCAGGACAGTGGGGTCTCCCGCGTTTGGGGTGTAGTGGGCGGCGCAATGGTTCAGAGAGCAGCCCGTGGGGAAAGCCAGGCCTGCGTTCAGCCCGTTCTCCTTGATCAGCTTGCGAGAACAGTCCTCCAACCGCTCACTTTACAGGGATGCACAGAGAAAAATACAATGAGGGAAATGAAAATGCGGGAGTATCAGAAAACAGAACGAAGCGATCAGAATGCTCCTGTTGAATCCTGCAACTCATTGTCCGTGTCTCGATGATGGTCATGCACAATATTATAATAGCGTTGTTTGTCAGAAAAGTAAAGCAGCCAACCTAATGATTCAAAGGAAGTTAACCACATGACCCTAGCCTCCCTATTCTGGGGAGACTAGGGTCCTTCTTGTGGTTAAAAACATACAAGCTGAAGATCTGATACATTTTTAGGATAAGGATGGTGGTGTACAGCAAAAAAAAGGAGGAGGCCTATTATAGACCCCTGGGGGACTCAACTAAACTAGTTAATTACTAAGCACTTGCTGTCATTCTTTTACCCTCCCGGATGATAGTGACTTTTTATAAGCCTCACCAGATTTCGATCATGGTCAGTCCAGGTTTGATGAAGCTGCGAACGTGCTGGCGGACCTGTCTGTGGGCCTCGGCAGCCTGTCTGAAGTCACTCCACACCTCCTCATTGGCCTTATCCAGCACACGCTTCTCCTCGCTGGTGGTACGCCATGCTGCGCTACGACTGGGAAACGATACAGGATTTACACATAGATCAGAGCACGGTGTGTATTGTATGGGCGAGTGCAGGAAAATGGCAATGGCACTTTTCAAGATACTAAATTTGTATCTTGTCGTGCTGAATGTGGGCAGTGCAATATGACGCACGCGGTAATCAGTTTGCTGGTTTGTAGTTTGTTTTAATATCAATATTGGAGTGATCCAAATCGCTCACATAACCGTGGTTACCTTACGTAATCGTTATTGGCTGTCATTGCATGTCGCTTTCTACTTCTATGACCACTTCTTTGCAATTGGTTGATACCCAGTTCAAAGTTAAACTCAATGGGAAGCAGAAGATGCAAATTCACTTTGCCACCAGACCAATGTTTTGTGTGTGTTTGTGTGCGCACATTTCTTACCCATCGTGCAAGGGGGGGTATTCACACTCCTGTCCAATAGGGAATACTCCATTTGGGTACAACTCACAGATTGGCACAGATGGGGGGTCAGTCTGAGTTTTAGCTGGGGGGAAATAGATAATTAACATCAACTAGCATTCAGGGAAATCCGATTATGAAGGTTTGTAATCAAGTCAATGTCATAGATGACAATTCAACTTGGGCCTCGTCAACACAACATTTGGAGCGACGCCCACTGCACTCTGGTTGGTTGGGGAAATTAAACACTTCCTACAGTATGCCCGGAACACCGACTCGCTGGCCCAGGCTTTTATTTTTGAGCAAATATAAAAATCACACCCTGTGTGAAGAGAGTGGTGCCTTTGATGAGCCCCGTATTGATGTTGTCATCAATGTTTGTTTATTGGACATACACACGGACACACAGACAAAGTCAGATATAGGAGTGGTTGGCACCACTCAAAAATAAAAGCCTGGAGATCGAAGGCTAGTAGTGGGTTAACTAGAATTACAATCAAAAGTGCAGCAGTGTGGCAGAAAGGCAGTCATCTGCAACTTATTGATCAGGCTATAATGTACATCTGATGGGGCCCTTATTCAATTTAGTGCCTGTCCGTCACTTCAATCATCAGAATGCTCTTGATCCTAGACTTTAAAATAATGACTTGCAGCTTCAACAACAACAAAAATGTTTTGGCCAACTCACGTCCTTTCTTCTTCTTTTTCTTCTTCTTCTTTTTCCCTGCTGAGTTTTCACCATCATCTCCATCTGAGGGCGGCATAGAAACATTTGTAACACGGCTACTAATGTCTGTACCTCACCTAGGACATGTCATGTGTTCCTTTTCTTCAAAGCTTTGTTGTGATTACGCTGCGTGTCCACCAAAGCATTTTATCCCAGCTGAAAACGCATGACTGAAAGCTTGCAATAATATTTTGGGATATAATACTTACACAGTTAGTGTGCAGTTGCCATTTTTTTTGGTTCACCCTGATAATGTTCAGCTTCAGCACCAGTGTTTTTTTTGACAGATGAGCAGCGGTTTATTCTTTTATCCCAGCTGAAAACGCAAGGCACTCTGCTAAAAACGCTTCCAAATGCCCAGAGTTGAAAATATTTCAACTCTGGGCGCCCAGATAAAAACGCTCGACGTTAACGGGCAGCTTAATGTTCAGCGACTGAAATAGACTTCTTGGTGCTGGCGTTTCCAAAAACACAGCGCTCCCATTGTTAACAATTGAAAACGTGCGCTGCACTCAGGAAAACATCCCTTAGGTGATCATAATATACTATGCTGTGTATTGTATGTCAAAAGGTCAATACCATCCTCTCCATCCTCCTCTTTCTCCTTGTCATCTAGAGCCTGCTGCTCCAGCTTCTTGGTAACATTGGCCACTCCATCTCCCTCTGCCTCAGTAGCTGCAACAAAAAAATACACACAATCAACATTTGCTGTCACTGTGATTAAATCCCACACGCATTCACATACTTTGAGCAAGTCATTGTGTTAGTAACCGTCACAGAATAAAGGGCGGGGACAGGGGGCATGGAGCAGCCCAGTAACTGTCCGTCACAGTAATGCAACGTTAATACCCATTTACTTACGCTTCACTTATATAGACTGCGAGCTTGGAATATCCCAAGACCTGGCTTATACAACGAAACGCTGATTCAGTGTGACGTTTAGTTTTTTGCGCACCGCCGAAAAGCACAAGCTCGTTTGCTTTGCGGTTGTGTTTATTATCTAAATAATCTTTGGGGCGCATTGTAGGCTACTTACATAAGGATTGTTATTGTGGTAATAATGAGCCCGCATTATGAAACTGGAAAACTTTGCTGAGGAACAGCGCCACTGCCAAGGAGAAACCAGACAGGTTAAAACATGTGGATCTCTGCTGCTACTATGGCTTTTCTTTTCACCCCTGTGTTTTAAACTGTTTAATACGTCTCTCTTGGAGGCGTGGGTTTGGTTCGTATCCCACTTCTGACACCCAATGTAACACATTCGCGCACTGAGCTGGACTCGAACTCCGGTCTCCAGCTCGGCAGACCGGCAGGTCACAGCCAGGCAACGCCTAGAGAGCAAGCTCACTTGGAGGAGCAAGTTGCGTCCGGGTCTTTTGCGGGGTCGCTTACTGTGTGTGGACACTGACTGCTCTCAGCCCCGCATGGAAGTAGCCGCGCTAGTTAGCTTATAGCATGTCAGACTGTCAGCTACGTGAGCTCTCTTGCCTGCTGTCGCAGTCTTGCTCTTCTTCTTCTTTTTCCTCTTCTTCTTGGCTGCCGTCTCCTCGGCCGGGTCCGGCTCGGCGTCCTCCTTCTCGTCGGCCTCCCCGTTCAGGACCGCGTCCTCCTCCTCCTCGACGTCGGGCTTCTGCTCGGGTACCTGCTCCTCCTGCACCACATCCGCCATGATCGCAGGCGACTTGGGAAAGGAAGCGCAATGGTTTATGGGGGAGCAGTCACTAGTCAGGGGGGAAAACTTGCCGAATCAGCTGAGAGTAGACCGGGGGGTCGAAGTCACTTTGCAGGTTGCTGATCCTCTCTGGGTCTAGAGCGGATACGGAAATGATGCTTATATGTAAGACTAGGGTGCAAATTACCGGATACGGTAGGCGGGCTCTAGACCGGATCAGACTGGCTAATTGGGAATGAAAATCATGCTTTCCACATGTACTGCGGAAAGCCTGGTGACGTCACGCGAGGTTAGCTGAGGTGTTTATGTGTTTTTTATTTGCACAACAGAACATATTACATATTATGCATTGTATACTAGTTATTTTCTGGGAAAGATGAGATAGTTGTGCCGGTGTGGTAAGAAACCCTAGGAGGACTTATAAGAGAGAACCTCCCCATTTACATTACATACAATTTGAATTTCTTCTTATTACAATAATTACGTATCCTTTCCGTAAGATACCGTCCTTCAGTCAACAGGGTTGCAGTATTTAGGTTTGCAGTAGTGACAACTATTAAATAGACCCCTAGATGGCAGCACCGCTACATTATGCAATATGAGCCAATTGATTGGTTGATTGAATACTTTTAACAGTTTGCAAAGACAAGCACAGGGAAGTACAGTTCAATAAAAGGTCTGTTAAGAGGATTTTAAACCCAAGAAAGCACTATGGCTTGTTTCCATTGGGGTTCTTTGTACTCAATTCATCGAAACTGTAACTCTAATAGCTCTTTATATCAGTTAAGATGCTCTGTTTATCAAAAGCCAAGCTCATTATTTCCTCGTGCTGCCCAAGAATTAAATTGAGGTATAAGCTACAACCAGGATTTCACATTAGCGGTGCAGCTATTGAGAGGGATAGAACATTGGTTGCACCAGCTGTTGTGAGTCTAACGAGCAGAACTCCAGAAAAGATATCAAGTAACGCTTACTTGGGTCTGACCTTCACCTCTGCAAGCCCACTCTATCCCTTCTCTTCCTCCAAGGGTCAGGGTTAGTCTCCGTAACATGAGGGACTCTTAGGTCAAAGGCGACTGAAGTAGACACAGAACACCCATACAGTTCCGGAACAGCATTTTATTTCACATATGAAATGTATGATGGTAGACCTCACCCCAGGGACGATGCAGGAGGGTCCAGAGCATGGTGACAGGGGCGGGGTGGGGAGGGGGCATACACTTTTGTGAGCACTTAATTTAAAACAGTAGGGATTAGATCAACCCCGTACAAGATAAATGCTTCTTTATTCATCCACCAAACATCTAATAACATACCAATACAGGTATGCATTTAACCGTAAGCCTTGTACAAGTGCACAAGTGCAGTTTCTCCAAGCCACACCCATGGCAACCATCGGGTCCCATAGGTGCTGAAGTTGAAAAGGGAGGCATCATGAATAGGGCTGCAACTTTCGATTATTTTCATAGCAGTTATTCTATTGATTACTCTTTCAATTAATCGAATAATCGAGAAGTGTGTTTTATAATAATTTGTTTAATTTTGTAAATATCAACGAATCAATGTAAAAAAATCTGATTTTTAAAATAATTGACTAGCCATATATAATATTTCGTAAAACAATTGAAGATCTACATACTGCCAACGCGTCGCACCGCAATGCATTGTGAACTTTTAGATCTGCAATTAAATTATTCTTTAAATAAATGATTGATTCGTTTTTATAATCGATTAAATCGATGAGTTCAATTAACTGTTGCAGTCCTAATCCTGCACTTTCAGAAGAGTGCGCCCTTGTAAACACAGATAACAGGACATAGGAGTGTTGGGGTCTCCACAGATTGGTCATAGTTACAAGACAATAGTGTTCAGATAAAGCTAATTCCAGTATTTCATTTTCAAATACAATCATGTGTGTATGGATGGATAGACCACTGTCTCTCTGCCTCACTGTTTGAATAGGGAGACAAGATAGCAGAAAAAACAGCCTGTCAAAATAAAACGGTTGTAGCAAAAATAGCATTCCACTTCCTTTGAATGTAATCCTTACCCCTTTCTCTATCTGTGTGTGTGTCTGTGTGTGTGTACTGTGTACCAACCAGAAGGTCAGCTGAGTTGAATTGTGTTGGGGACACACCAGTGCACTGCAGCCTACTAATCTCCACTCTGGGCTTGGACTGGTATGGCCAAAATTAGTATTATATTATAATTATATTTACTGGGATCTGCATGTGGCAGTAATAACCAATTGGAATAAAATAAAATAAAAAGCATTTCACCAATAAAAGCCAATCACTTGGAAAACACAGGTGCTCACAATCAAATCTCTTTGCTTCCACAGATACCGTGTATAGGTGTGAACAATATACAGTATGTGGGTGATTAAACAGGTCAACTGTAGACATTCTGAACTTTCGGATCTTATCACTGTAAGGTCATATTTTGTTAAGTGGCTCGGATACCTGAGTAGAATCAGCGAGAGAGCGGTAAGAATTGTACAGAGTGCAGGCGATTTGGACGGCTGGGTGAAGGAGAACAATGAAATAATTCTCCTGCACACCAAACGGTTATAGAGATGTAACAGGTGTTAACCATCAAGCGACTCCCGGACAATCAGACATAAATACAATGGCCTAAAGCCCAATTTATGCTTAGGCGTACTACGCGTCACTGGCACAGGAGGTAGAGCGGCCGTCTGGTTACCAGAAGGTTCTCGGTTCGATCCCGATCTCGGCTACTACTGGCTTCACGCCGTAGTGTCCTTGAGCAAGATACTGAGCCCCTAACTGCTCCCTACGAGCAGATCGGTGCCTTGCATGGTTGCCTCCACTGTCGGCATGTGAATGTGAATGGGTGAATGTAATGCACAATAAAGCGCTTTGGATGAAGGCGCTACAGAAATGCAAATCATTTACCATTTAATTGAAAATCAGTTATTTTCAGCGAGCGGTCATATGACAAAGTATAAATTAAGCTGAACACACTGTTGGGTAGGGCCACTGTTCATTGCTTGGTTAAAGCAGCATTTTTTAGGTTCTAGTTCTCAGGTTTCTGTCTGCTGCCACCCTCCTCTTCATCCTCCTCCTCCTCCTCTTCATCATCCCCATCGTCACCGAACGTCTGCTCTTCCATGTTGACGAGGGAGTGCGAGCGAGCCACCACCTGGGCGGCTAGGGAGGAGCTAAAGCTGAGCGCTTCTGAGCCATGGAGTTCCGTCAGCCTGTCCATCACAGAGACGGCGGGGATCCGGAGTTTCAGGTGACAGTCTAGCCCGTTCTGCTCGGCGCCCTCTTCAGAGAGCCCGTCATATTGGTAAAGCTCGGCTCTCCCCTCGCTGTCCGAAAGCGAAGCTCCTCCTGCCTCATCTCTCACCTCCTCCCGGCCGCAGCAGAACTCGGTCACCGGCTCCGCGTCGCTCTCCGTCTCTGTCGCGGAGAGGTCGGCCCTCGCCCTTGCTTCGTCCTCGTCCCTCTCGTTTCTCTGGGTGGATTCTGAAAGGTGGTTTCCATCCTCAGCGCCTGTTCCCGTCACGCCCTCAGAGGCCGGAGTGTCCAATGTTTCCGAGGGAATCTGAGGGTCTGAACTGTCCTTACCCAAAGGCTTCACAGCAGCTAGGGAGACAGAGGAAGGTGTACGTCAACATTACGAAGGAGGAGTATTATCACAGTGGATGACATGAGAAACAGATGCATTATGGGTCAATGCAGACCTTGGTCGTTGAATAGCAGCTGTTTCCACTTCATCCTCTCCCCCTCGGACGCCCGGAAGCCCAGCACAGCTTTGAGCTCTGACAGGACACGACGAGACTCCTCTCTCTCACGCTTCTGCCGCTCTCGTTCCTCCGGTGACAGCATGTCACACACTGACCCTCCTCTGTCACCCTCTGATTCAGAGTCTGACACGTAGGCCTCCCACTCCTGGTTAAACACAAGGGGCGGGGGGCAGGGAGGTCGATCATGACACTGACCTATCGTATGTTACACAGACACAGAAAGACACAGGAGGAACGCTCCATCTCACCAGCTCCTCAGGCACAAGGTCCTTGTCCAAGATCAAGGGGTACGATGGGGTAGGGGTCGGAACATTGGCCATAGGAGCAGCACAGTGCTCCTCTGCTGTACCTGCAGGAGGACATATGATTATTTTTTACAGCACAACAGTCTATACTGAAACTAGGTCATAGTATATTGTGGTCCTCTATCTCTCTCGTCTGTTTCTTGTCCTATATGTTCTGAAGGAGCTACTTCCTCCATGACTGGGAATAGTCTCAAGGCAGGAAGAAGGAAGTCTATGCTAAAAATAACCCCACTGTAACCATGGAAACTTACAGACTGGGAGGGGAGGTGGCGGGGAGGTAAAAAAAACAAACATAAATTGATAGTTTTCTGTTTTCATACATTGAATGTAGCAGGGAGAGTGACAGGAAAGACGTTCCGTGTTTATACATGCACGCAACGTGGCTTGAATGGCCCACTGAAACAATACGCTGCTGCATGGCAGTGTTAGTTGAGAGGGTAACGGTATTTTGCCTGAACTTCTATGTTGTGTGCAACTGTGCATGTGCATGCTAGTTTTTAGCAGTGGTTCTCAAAGTGGGGTCAAAGGACCCCCAGCGGTCCTTGAGGAGTTGCAGGTCTGTAACTCAAAGACTGTACAAATTACGGGTCCATTTGGTTCCATTTGCACAGTCTCTGAGTTAAAATAACCCTGGGGATTTTAAAGTAGATTGGGGTCCCAGAGATAAAAATTCAGTTTGAAATGGGGGTTCATGGCCTAATGGGTATCAAAATGGGGGTCCGTGCAATTGACAAGTTTGAGAACCGCTTAGTACATGGGCATGCCGTTCTGCCCACCTGGGCAGGAGCTGGCCCGTTTCAGCATGCGTTCCACCTGGCACATGGAATCGTCCCAGCAGCTGGCGCTGGCCTGCATGTGCGGCTGAAGGTGGTGCAAACGATTGCTCAGCTCCAGGTAGCCCTCGCACGTCAGCTCCACTGGCTGCTTGGACACCATCAGCTTCTCCAGGTCATCCTCCAGGATGATCATCCTGACCACAGCGGTGGAAGAATGTTGATGAGAAATGCATTTTTGTCATGGTACTTTTCTTTCTTTCACATTTAAGTACAGGGGTTGGGTGCATTGAGTGTGTTAGGCACTCACTCGCTGAGCAACGCCTTAAGATGCAGCTGCAGGCTACGGATGGACGTGTGCAAGGTGTTGAGCTCTCTGCACTTCTCCCTGGCACCGCCTACCCTGTCAGAGCCCTGAGCACGCGGTTGGGTCTCAAAGTAGCGGTGAAAGTCGTAGCTACGCTGCACCTCGCTCAGGCAACTGCCCAGGGCATGATGGAGGGGCTCCGTCACTGCTGCAATGGAACTGTACAGTACACTTTGAAGAGGCGGGGCCTCACCATTGGCTGCAGCCTCAACTGGCTCCTCCAGGCGATGTGGTGACAGCAACAGGGCCAGTCGACGGAAACACTCAGAGCTTTGCCCCACCCACAGCTGGAACAGCACCTACAGGATAGCAAGTGACTGAACCACCACCTCTCTCTACCAAGCTTTGTTTACATGTCCTGCATTTTCTACATATCGCCACTGTCGGGAAGAAACCTTGTGTCGCCATATTTCATCTTTTTATGTTTTTTCATAATATTAATGCCCTATTTTGCACAAAGTTTCACCTATAATCACTTGCCCAAAATAGGGACGCTAGGTTGAAAGTGATTAAGTAAGTCTGTGGGTTTTCATATATAATTAACCAATGAAAAGTATTAACAACTGTTATGAATAAAAACTACATTTTTTTCATGTATTGAAAAGTAATGGTTTTGGACATACAGGCCAGGTTTTCTGCCTGACAGTGATGATATCCATGCCTTTTATCATTCCATTTCTAATGGCATTGCCTTTGAAATATGCTTTTAGCTTTCAAAGCTTCTCCCTCTGTACTCGTCTATTTTCTTTTAGGCTAATGCCTCAGTGATCCTTACTTTCAGGGCTGGGAGGCTATAGTCATCGGTCAGCTCCTGGGCCTGTTCGTCACCCAGATGCTCCACCCCTAGGCCTAGCCCTAGCTCCTTCAGAGGCACTGCAGACACATAGTTGTACACGTTGTCAATCTCAGAGTTCAGCGGGAATGTGGAGAGGAGTTAAGGACTCATTGCTTTCTGTGACAGGAATGTGTATGCATTTTCACAACACAGAGATTTTGTTTAGCTCATAGAGCTATCGCTGTGCTCTCACATGCAGTCGTCTAGCCTCGTTGACCATATTCAAACGACAGCCATTTTACTCTTACAACCCCCCGAGAGTACTGTATATCTACTGTACATACAATATACAGTATACAGTACTGTATACTCAGGGGTGGGAAACCCAACCCTAAAATGTAAATGCAAAATGGCCGATATTTTCGTAGCTAATCACTAAGAAAATTATTATCGATTAAACCACTTAAAATCACATGTTATACTTTGTTATAACAGTGTTGTGCAAAAACACAATTTTGGACAAAAAATATATAAATAATTTGTGTTGCATATGATATGCCCAAAGTAGGGAGGGATCTATAATTAATCAATTATTTTATAAAATGAGCTAATATTGATTTTATTTTTCATAATCGATTAAATCAATTAACTATTGCACCCCTAATGGACAATGTAAACAGTGCACACACTCAAGCGCATTCCAACATCCACTGCCTCTCCCTGCCCTAGATATATCTCTGATGCCTTTACATCAAGCTGTGTCTCCAGTAGTCAAGGTAAAGGATATGCCTTGAGCATGTGACAGGTGGCTCTGCGCGAGGCTCTGAAGGCTGAGCGGAGAGCCCGGTACAGGGCCTTCCTGAGCCCGATCAGCTGCTGACCCCGTGGCACCGACCCGGGCCCCGCCCTGCTAAAGGAGCTGGCGGCACTCACCCTGTCGAGCAAACTTGAC
Organism: Gymnoscopelus microlampas; assembly: GCF_963454915.1. Lineage (NCBI taxonomy): Eukaryota > Metazoa > Chordata > Actinopteri > Myctophiformes > Myctophidae > Gymnoscopelus > Gymnoscopelus microlampas. Next base: position 21,081,420 of record NC_139960.1, on the reverse strand, counting down.
AAGTGAAATGTGATACAACTGTGCAGACGTCCCAGAGAGGCAGAGAAACACACACAACACCGAACACAACACTAGATACGAAATACAAGACATTTGCCGCGTGACGCGTTAACATGCAACAGGTGTGCCCGTGCACTGGCCTGTACTCATGAGTTAGGACATGTGAATTATATGGGCCCTTTGAAACACAACAAGCAGACAAAACAAAATGACATACTGATGTACACGGTGATTCAAATGAATTATGTTACAATTTTTCTTTATACATATAAAGGAACTAAAACATGACGAGCAAAAGGAAAACTGAGACAGCTTGGAGAATGGGCACTTCACATAAATTATAAAAACCCACGGTTGTGTAAATTAGGATTTTCCATTTCTACGCTCTCGGATTTCAACTGAGGATTTTGCTTTGAGGGGATGTGGCAGAATGTGGGTATTCATTTACATGACATGGTCAGGTGGAGTCTAGGGGATATAAAAAGTAGGGATGCACGATAGTGAAATGTTGTCCAATATCGGAGTACCGATTAATTCCATGCAATCCACCCATAACGATATTGCAAAAAAAGTTTCCAGTTGGGTTTAGCTTACACCTATTATACGTGTATACCGGTAAATGTGATTCTGGGTGCAGATGCAGACTTCTAAAAAACAGGGCATTCTTATTACCTGATTTATTAGGCCTACTGGTGCACATATTAGTTCAAATAACTTAAATGTTAAATATTTTAACTTCTTAAATATTTTAACTTCTTAATAACTTGTTGACTCTTTTGACAACTTCCCCAGAAAACACTGATTGAATATGTGGCCTTCAGCATCACAAAATACTTTTTCAGCTTCACATTGAAACATAAATATTATAAAATAAAACATATTGGCTAAAAAATATTATTTTGATATCAGTTCGATACCGATATTGCATTTTTAAAAGGCAGAGATTGCAGATACCGATATGATGACCGATTAATCGTGCATCCCTGATAAAAGAAATACTTACAGGGTGAAGCCCCTGGAGATGACCTCTGTCTCCTGCACCAGACGCAGGGCTTTGCGTGACAGGCCAGTCAGAGCCTTGCTGTTCTGGACCAGTGTCTGGATTTCTGTGGCCCGAGTGTGGACAGTCCTCTGCATGTAGCCCTGTCTCCACAGACCGACCCCCCTCAGACCCACCCAGCCCAGCAGGGCGATTCCCCAGGGGACTGCAGCCAGGGACCACAGGCCCTCAGAGGCAGAGCACAGGCCCAGCAGCACCGCAGCCAGGCCCACCAGACCAGCCATGTCCCTGGATAAGGAAAGGACAATCAATGTGTATAATCACTTTATACAGAGGCAGTGAATTTGGACAGAGGGGACTGTAGCTACAATATAGGCATCACAAATAGGGGAGACAGGCTAGATTAACAGGTTGGATTTAACTCACCTGGTGAGTTAAATCCACCACAACTCTTTGTCCCAAAACGTTGTAGGTTGTACGTTTTAAAAACGTTTTTTTTTTTTGTGTATTCTTACAGTGCATGTATTTCTCTCTCTGTCTATGTACATATATCTTTCTTTACCACATTAATCCTGGCATCCCTACTTTGAACAAGTTTTAATTTATTAAAAAATGCAAAAATAGCAGAACTACAAGCTCACCTCATTGTGGTACGTGTTGGGAGCTTGTAGATCAGCTATTTTTTTGCCATTTGTCGTATGACAAGGCATATGGGTTAAAGTGGTTATGTTCGTACCATAGTGAGGGGTTTGCCAGAAGGCTAGGTCTGGGCAGGGCACTTGGGCGACTGGGAGAGCCAGAGGGCGAGGAGCCCAGGGTGAGTAGGCTGGGGTCCAACAACTCTATCAGCTCCACATCCTCCTGCAGCAGTACATCCTGGTCCAGAATACACCTCACTGAATACTGACCAAACACGCTGTCCTATGGAGGAGGGAAGAGGAATTGAACAGTCAAGACACCTTTGGTCATACAGCAGATTTAAATGATATGGGTTGGTTTCATATGAAACATCCTGATGCTTAAATTCTTAACAATGCTTTCTTGGCACTCCAGTGTCACTTCAGTAGTAAAACTTACCAGCTGCTGCTCCAGCTTATGAGATGGGGCAGCCTGGTGAATCGGGATCCACCGCCACAGGACGTCGGCCAGTCTCCATAGCCGTCCTCCCTGACAGTCACAATGAGGGATAGGCATTATGGTTATTGTTTATGGTTAAAAACAAACCTATTTTCTCATTTCAAAAGTTGCTAAAAGGAAACTGTCTCTAACATCATGAAAAGAAAGGAAAAACTTTGTCTAGGAGATGACAATTTCATATAACAGCAGTGCGACACAGTTTTGCTTCACAGTTTTCCAGTTGTCAAGCTCGTGGTCTCAGCAGAGGAGACTTACTCTAAACATTATGGACAGACTCTCTAAACACCACCGCACAGACCAATCGGGAGCGCTGCTTTTGATAATCCACTGCCGTTTCAACGCATTCCGGACATACATGTATAGGCTATTCGAAATGATGCAAGTGGTTGTGCAAAAATATCCCCAAGCAGTCTGTTGTAATTATGAATGGGGCCACTTTTCACTAATCTGCTTAAAGTGTTTCACCGCAAGTATGATACATCTTGTTTAAAAGAAACTTTAGACTACTATGGCAGCTGCATCAAAACATCCTGTTTCTGTCTGTCTCTGTAGGACTGTGTGACGTGTGTGTGTGTGTATCACAGTCTACAGGGCAGGAGGGGGCTATCTTATTGATCCAGACTTGGCAGTCTGTACAATGACCCTTCTCTTGGGGGGGGGGGGGGGGGGGGAAGGGTAAAGCACAAGAGTGTGATTAGTCTCTAAACTAAAGGCTGCAACCATATTGATTACAGATGGCGGCTACGATGCAGAACTGGCATCAACAAAACAATGACCATCGACATCAACAGTTGTTGGGTGTGTGTGTGTATTCCCTTGTAGTAAGTAGTCATTCTTCTCTCTAAAATGTTGAATAAGTATCAAAAGCCTAGATTTGATATAAAACACAAAAGGCAGAACGAACACACACACACACACACACACACACACACACACACACACACACACACACACACACACACACACACACACACACACACACACACACACACACACACACACACACACACACACACACACACACACACACACACACACACACACACACACACACACACACACACACACACACACACACGTTGGTGCTCCAGTCTTGCTCTTTGGTATTCTGCTGCTGTGGCACAGGGAACACCCCAGACTCTTTGTGTTCCTTGTGTGATGGCTGCTATGTGAGAGAATGGAAACACCTGGCAAAGACCTTCACAAGTGAAAGTATGTCTGTACGGGCCCATGTTACAGCCATTATGTTAAGATAGACTGAGAGGGACAGTAATGGAGCGTGTCTGTTGACCAACACTGGGCAAGTTTAGATAATGATCATGTTGTAAAACATTTGTGCTATAAATATATACAGTATGTCTTCATCACACTCACAGAATATGATGACTACAATATGGGGGGTAGCAGCAGACAGCAGCATATATAAAGCAATTCTTACTAGTAATATGAGCAGACCTAAAACATTGACTGTGACTCAAATTCTGCACAGTCAAATTGACATAATACTATCAAAGCACTAATACGTGCACACGTGCATGCACTCACACACAGCTGCATTTCAGATGGCCCATGTAACTTGTGTCCAAAAATAATGTGAACATAACCAGTGTTGTCAGTATGGTTGCCTGGGAATCAAATGAACGCCAATTTGTGGTCCATGATAAAGTCCACTGTATGTATGGGGCGCGCACGCACAAACGCACGCACGCACGCACGCGCACACACAGTGTGCTCCGACTCCAACTCTATCTTGTTTTCAGGAAGTTAGACACAGAGGGAAGAACCAAAAGCTTTCCTGTCGCATAGAAATCCCAAATCCTCAAACACTCCTCAGAAAAACATGCTCACAGAGAGGAAGTATGACACACAGATGCGGAAAGTTCCTGAACGAAGCCAACGCAACATTATTTCCTGTTGAAGGTGGTGTGTATGTGTGTGGTGGTGGTGGGGGGGGGGGGGGTAGTGAACTCATGATCATCGGGACAATTCTTTGTCTGGATAGAGTTAGACGTTGCCAGACCATTGGAAATCTCCGCCTGGTGTCTGGTCACATCTGAATTCAATGTAGATGCTGAACCAGCCGCAAGAACGTCCACGAAAACCTGCTTTCAAAACCAATCCTGATACCATCCCAATATGAAGGACTGCCCTAAAGTCTTTGCACACTGGTTCTGCAAGGCAGTTTTTTTTTTTTTTTTTTATCAACGAATTGTTTTCCACACATTTTCAGCAACAAAGGCTGTTTGATTGTCTAGATGAGCAAAGCATTCAGAGACCGGCTTTTGAGGACAGAGTCAGTTTTTAGTTATTGTTGCACAGCTAAATACTTAGTGTTAATTTAACTCAGAGTACAAAAATGGACTGGTACGTACAAGACTTTTCATCCTGAGGCACATCCTGACCCAAATTGCACATGCATATGAACAGTTCAAAATCCAAACAGTACCACCCACTAAATAACCCATCAGAGTGCTTAAAGGGATATTTTACTTTCAAACATGGCGTGTTTTTTCAATTACTATTTTAATTTATTTTATTTTATATAATTTATAATCTTATTGTATTTATTTATGGAAAAAAAGTTTGGTAATTGAAAACATCACACCCTGTGTGAAGGTAGTGGCGCCTTTGATACATTTTGTCATCGATATGTGTTTATAATGTGTTTATAGCCATGTGCCATGTGCCATGAGCCACGTTCCAACCGAGCCACGTTCCAACCGCGTGTCACGTGAAGCTTGACCAATCACTTTGTTGACGCACCTGACCAATCAGAACGTTGACGCACACGGACAAAGTCAGGTATAGAGCGGCTAGCGCAGCTAAAAATCACACCCAGTGTGAAGTGAGCGGTGTTATTTAAGGTCATCACAGTGATGGAAGCTCACTTAAAAAAAAAGTATTTTTTTTAAAGTGCGTGGTGCTATTTATAGGTTATGAATGTCATCTTGGGTCTCGCTAGCCAATCACAATACTGAGCAAAGGGTCTGAATACTTATCAGCCAATCACAGTACAGCGACAAATTTTCATGACGGATGGGTCATGGGTCCCAACCCCACTTATAGGAGCGGCTACACCGCTCAAAAACACGGCCCCCTCACGCATTAGAAGGACAATATCAGTCACCAGAAGAATCAAGGACGGGTGTTTTCAATTACTAATCTAACATGGTTAAAATGGAGTTTGAAGTTACAATGGGTTTGTATAGGAAGGGGGCGTGTCTGATAAAATGAACCTATATCCGCTACCTCTGAAAGAATTCGGTCTGGGGTATATTCTTAGCTACGGAAGAATTACCTAAGTTATGTTCAAATGCAATGCCATCCAGCTCGTGTCCACTGATAGAAGAAGCCAAGCACGTACACGTACACTAGTGTGCGCAACTTTGTTTTTGTACAGATGTGCTGATTAATCAATAGCTGATTTAAATACTATCTGTCTGCCGTCTCGCCCAGCCCTGAGACTATGGCGGCAGTGGCTCAGGGGTAGAGTGGCCGGATAAAAGCGCTATATAAATGCACCATTTACTGTAAAGTAGCGAAAGGTAGGGCATGGTGAGAGGTGAGGTGGGGGGGTGGGGGTGGTATGGAGTGTAACTCACTGAGGTTTTGGGGGGAGCATCCTGATGAGAGGTTGGGTCTTCCTCCTCCTGTGACACTGTTGGACATGCCTCAAAGTCTGTGTGCCCTAGATCGTGCAGGTAGTGGAAAAGAGGAGAGTTCTGCAGCGATGGAGAGAGGGAGCGAGAAACGGAGCAACGGTGAAAAAAATAAAGATGGACAAGAGGGAGGAGAGATGGAGGACAGAAGCATAAGTGGGATTGCGCCAGATGGAGGGAGGGTGTGGAGAGAGAACATGTGGAGATTAGACATCAGTGTGCTGTAAGTTGCATTAACTCTCATCACGTATTTGTCCCAGTTCTCCACAATGGAGCATCTGAAGGTGTCGTAAACCCCGATCAGTGAGGAAAACACTTGAACCACAATGATTTGTGAAGTCCACTACAAATCCTCACAGGATTGAAGCAAGCATCAGCCGATATCAAATCTCCACTGTCTCTCACATGCCGCTAGACCCAAGTGCTTCGCTTGTGATCATGTATAACAGCTGACACTGACACACACACACACACACACACACACACACACACACACACACACACACACACACACACACACACACACACACACACACACACACACACACACACACACACACACACACACACACACACACACACACACACACACACACTTTGCTAAGACCTTGTTCTGCCCTGCCTTGCTTCTACAACCCGCCATTGCTTCCCTTCGCCGGGGATCTAATCTAATTGCAGTAGTCTGCAGCAACAGACAAAATGAACACTACACTGGTGGTCTATTTTCAGAGAAAGCAAAATACACATAGAGTGAGTCAGTCCATTTCCAGCTAGTTTGAGAGACATCTGCATTTTGTCCATTGAACAGAGAAGGTTCAGTAGCAGACAGCTGAGGAGTGTCTGATACTAAATGTTCAATAGCCAAATAGAAGAAGCATTACATGTTCCAGTTTGACCGAATGATGATGTCTGTCTGACCCAGATCTTTGCCAGATGCTGGATCTTCGTTCAGTTGCTGAGAAAACAGCTGTGTGTTTGCATCTGGACAGCTGTACAAGTAGACTGATACCTTATCATCGATCATCGCTACAGCAAAGCTGATCTAGGTACTCACTTCCATTGTCGGACGAAATCAGACAGCATCTTGTCACCGTTCAGATATTATTTAATTTATTTTTTCCTGAAAAACGACGCAGAGAGAGAGGACCCATATGGTGGTCCCCACCCCACAGCTCTGATGATGATGATGATGATGATGATGATGATGATGATGATGATGATGAAACACCCAACAAAACAATAATAGGGACCACAGCCCGGTCAACCTCAATGCCACCAAAGCAAAAAGGAACCATGGCCACATTTGTGTGGATTGTATTGTATCATCATCAATACACACAGCAACAAGCCCAACAGAACCGTATGGGAAGGCTACAGTGTTGCCAGGTTTTGTGAGAGAGACAAGCAACTGGGTCTATGAAAACAAGCCCAAAAGAAGCGACTAGGCTACATGAACCCTTTAAATCTATATATACATCGGCTATTTGAAAATAGCCGATCTACAAGCTCACAAGTATTTTCCAAAAACACCTTGAAGAAAATGTGAAATTCTTCAATATCTTGAATATTTTTAAAACATTTTTAACAACACAAATCTTGTAACCAGGGTCCCTGCCATACAATATTTTCAGAATTATTTCAAATTCATACATTTGGGGGTCCTTGACCTGAAAATGTTTGAGAACCACTGGTTAAAAGAACATTAGGAAACAAGTCCAAATAAGCAACTACACTTTAGAAACAAGCCCAAAATAAGCAACTGCACTTTAGAAACAAGCCCAAAATAAGCAACTACTCTTTAGAAACAAGCCCCCAAAAACCGCAACCACCAATATTTACAAGCAACTTCACAGAAAAACAAGCCCAAAGTCGCTTATAACTAGCGGACATGGCAACACTGGAAGGCTATTGTGCCTGCTAAGCTACCTGGGTTTAGCTGCCTCATTCAGCACAGATGTCATTTCAACCAGCAACGAACACTCACTGCTATGTTGTTAACATGTTATAACACACACATGCACAATGACAAAACCATGCTCAAATCAACACCCGTGGTGGCTGTAACACAAACCTCAAATACCACATCTTCATCAAACTCCTCAGTCATTGCTCTCCGCCATCTATACACACTACTGTTCTTCTGGCATTCTGTAGTTCATAGAATAACAAGTTGGAGCTGCTGGTAGCTGCTACAGTTGCTAGCTGTGTGTAAAACCGACAGACAGTGAGTGTGAAACTACAATTCCCACAACCCCCCTCTCTGTCCTCGTCGCTTCCTCGGGAGTGAATGCATGCCGGTGACGACTCGAGCATGGGGCGCCCCTAGTGGCCATTGCTTGGGAGGGAGTCCTGCTGTACTCCGAGCCAGGGGCCAGTTGCTCTATAGAGACACACGGGCGGAAACGGAAGGCCTACAAATTCACGCCCACTTTTGAGATAGCGCCGCTACTCGAGGTCCGTTAGAACGACGAACTGCAGCTCTCAATGCATTCCCTATGAGAGGATATGAGAATTAGCCTACTTTTAAAATTATCCTGCATTAACTGGAGACAATATTGATTTAAATAAAAACATGTTTCCAAATGTATGGAGTGTCTTTGTAAACATATCTTCTTGTTTTCTTAATAGTTGATTTGTTTCACATTTAATTTGCCACTTTAACGAGTTACCCATAATGTTAACACAGCAGAGGGTAGACGGCAGACAGACAAGTTGTCGCATTTCAGTGACATCACTGTCTTTACGAGCTCCGAGCGCCGACCAGTGGTGTACCCACACTGTAGAGGCAGGACAGGCGGTCGCCTGCCCAACTAAGATCTCGCCTCCCCTAAAAAAAAACAAATAACCCGAAAATGTGTCATTGCGTGCTTAATGTCCTCAAAGTCACGCACCCAACAAGCTTTGAACTGAGCAGATTGGACCTTCTGTTCCAGAGATAATGACCAAAACATATTGAAAACGTCCACTTTCACGAGTTTTCTGGGTATTGAAAACCTCAAGGGATGCGTCCGTGACGTATATACCATGCGACCACTTAAAGTCTAGATCTCCGATGCTAGCGGTTTTGACATACTGATGGAGTATCTTATAGTATATTGTGGGTAGTATATCGAGATGACAGATATGGGACATTAAAAAGGACAAATCAAACAAATGGGACACTTTATTAGAACACCAAAAAAGTCGCTACAGCCTCAGTAGTTAACCAATGAAATGACGGTATTTTACAATGCCTCTCATAAAGATTGCATTGAGAGCTGCAGTTCATCTTTCTAACGGACCCCGAGTAGCAGCGCTGTCTCAAAAGTGGGCGTGAATTTGTAGGCCTTCCGTTTCCGCCCGTGTGTCTCTATCGTTGCACCACCTCACACTAAGTTCAAACTATTAGCCTAGTTATAGCTTAAATGGCTTTAAAAAAAAGCCATTTAACCCATTTAGCCGGGAAAGTATCTGTGTCATTTTTAGATTTCTTTGGCTATTCAAAAATAGCAGATATACGAGCTTGTAGATCTGCTATTTTAGTTTTTTATGTGAAAATGTGTGCAAATCTTTAAATATATATATATATATATATATATATATATATATATATATATATATATATATATATATATATATATATATATATTAAAATATATATTCAAAGATTTGCAGTCATTTTCACGATTTTTCAAAAAATAGCAGATCTGCAAGCTCATAGTGCGGCACTTGAATAGCCAAAGAAATCTAAAATGACAGAGATACTTTCCCGGATTGAATGTGTTTAAGCTATAACTAGGCTAAGTTTGAACTTAGTGTGAGGTGGTGCAACAGAACTGGCCCCTGGGGAGGGAAAGCGAGCTGCTTGGTGGCTGGGAAAAACTACAATTCCCAGAATCCCCCTATCCTCGTCGCTTCCTCGAGAGTGAATACTTGGTGGCGTCAAGCAAGCAGAGCGCCCCAAGCGGTCGGAGTGGGGAGCGCAGTGCTGGGTCCCACCGAAGAGCCAGAGGGAAGGAGAGGAAGCAGCGCCGTGGCCGAAAAACTTTGGGAAAATGGAAAAAAGTAACACGCGTAAAAGACTTGATTCATGCATCCGTCGTCGAAACGAGGGGAAACGCCGTGGATAAGTAGTAAGCTCACGTCGTGGTGGGTGTTCTGCCGACTGACAATGGTGTCGAAGAAGGAAAAAACACCGAATTCCTTGCCTTTCCATTGAAAGTGATTTTACTCATGGAGAACGAAGGAGCCAGTCGGGAGTCATGAGCACAGGTTTGTTGAATCCTGGGGGCTGCTGCTAAGTTCTGCCAAATCCTGCTTTGCAAAGTGTGTTTTGTGTGTGTTTGTGTGATTATTATAACAACAATAGTGTTTGCTTTTTTTGGCGTGTTTACAGAAAATGAAAAAAGGTACACTGGGTTAACGTTGGGTCTATTTTTATATATAAACCAGAGTTAATTACTGTTTTTCTTAATGATAGCTTTCAAAAGACATACATAAGGGGGATGATGAGCTCGAGCTCAATCTCGGTGCATCCTAAAAATGATCAACACTTTAGTGGATTTGATCCGTTTTCAGTCCCCTGTGCAGCCAGTGTCAGGGGGCAAAGGGGGGGAGATGTTTCCTTTGTCTTAAAACATCTGCCCTGCTGTTGATCAGCGGTGGGAAAAGTACTCACATTTTTTACTTGAGCAAAAGTATCAATGCTGCAATTTAGATGTACCCTGTCTCTGTTACAAGTAAAAGTCCAGAATTCAAAATGTACTTGAGTAAAAGTACTAAAGTATTGGTATCAAAATGTACTTTAAAGTAGGCTACCAAAAGTAGAAAGTGCTCATTACGCAGAATGAAAATAGCAGATCTACAAGCTCACAATGCGTTGCGATGCGACGCATGTGAGCTACTTTCAAATGGACAAAGTTTAAAGAGGGCTGAAGTGGTTAACGTATGTTTTGTAATTATTAAAATCTACAAAGTAACTAGCAACAAAAGTTTTCAAATAATTGCAGTGGAGTAAAAGTACAATATTTGCCTCTGAGATGTAGTGGAGTAGAAGTAAAAGTACTGAACATTGGAAATACTCCAGTAAAGTAAAAGATACCTCAAAATTGTACTTAAGTACAGTGCATGTACTTAGTTACTTTCCACCACTGGTTACGGGAACATCCGCTCGATGACTCCGCTTCTCGTGCTGTCGACGAGACGACAGTTATGATCCAGTGTACACAGTAAAATCCCTGTTAATATTTCACTCTGAGAGTGTAACAATTTGCATAGATATTATGTACACTGAGAGTTAAACATGGAATACATAAATACGGGGGATTTGACTGTGTACAACCGCTACAACGGAAAATAAGGCCTAAAATATTACTCCACCAATAACTTATTTTGCATCATAATGAACCAAGACAATAGATGAATGCAATGCCATCCATGCTTCATGAATAATCCCATGTATTTTTACACACCACATCAGACATGACACATAGAGATATCATGGTAAAAGGTGTCAGGCACTTCAACAGTTAGCTACATGCCAGGTGAATTCGATGCTGCTCAATCTGTATTCATATCCAGCAATCCTGAATAGTGTGAAGGCTGCTCAATCTGTATTTGTAATCCAGTTATCCTGAATAGTGTGAATCCTGCCTGCTGCCATTGAAAGATGCATGCTCCACCACCCAATACTCAACTGGGCAGGGCATTCATAGACTAATTGCATTATACTCTAACTCAAAGTGGTTCTATGAAGAAGATGTGATCTAGGCTCACATTTACAAAGTTAGCATTAATTCGGCAGCACATCATTTGACAGCACAGTCTCTGGAATTTAATTTGATATTTTTTTGTTAATTATCCACAGCCGAACTTGATCGGAAAGTATTTTAATGACTGAATGCTACATTTGTCCCCTGGCTGTGACCCTAAGAATCACCCTTTGACCCGAGTCTCAACGACATCTTGCAGCTGTCCATGGTTATACCAGGCAGGGGAGGGTCAGTCAATGCTTTCATGCACTCTCCTTGTGCTGTGTTCAAAAAGTGTGTGCACTTGGCTGTTTCACTGTCTATTCTCTAATCTCTAATAAAGTATAGGATGATGCCCATTGGGACATGCCCGTTGAGAGCCCATGCCCCGCAGGTTATATGATACCTGTTGTACCCGTTGTCAGAGTACTTGGTGCAGTGCCCATTATCGTAATACTTGCAGGCCAGTCTATGATGTCAGTACCACTATCTGATGGACTACTATCAGGGATAATCCACACATGGGCATAATTAGGGACAGAAAGACAGATAAGAGATCTCCATTTATGTGGATTAAATGGGACACACAGACAGACAGACCTTTCGGTTCTGGACACCACTGGTTCGACAGACTTCCCACTCGCCACACCTTCGGGTCCTCGGCGTTGCACACGCCAAGTTTGAAGCTGAAGCAAATTCTGTGCACACACACACACACACACACACACACACACACACACACACACACACACACACACACACACACACACACACACACACACACACACACACACACACACACACACACACACACACACACACACACACACACACACACACACTATGTCTTATACAATTTATAGTGTTTTCTCTTGTCTGCTGTTTTCCTTTTTTCTTTTTTCATTTATGTGTCCAAGAGCAATGTGCTGATTCAAATTCCTTGCATGTGAACATACTTGGCCAATCCACAGATTCTGGTTCTAAATGTCTTCTCTGTTTCCTGCAGGTGTGAAGAAGCCTCCATTGGCTCCCAAACCTAAACTCCCTGCTGCCACCAAACCCTCACCCCCTCCCATTGCCCCTAAGCCAGGCCTTTTCCCTCAGCCCTCCATTGTCTCCCAGCCTTCCCCTGCTGCTCAGAAGAGAGAGAAACCTGCTCTTGCACCCAAACCATCCATCCCCAAGCCCGCTGCCTCACTTCTGTCTCTTTCATTCCCACCCACCAAACCCACCATCCCATCTCAGGAGCACCTGGATGCTCCAGGTGACAGTCTGTCCCTCCTCAACTCCAAAAATGGGATTTTATTTGAACGTGGAAATCGCGATTCAGACTATGTCATTCCCACCTGCTCGTGCGGGCTCCAGGATTGCTCCCAATGTCAAAGCATGGGCAACGGGAATGTCACAGATCTTGACGACGACCTGCACAGCAAACCCTTGCAGAACGGGAATTCTACAGAAGACTGTGGACTTGTGACTCAGCCTTGCGAGAAATCAGAAGGCCGGGAGGAGAAAGGAGGTTTAGAGGGAGGTGGGGGCGTGACCAACAACCACCTCCCTAAGCATAAAGACAAACCCCAGAGACAGAAACACCTCGATAGAGGACAGGTGAACAGGGAGGTGCTCAGGACTGAGGCGCAGCAGCAGGAGAAAGCATCTGAGGTATTCAGACACAGTGAAAACACCACGGGTCAGTCATTTAAGGGTGCAAAGCCTGAGATTGCAAAATGTGACATGCAAACAGAGGCCTCAGTCACGGAAACAACAACCCAAGACTCTAAACCAGCCTGCTTTGCTGCAGATAGTGACGTCATCTCCCCAACTCGGCCTCGTTCACAACTGACTTTCCCGCCGACGTCCTCTGAATCCTCTCAGTTATACACTAGTGTGCCTGACTGCTGCGATCCCCACATAGACAGTACACCTTTCACTAGGGCACCCGCTGATGTGCAGGTCCCTGCAGCCCCCTGTAAGCCTCTGCCAGTCCCTCATCCACGTAGACCCAGGAAACCGGCTCTGGTCCGGCAGGATGGCCTGGAGGGCAGTGCCCAGGAGGGGGTGGCAGAGGAACGCGCACAGGGACCCGAGGCTGGGGAGGTTGAGGGGAGGTCAGCTTTCGCTGGTCATTCTCTCGGTTCAATGAGAGAGGAGCTCAGCCAGGGTTCTGTTGATGGCCCCGAACAGCCACCAGCTCCAGGCCTGGCGGAGGACGAGCCCGATGCCCCAGTGCCCCCTCCTCGACAGACTTCCCTCTCGCCCCGCCTTCACAGAATGCCCTACATGGCCCCCTCCCTCAACAGGAACGCCTCCCACTCGCTGGACCTGCTCTCTCGACCAGAACCCGATGCTCTGACCCTCAAAAAAGAAGGGGCAGAGCTGAGGGCGGAGGATTGCGAAGAGGACGGTTACGGGGATTTCGAGCGCTACCCTATCGCGCATAGCCTCCCCAAACAGATCAAACTGGCCTGCCACCCACCGCTGGCCAACGCCAGGAAGGCCTTCTCTGCCGAGGAGCAGTCGCCCAGGGCGCCACCCAGGAAACCCCAGAGGCATAGCCTGCCGGCCCCGCCTCCACCTTTCATATACCCCCCTGCGCCACCGCATGCCAGCACTCCCATGCGGGAGCTGCCTGCGCCGCCCCAGGAGAGAACATCATGGCGCTTCCGTAAGCCTTGTGTGACGTTCTTCAGCAGGCAGGTGCCAACCAGGAGCAGCGTGCCTCCCCAGGGCCGAGCCCCACTGCTGGGGAATAAGCAGAGGGCGCAGTCCTTCTCTGCGGCCGACCTGGCGACGACCCGTGGCGAACATCAGAAGAGGAGTCTCTCCTTCCGGAAGCTGCTGGAACTCAGGCTGCCAAAGGTGCTGCCAAAGTTGTTGGCCAAGGGAGGGCAGTCTCTGGACTGCACCAGTGTGGAGTCGAGCCCAGGGGATAAAAACCTGGACCGGACTTACTGCAGCACCGGTGACGATAACAGTTGTGGGGAGGGTGGTGAGGAATCTGTGGAGTACGAGAACGTGCCACTGTATGAGGAGATACCAGAGTATATGAACCTGCCATTTCACGGTGCACGGCCGGGCTGGCCTAATGGCCTAGATGATGCAGACATCTATGAGGTGCAAGACCCCTATCGGCGATCCCTGGGCAATGAATATGAGGGGTAGGGTGTTCCGTTTATGGCATATTTGGAATGTGTGCATGTTTAACTTTTGATGTGAATGTCTTCCCCAGACACACTGATACTTTTTCTTTTCTTTTCAATTAACAATTACTCATAAGGGGGTAAGATTACAACATTGCGTTTGTATCTTGTTTTGTTGCATTGTGTCTTGTGTTGATGGTGACTCAGGTTTCAAAGAGGATGAGGCCTTGGAGATCAACGTGTCCTCCCAACAATTTGTTGCCTAAAGCTAATAACTCAGTCATGCCATCACTTTGTTACTTATTGTAACCACAGAATAATAGGCCCAGAGACCCAGACTGAGTATGTCGTCTGACTAATGACCTTTATGAATGAGTTTCCTGGGAAAGCGAGAGACGTATTTTCTAGAACAATACCACATTGATATATGTTAGTGTATTGTGCACGCTGTGTGTGTTTTGTCCTTTAACCTGTGGTTGAGTTAATGTCGGCCGAGGCCTGGCCTCTATTCACCGCCCAAACCATGTTATTACCCAGTGATTTCAGGTATCCTGTAACTACAGTGTGGGAACCATTGTGTGCTACACAAGGCAGGCTATTGGGCGACATTGGCTTTAGTGGGTGGTATTTTAAGTGAGGGTGAAAGTTAGCCCATAAGCTAGCAGCATAGAATGTTGAATAGAGCATTGATGTGCGGCAGGTTGGGCTGTTTTCCTGTGGGTTATTTTCAGTGGCCAGGGCAGGAAATGTCTGAGAATCGCAGAAACGCCACACAGCACTCTAGAACAGGGAAAATAAACCTTCCACCAACCACTAGCCTCTGCTCCTCCTGACTCCCGTCCTCTCAGTGTGTCCAGCCTCAGCTTAACCTCATCTTTCTATTTTCCCCTCTCTTTCTCCCTGTGAGAAAGTTTGAAATGACCCCTCAGCCCTCGTCTATTCCACCCAGGTGAACGAGTGAGTCTGACTGGGGGAGGGTTCTGGGGTCATTGTACGAAAGCCAACTCAAATGTTGGCTTTAGTCACATGTTTGACATTGTGATCTGTTGTTATTCACTGGTTTGATTGAGTTCAAGGCCAAGTGAAGCTTGATATGCTTAAGCAACAAAGTGTCATATGACGTGGTGCTCAACAAAGTAAAATATGTTCAACTGAAAAAAGTATCGCTTTTTTCGGATACACGCACACACACACAACTATATACAGTATACACACACACACACACACACACACACACACACACACACACACACACACACACAGACACACACACACATTTTTTGAGCAACATGATATAATTCAGGCTTTCGGTATTGTCCAGGAACATTGGCAAGTAAAGCAATAAAGAGGACCTTGCTTGCTTCTTAAATCTGTCCGGTATGCAAAGTGGTTTGTGTGTGTGTGTGTGTGTGTGTGTGTGTGTGTGTGTGTGTGTGTGTGTGTGTGTGTGTGTGTGTGTGTGTGTGTGTGTGTGTGTGTGTGTGTGTGTGTGTGTGTGTGTGTGTGTGTGTGTGTGTGAATGCGTGAGTGAATCTGCAGTGTTTCCCAGGCATCTAAGCCTGTTAAGTTTATGTAACCAGCCTTGGGCAGTAAACAAGTGGCGCTCTGTGCCTGACCCAGTGTGCTGGAATGCTTGTCTATAGAAAAAAGGAGAGACAATTTGAGAATAGGCAAGAAAAAGTGTGTGTGTGAGTGAGAGCGGAGGGGTCATCAGGGTTAGGTGACAAAGAGACAAGGAAAACCAGGAGGTTGAGAAAGTAGACCAAAGATTAACCTGTCAGGAGAGAACTATCAGGCATGAATGGATACAGGAAGAGTAGGCACCTAAACATTGTGGGCACCTCGATATTGAATTGGCTATTTTTTCCAAAATGTAAATACATTTAAAATTTAAAATGGTCTGAAGTGATGTGAAGTATACATGTTTTGAACATGCACAGTACACAGTACATCATTATCAGACCTAAATTTACCCTTCAAAGTCTTGTTTATGCCCAAAATGACTGGATAGGTTTTCTTGCAATTTGTAGCAATTGTAGAAATATTAGAGCTTAAATGTCAAATGTTCAAATCATGTATACTTTACATTACCATAGCCAATTTAACATTGAGGTGCCCACAATGTTTAAGTTCCCACTCTTCCGGTTACCTCAGGTATTACAATATCCTGTAAGTTACAGTAGCTACAGTCCTGTCTAATAGTTAACCAGCTCTAACAAACACCTATCCAGGTACAATGTTCTTCCAACACAGTCACCAGCACTATACATTGAGTGGTGCAAGGTAGTGCCTGACAGATGGAAAGAAAGACACAACACAACATTAAAGTCACAATAAAAACATGGACAGATAAGAAATTACAGCTCGACTCTGCATTTGTAATCCTTGTAGCGAATCGTGGCACTTGCATCCTAGCAAGGAAATGTTATAGGCCCAGATCAAATCACTGGTGACAAACAATACACATGTTGCTACTTGTGCTAGTCTGGCAGATAAAACTATCAGGGTAGCACAGAGCCAGTTGAACTATGTTGTGAATGTGATCCTGCCAGCAGACTAGACCTCAGTCTGGCAGTGACAGACAAACAACAGAGCGTAATACTGTATCATAATGTCAAGATAGACAGGCATTTTAGGTATTTTTGTCGAGGCAGAGATGTGCATTATTGCCTTTAGTGTGGAATCGTGGATGGGGTTGTGGAAAATCTATGTGGACAGCAGAGTTAAAATAAGTATTGTTAATGTTAAGTCTTTGCATTTTGCTTCATGCATTTTCAAGTTGATTTTAATCAGCCCCATTCCCCACTAATTATACACAGAAATTTGCTGAGTGTTTCTTTAACTCAGGGTGTAAAATGGACACTTGCGGGTACATTTTTACACTCAGTTATATTAAAACCACCCTTTTATTTTTCTCACATGCTGTTTTTTAAGTTTTAAGATATGCATGGAATTCATTCATTTCCCACTCATTAACGCACACGTTTGAATTGCATACCTAGCTCTGTCCAAAAGGCCAGTATACCTTTCCATCACATTATTACAGTCATGCATGTTTTATTATATTGAATTATGGTATTGGTGTCTTCCTGGCCAGGGACTGGATGAGGCTGGATCTTCACTCTGAAGAGGAGGAGGTCCACAGCTCTGATGAAGAGGACAACAGCTCCACCTCAAGCAAGGAGCACCTGGACCTGGCAGAGGACAGACAGGTAACTGTCTCTCACACACACACACACACACACACACACACACACACACACACACACACACACACACACACACACACACACACACACACACACCACACAGAGCTTAAAAAACATGCTGTAAAATCAAAGCAGTAATTCAATCGGGAAAGTACAGCAAGCCTGTGAGGTTTGCTAATAATAAGTAACGCCTTGATAGTCGGGAGTCAAGCTCATTTGTCTGGCATGAGGCTCTGCACTGAAGGGCGAGGGACAGAGCAATGTCACTGCCAGGAATTTAGCTGTCACTGTCGTAGATACACACTGCGTGTGAATGCGTGGGTGTGTGTGCGATATGGAGATGGATGAAAAAAAGTGTTTAGGACCAGTTCTTAAAATGGCTTTGTCCTGTCTGACCCTCGTGATGCTATCAGCGCACACGTCTGTGATACCCTCAAACAGCTTATGTCTGTCATGCACTCCCTACGCACACTCACATGCATGCACAATTAGGAGCAGGAGGCCCTTTCAGTCAACCAGGGGCCAGGCTGCTGTCCAAATTAAGAAAGCGAGAGACCGCCCCCCATTACCATTCCACAACACACACTCACAATTGGAGAGGAGAGAAGAGGGCAGGGGAAGGGGAGAGTGCAGAGCTGGTGTTCCACTTTCAGACACAGTATCCGACTGAGCTTTTGTCTGGGAGGTGAAATGACCGGATCCATGTTTTTAAACAGTTAAGCAAGACGGGCTGATCATGGTGGTTTGCAGTGACGCTGTAAGTGAAATGTTGTCTTGTGTGTCCACGTGAATAATAGGCTCTGATGTCTCGTGTGGCGTTAACAAGGGTTGCATGCTGAATTCACTTCTAACCGTGCCGTTCCATTGTGAATAACCATTGACAATTGAACTAATGAGAAACCCTGAGACATTTAACCTTGTTGAGAGAATAATTAGGATTTTCAGATGGGATGTGAAATCCATTTTGCTACCCAAGTCATGGCTAATAATACTGTAATCCTAACATCTAGCAAGAATCGTGGACATTATTTATTTTAGACACAATTGCACATACTGAACGAACGTACACACTGCACGTACTTGCACTAGCATTACCTGACGGTGTTGTCTGATTCCTTACTCAGCAGGAGGACGAGATGAAGAGGAAGAAGGTGGTGCACATAGCCCAGGAGATCATGAGTTCTGAGAAAGTGTGAGTGTATTAGCAATGTAGCAATAACACATAGCTCCCACCAACCCCACCATGCGTGCATGTGTCAAGACATTTGTTTTATTTTGGACTGTGACTGACACACGTACCTCTGCCTTCTCAAACAGGTTTGTGGATGTCCTGAAGCTGCTTCACATAGTAAGTGTCTAAACTAGCAGTTGTAAACTGCTTCTTTTTTTCTCCTGAACGAACAGTTGCTGTGGCACACAGTTGCTTTAATGAAAGTTTGTTTGTTTGTTTGTCTTATGTCCTCCCTGGCACTTCACTTGCATTGAACAGCGATCAAAGTGTTCTCCCAGGGAAGGAGATAAATGAAGGAACAGTTGGCTTGTGTGGGCTCCCTCCTGAAGAGCTTTCTGAGGAGTTGAATGATGTTGTTGATCTTTAAACATGCTGTGCTGGACGGTACTGTAGTTTCCTCTCCCTTATCCCTGGGGCCATTCTGGCCAGGTAGCCCATGGTTGCAACTAAGCCTTTTGATCTATCCCATCATTCCCATCATTAGTACTAGGGACACTGACAGAAGGACCCCATTGACGGTGCTGGTAACGCCTTTTGTGGTGGAATTCAAATTTGTGTGTGTGCGTGTGCGCATTCATGTACGTAATTGCGAGGGAGAAACTGTGGGAGACGGGAGTATATCAGCTTTGCCTCCCCTGCTCATAACAGTTGATAGTTAAAGGCATGGCTTTGTTCTGGGGAGGTGAGCTGTGCAAGTTCCCTGGTGAAGCTGGCAGTCTGTGCTACTTTGATACTGTTGAGGCTTGTACCGAGTTGATGAGGTTTTGTTAATACTTTGCTGTTTTCTTTTTCATCTTAAACCTTAGTTGTGAAATTACATACGTTTTTGAATTGGCAATGGCTTCTACAGGCATATAGCGTTAATTTCAGTTAACGAAGATATGGGTGGGTGGCACAGTGGCTCACAGCAAGAAGGTCCTGGGTTTGAACCTGACTGGGGCCTTGTCTATGACAGTGTTAACATAATTACACACATATTCACCTACAGTAGGTTTCCTCCAAATGCTCAGATTGCCTCTCATGCGAATACATGCATATTGAGGATGTACTCCTGCCAAAGGCTCTGGCTTTAGATCTAGAACTAGAGCCTGCGGACAAATTTCTTCATGGGTAACTATCAATAAATTATAACTCAACTTAATAAAGTTTAACTTAACACCAGAGCTGGTGTTCCAAAGTTTCCCTGTGACATTCAACAATAAGTCTTTATTTACTTATGTGTGGGCGGTGCCGGTGTCACTGTGGAGAGCAAATCGCCTGTGTCCTTATTTAATACACCAGTGGATTAATTGTCATATCTGGGAGACCTCCTACAGAGTGAGTGTCTCCACTGGGGAAGCTCAGGTGGAGAGAGTTCATCCAAAGCATGCGGGGAGGTCAAGGCCAGGGGGTCCACCTGTCCGTCCGTCTGTCTGTCTCTGATGTGGCTTTAGTGCAGCGACCACAGGATTAGCTTAAAACGCTGGTGGGAGAGGCAGAGAAGTCTATGAAAGAAAGGGGTCAGATGACATTCTTCTCTCCGTGGCTGGCCATGGACACATGGCAGCTGCTTCCTCAGGCCACTGAGTGGACCCCAGACATACACATGCCTTAGCTAATCCTGTGTGTGTGGGTGGGTGGTGGAAAAGTGTGTGCACGATTTGTGTGTGCTTGTCAGTCACTAGTTATAATTATTTTGATTAATGTTCCAGTGATAGAAATGCATTTGGCAATAGTCTGTTATTGTCCACTATGTCCATATTTGAGAATGTTTGTGATTTGTCACTTTATTCAAATAGATTGGTTTTGACCTCCGCCTTCCTTTGTCATATTGTTTGTTGCTGTTTTCGTACTGTGTGTGTGTGTGTGTGTGTGTGTGTGTGTGTGTGTGTGTGTGTGTGTGTGTGTGTGTGTGTGTGTGTGTGTGTGTGTGTGTGTGTGTGTGTGTGTGTGTGTGTGTGTGTGTATTTGCACGCATGTGTGTGCCTGTATGGCATGCTTGTATAGGGTGAGTGTATGTAGGCTAAGATAGTTGGATCCTGCCTGCTTTCTCTACTTCCTTCCAGGTGGATGTATGTGTTGGCACACAGGGTGGTGTGAGAGCGCTGCCGCTGACTCAGCTGCGAGTGTGTGTGTGTGTGTGTGTGTGTTGGTGTATTTGTGTTGCGAGGTACTGTAGCTGCAGAGAGTTGGGAGGCA
The DNA here is from genome assembly GCF_963454915.1 of Gymnoscopelus microlampas. Taxonomy (NCBI): domain Eukaryota; kingdom Metazoa; phylum Chordata; class Actinopteri; order Myctophiformes; family Myctophidae; genus Gymnoscopelus; species Gymnoscopelus microlampas. Next base: position 21,060,137 of record NC_139960.1, on the reverse strand, counting down.
TGTTTATGAGGTGATAAGTAGGGGTGTCACGATTCACTTACCTCACGATTCGATTCAAAATCGATTCCTAGGGTGCCGATTCGATTAAAATTGCGATTCTGCGATTAATTGATATTCGATTAGATTCTGCGATTTATTGCGATTTTCTAGGGTGCCGATTCGATTAAAATTGCGATTCTGCGATTAATTGATATTCGATTCTGCGATTTATTGCGATTTTCACCATGAAAAGTTGAATCATACACTTCAATGCAGCCAGATCATGTCAGGCAGTCTTTCTGACATTGATTTCAGACAAATTGCCAGTGAAAAAGGTACTAACTTATAAAAATAAAATTTAAAAAAAAAAAAAAAAAAAAAGTTTTTTTTTTTTTTTTTTTTTCAAAAAATCGATTTTAATATTTTGATTCGATTTTTAAAATCGTGGCATTAAGAATCGCGATTTATTCATGAATCGATTTTTTTTGACAGGCCTAGTGATAAGCAGGTGTTCCTGTTCTGTCATGTGTCGCCGCACCCTGCCCAGCTGTGCGCGTGGACGTGTCTCTATGTTGTATATATGTAGGGCTGCAACAGTTAAAAATATAGATAGTAGATCATTTAATAACATTGATTCATAATCGATCCCTATTTTTACCATTATATTAAAAATAATTCAGAACATTTCAAAAATAGTTAATACTTAATAATCTACAAGCTCACACCGCACCACGATGTGATGTGTTGTGAACTTGTTGTTGTGCTATTTTCACTATTTGTGCATGACACAGTTGTGCGGCGATTTAAAGTATAACATAACGCTTTTAAATTCAAAACAAAACAAAACACTCATCGATTAATCGAAAAAGTAATCTATAGAATAATCACTAAGAAAATAAATAATGGATAGTTGCTGCCATACGTATATGTATGTCTATGTTTCTGTTCTGTTCCTTTCCCCCATACATACAATTGGTCATTCTGTCACCATCAACAACTCTGTGTCCCTGCAGGATTTCCGGGATGCGGTTGCCAAGGCGACTCGTCAGAACGGGAAGCCGGTGGTGGAGGAGCGCGTTCTGAGCCAGATTCTCTACTACCTGCCTCAGCTCTACCAGCTTAACCGAGATCTGTTGAGGGAGCTGGAGGAAAGAGTGGCTCATTGGTATGTACATACTTAAAACGAGTTTTCTTAAATACATGATATATATATATATAGTATAGAATGGACAATCTCCATTCTTCCAGGAAGTATTCAATCCATGGCTCAGTGACGTGTTTGTTCAAAATGAAGATGCGTAATTGGTTTATGGTATCCATAGCAATGAGTGTCACTGCGTCTCCCAGCAAAGTAGGTGGATCTGAACATGGAAGTAGAGCAAGTGACATCAGGACAGGATTTAAAAAAGTGATGTCACTGAAAAGAAGTACCCTCTGACTTGATTGTCCACCCTCAGAGGATTTAGAATCTTTGTTTTGGAAGTGTTGTCCTAATCATGTCACTGAGACAGTATGCACCGCCATTACCCCTACACCCACAAACAAGGTGTGGGTGTATGGTGAAATAAACCATAAATAATCAAATGTGACCACTTTAGTTTTTGTCGGGGGTATTGGCAAAGTACATTTGCACGTACTTGGAATTTGTCCTCTGCACTCCTAATTGTTAGAAGCAGTGGGCAACTATTGCACAGTGCCCGGGGAGCAGTTGGGGTTCAGTGTCTTATTCAAGGACACTTTGACACTAAGCCAGACGGAGCCCGGGGATCAAACCGCTCTACCGCCTGAGCCACTGCCGCAGCCGAAAGAAACGCTCCTCTTCCTTCCATCTGTTTAACAGGAGCGATCACCAGAGACTGTCGGACATTTTCGTCCAGAAGGGGCCTTATCTGAAGATGTACTCCACCTACATTCGGCAGTTTGACAACAACGTGGCCCTGTTGGACGAACAGTGCAGAAAAAACCCCGGTTTCGCTGCTGTCGTTCGAGAATTCGAGGTAGGTGGTGCAAGCAGGAAACGGGCCTTCCCGCTCGCCTGCACGCGTGCTTGCATTTGTGTTTGTGGAACAGTCGTCATTTGAACGAGTTGCAGACAGTTTGGTTTTCCTTCATACATGGTTGATGGGAGAGAAATTGTGGTTGTTAATAGATATAAACACAGACTGTCTGTCTAGAGTGCACACGTTTGAGAGAATTTTGGTGCTGTGTGTGTTTGCATGACTGTGTGAATGACGGCTTTGTCTTTTCTTTTCTTTTTTGTCTCAGATGAGTCCAAGATGTGCCAGCTTGGCTCTGAAGCACTACCTGCTGAAACCAGTCCAGAGGATCCCACAGTATCAGCTGCTTCTTACAGGTATATACACATACACACACTGTCTCTTCCTTTTCCTGTCCCTGTGCCTGTCTCTCCTACCAACGCACACTACAGGTCAGGGTTGATTGAATCATGCCACTGTTTATTGGCAGCGCGTGAATGCAAGCTCAGCACAAGTGTGGTTGTTCTATTTTGGCCTAGCTAGTTGCTGTTTTGTTAATACACTGACACCTAGTGGACAAATGTGGTAGCATAAACCTGTGGAATGTCGTTTTCTTTCCTAAAGGTCACATTGTATGAACACATAACACATGATTTCAGTTACATAGTAAGAGCACTCTCCACCCTCCCCCAACAGATTATCTGAAAAACCTGCCTGAGGACTCTGAAGATTATAAGGACACACAGGGTAAGACATTAGCATGGTAATTACATTATACTGAACATGAACAGAAATCACACTGGCTAATATTTCAATCTTATCCGTGCAGCCGCTCTGGGCATTGTGAAGGAAGTAGCTAACCATGCTAACGATATCATGAAACAAGGGGTAAGTAAATAAACACCTTTTTCGAGCATGACAATAAACCACCATAGGCTCATGTCTCTCCTCCTATCGTTTCAGGATAACTTTCAAAAGCTGATGCATATTCAGTACAGTCTGAACGGCCACCACGAGATTGTTCAACCAGGCAGGGTGGGTAGCATCTACATTAATTGCCCAGACCTAGCATCACTTTATTTCAGTCCTGAACAAGTCTATTTGAACCAAAGCCGACAAGTGTCAAAAAGCCCCAAACCTGTTATACCGTGATCTCACACCCCCTTACTCTTCTAGGTGTTTCTGAAGGAGGGCACACTGATGAAGCTGTCCAGGAAAGTCATGCAGCCACGGATGTTCTTCTTGGTGAGTGATGAGTCTGCCTAGAACGCACGTAGTGCAGTGACCTAATCTACTGGCCTACAAAAGAAGAACAACCAGTGAAATGTTATTTTCAAGTTGCCTAGTTCTAAATTAGGGTTCCAAAACGGACAGTATAGGCAAGAGAAGCATCACATCACGTTGCTGATTGGCAGACGCAAACCTTATTATTTTGTGCATGCTGAAGTGACGGACAATAGTTTTTTTTTGTTATCAATTGTTTTTATTATGTCAAAAGTACAATCACATTTTAAATGAATACATTTTTTAACAACAAAAACAAGATACAAACAACTTAAAACAGAAACCATAATAATAAAAATAAAAATAAACCCACCCACCCCTCCCCGGACCAACAATGTCCCAAAATGTAAGGATCAAACACTATGCATATACCTGTGCAATGTCATAACACTGTTATACAACATTTAAAGTGACGGACAATAGTTTACAGAGAATAAATATAATTTGTTATGAACTCAACGGACACGTTTTGGACTTAGAGCACACGTCTAAACTTCATTCTTGGCTGTTGGCAACCAGTAGTGCCAAAGTATAGGACTTTGTCACTACACAACTGTTAGTGCTTACTGCACATTGAGTCTGCGCTTGTTGTATGAAATGCGCTATAGAAATAAATATGACTTGACTTGACTTAAAGTTGTTCTGTGCAAATTTCCAAAAAACGACTTTTAGCAGCCTCTGCTGGTCATTACCGTCACTGCAGGCCGTTCGTTTATCCTCTGTTACCCAGAATTCCATTCGTTTTCACCGGAAGACGGAAGTGTTTCAAAAAGCGTTCTTTTAATTGTTTTTATACGATCTGTGGATCGTTTCTCTTAGCCAGTGGAGCTTTAGTTACCGTGAGCTGTATTTTCTTTTTCTGTTTTTTTTCGTTCTTCAAATCATACAATCTCTTAGAATCAGCGTGAGTTTCCTTTTGTTATTAGCGCGGTAGTTCCTGGCCAAACAGGAAACCGGCGCGGTAGTTCCTGGCCAAACAGGAACCCGGTGGATTTCCGCTTCCTTTTTCCGGCCAGCTGACGTAATTTCCGAGGGAAAGTCATGCTCGACAGCGTTCAATAGAAAATATATAAATAAAAGGCTTTCGGAGGTGAAATTCATGGAGTGGGTGTTGTGAAACATTTGCCACTTACAAAAGATATACAATTTAACTTTAGTTTTACTGAAAACGTTACCTAGTATTACTTTAAGTGAAAACAGCTTGTAGGCTGCGGTTAGCTAAACTTGGTTAAAAAATGCCTATAGGGCTTTTCACATGGAGAGCAAGCAACTGACACACCTGGCAATTCATTTTCATTGAGAGGCGAGCGAGCAATCTGACAGGCAGAATAACAAGTGGGCGTGCTCCCGTGACTTTATCACGTTTGTGCTTGTCTCAAGCATGCTCACCCGCGACAAGCGCTGAATTGAGGCTTTTTTTCTATGCGACGTGCAGAACAATGATTTTACACAGTTGAAGCAGCACTCGACATCGGTCCACACAATACTACCTAGTGGCTACACAACCCAACCCTTATTATTTCAATCGGTAAAAGCTTACCAATTGAAATAATTTAAGCGGTATAATATATAAGTATTTTATGTTGCTATAGCTAATAAAGAAAGCGCTTGTACCAACAGGGGTAAAGTAGGCTTAGTGTTTTGTATGACATCAGTCTTATGTCACAATGTTAAAACGGTGAACGCTGACGGTCTCTGATACACCGCTGTGTAACCTACTGTATGTCCAGTGAACGCACAGATGCACGTCAGACTCTCGCATCTCCAAAAACAGTGGAGTCTGGGGGCGCCGATGGCCAAGTGGTTATGGCACGTACCACATAGGCTTTGATGCCTGACAGCGTGTCCCGGGTTCCTGACTCTTTCCCGTTTCCTGTCTCACATGACTTGCTCATTCTGATGTTTGGTGGTACTGCTCTTGGCCCTCTCTACATGCAATACCTTATATACTGAGTTGCGGCCACATTACTCTGTTTGGAGGAGTATGTTGTTTGCATTAATGAACAGGTGTACCTAATAAAGTAGCCACTGTGTGTATATTCCTACCAATACCTCAGTGGGTAAATTCAAAAGTATCTGTTAAGGCACCATTTAGGCACAGGCGCCACTTTAAAAATACTGGTTTAACACCTGTAATCATTTGGATAAAACCCAAATGATACCGAACCCTGGTTTCAACATGGTCCATTTTCATTGTCTCCCCAGTTTAACGATGCACTCATGTACACCACTCCGGTCCAGTCTGGCCAGTATAAACTCAACAGCATGCTCTCATTGGCTGGGATGAAGGTAAGTGGAATCATGGGAAACGCCACAAACCATGAGTTGAACCGTGTGATCGATCAGCCATTGATAAACTGAGTGGTCATTGATAAACTGATTGGTCATTGATACACTGAGTTGGTGTGTTGCAGGTGAGTAAACCCAGCCAGGAGGCCTATCAGAATGAGATAAACATCGAGAGCGTTGAGCGCTCTTTTATCTTGTCCGCCAGGTCAGTACACACATGGAACTTTTCACAATACAAGCAAAAACTGATTTGGATTATTTTATTCAGGCTAGCTGCTATTGGTTTCTGTGCATTCTAATTCATTTTGATGCTTGCAGCTCTGCCACAGAGAGAGACGAGTGGCTGGAGGCCATTGCCAAGGAAATAGACGACTACGCAAAGAAGAAGATAACTTTTATATCAAGTCGTAGTCAGGAGGAGGTAAGAATGAACCTTTTTATGTCTTTTGCTGATTTAGCTGTATAAGTGCTCCAGTCTATAATTGAGTTGTTTTTAAAGCCAATGTCTTTTTATATAAACATCTTCTTGCAATGATGCTGTTATATAATTTATATTTGCACCTTTTACCTCACTCTCTCAACTTAGCCTGATGGCCTTGGGGACAGTGGCGCGCCGTTGGGATCGAAGGCTCCGATCTGGATCCCAGACCTGAGGGCCACCATGTGCATGATCTGCACCTGTGAATTCACTCTAACCTGGAGGAGACATCACTGTCGTGCCTGTGGCAAGGTCCCCTTAACACTTTCACAGATGTTCTCAATGCATTAACACCGTGCCATATAGCCCTGATCTCACCATAGATGTGTATTTCTATGTTGTAGGTGGTGTGTCAGGCATGTTCGTCCAATAAGTACTATCTAGAGTACCTCAAGAACCAGCCAGCCCGTGTGTGTGACCACTGTTTTTCCAAGCTACAGGAGAACAGTAAGTCCCTAGTGATATCTGTTATAACACTGATTCATCCAGAAAGAAATGCTTTGATTTTACAATTGTTGTTCACTTTTATGTGAAAAATATGATACCTGTCGGAATAGCATTTATGGCGCTAAATTACTTGAATGTGTTCTTTTCCAGGCGACCGTTGTGCCTCGACATCAGTTTCACCTATTGGGAAATCAGGAGCCTTTTCATTTTCAAGGAAACACAAGAAGATTCCTGCTGCGCTGAAAGAGGTGGGGAGCATTAGATTATATTGTTAATGATCTCAGTTTTCAACTGCAGGACTGGAGCAATTTTAATTGGGGGGATTTGGAAAGCGGGGGACAAGTGAAACAATGAACAGCTTTTAGAAGCAGCACGTGGGGTTGAAATAAACAAGTTAATAGGCTCAAGAGCAGGGTGTTGTCCACTCAACACTCAGCCCTGTGCCAACTCATCACAGTGACATCGCTGTTTCTTCCCTTTTAACTATAGAACCACTTGAGCTAGCAAGTAAATATGATGCGGTTGTTTTGACATATTATTTCACCCATGGTCCTCATCAGGTGTCTGCCAACACAGAGAACTCCTCCATGAGTGGCTACCTGAACAGGTCTAAAGGCAACAAGAAGCAGTGGAAGAGGCTGTGGTTCGTCATCAAGAATAAAGTCCTGTACACCTACGCCGCCAGCGAGGTATGACGCCCCACAATGTTGCACTCCTTTTCACTCAGTGCTTCTCTTGAAGCTGTTACATTCATGTATGTATTTGAATTGGTCTTACGATGCTTTCATTCAGTTGTCACATACTGTGTTTTTCCCCCTTATCTTTCAGGATGTCGCCGCGCTGGAGAGTCAGCCGCTATTGGGTTTCTTCCTGAGAGAAGAGAAGTATGGACCCGCTCAGAAGCTGCAGTTCAAACTGTACCACAAAAATACCCTGTTCTACATGTTTAAGGCAGATGACATCCCCACTGCACAGAGGTATTACAATCTATACTCTAGTATAACTAAAGGGCGCCGGCCTACTCGGGCGCCACACAAGTCGGGAACGACGCATGTCGGTAATACTTGCCCACCCCTTTACCTGATGTAGACGTTTGTCTGACATGTTTGAGTCTCCGACGTATGTCACATTTTCTCACACGCTGCCACTTATGTTAGCGAGCCAATCAGTGAAGCTGACAGGTCGGGCTAGCCAATCAGGGAAGCCAGTGCCCACATAACAAACACATTGGCGCAGAAGCAAAAATGTGACCTGAAGCTCTGCCAATTCGCGATGCCGACAGGTCAGGTTGGCCAATCAGGGAAGCCGTTGCCCACACCCCTCCCAAACACAAGGTTTCTTTGATCGAATTGTCACTCGGCACTGCACATCCCCTGGTCATATGAACACACATGCCATGTTTGAGGCCGTTCCGTCGGACAGCGCCTGAGTTATTCCCGGAACAAACAGACAGACACAGATTTTGTGAATTAATAGATAGATGTACATACTGTATATAAATTGTACATATTCTTATTGTTCTATTGACTTATTGACTTTTGTATGCCTCTGCCGGTGATAGCCGTGCCTAGTGGCGTTATGTTTTGGTGTGCGCTATTTATGAACATTTATTTAATTATTGAAGTATTTTTGTTGTAACCGTGGCTAATGTCTCTCTGTTGTTATTTCTAGATGGATTGAAGCCTTCCAGGAGGCTATGATTCTTGAACAATAATCCCCATCAGTTGCAGTGAAGTTGCCTGTCATTCTCTGGAGTCAGTTGTTTGTAGACTCATGACCCCTGATCACAGATCAGAGGTCACCAGCTCAGGAAAGACTCCAGATGGACCGTCTACCCTACAAACATATCCGTTGCTGTGTCAAAATGACATTGATGTCAGGATCATACTGTTTTCCCCCAGAGGAACAATGGATTGGTTGTGCTGTTTCAGACACATTTCTATCTGCATGGCCCTGGTGGATAAGGCCACTAATGCTCTTGTGTTGCCAGTGGAGTTTCTGAACCAATGGGGGGATTTCTTGCCCACATTATGGTGGATCTGCAGATTTGTGTGTTTCAGTGAGACTGTTCTGTATTTCAGACGCAAGTCAAAGGTCAAGTCCAGAAGCATGTGTGTGGAAGTGTCACAGCGTAAAGATGTCAGGATCATTTAAAGCTGCAATCCGCACGTTTTATGTCCTCTAAATTGTAGGCATATTCAAATAAGTTCTGGATTGCAGCTTTAAAGTCACTGGAAACCCGAGAATATCTGGGACATAGAAATGTTTTTAATCTGAGAATGAATGAAGGAATCACATTTGTGCAAAACAATCATGTCATGGTAACTGCCCAAGCTTCAATTGTTCATTTATTTTTCTTGTTTTTTTTGTCCCACGATGAAATTTTAAAACCAAATTTGCAACCTTGTAAAATATTCAAAATGACAAGATGTTTAGTCTGAATCGTCTAATGAAAGTACCTTTTTATGTTTTTTCATGTGTTGATCGATATATCAAGGTTGTGTTTTTTTTACTGTGAAAAACAGGCTTCTGCAAAGACAGAGGAAGTAGAGTTTTAAATCTTTGGATGAGATTTTTTTTCATATATACAGTATCTTAAAAATGTAGGATCAATTGACATGACTCAAAAATCATGGGTAAAACAATATACTGGAGAAAACTGGAAATGTCACAAATGTAGTTATTTAACTACAAGTATTTTTGTTTGCTTTAGCCACATAAGAAGTGGTCCATTGGTAATACTGTGTATATGCAATAGGAAAAGCAACATTCACCCTTTTTTGTCAAAGCCGAGAGCTAATATTTATATGGAATTGTATATTACTTTTGAATATGGAGGAGTACTTTTATTTTATTTGATATAGTGGTTTTAAAAGCACAGGTTGCCACTTGTTTTGTAACTGCAGCATAGAGATGTGGTTAAGGGGGATGCTAGGAAGCATTTGTTTTTAATCAAGACCATTCGTTTTTAATTGTATTTAATTAGACTGTTTGAAAGTGTTTACAAAATGAGCATTTGATTTTCTGTGTAAAGTATACATGAAGTATATCTCTCCTGAAATGTTCAAAAAATGAAAATGAAAAAATAATAATAGGCTCTATGCACAGCAGCCATATTATCACTTCCTTCACAGGTGTTACCAATGATACTAATGATACTAATGAAGGCTCTGTTCCATCAATTTCCACAACCCCCATATCTCTGAGAGTGTACAGGTCCATTTGGTTCCATTTGTACACTCTCAGAGTTACACATCCGTAAGGGGACATTTGGAAACCCCTTAAGGAACCATGAGGGTCCCTGGACCCACATTTTAGACCCACTGGTGTAGCAGAGTGTTTCCAGTGAGCCAACATGCACAATATCAGCACCCTGACTCTGTTTGACCAGAATGGAACAGAGCCTTCATCAGTATCATTGGTAACACCTGTGAATGTCTTCACGATATGGCTGCTATGCATAGAGCCTATTGGAACAGGTTTAATTTACAATGTGCCTCCAGTTATCAGATACATTTCCAAAAGTGATAGGTGCATTGATTGAAATTGTTGATACGAATAAGGACATTTAGCTATCCACTATACAGTAAATATCCATTATAGTCCATTTCTACAGAGTTACCGTCTGCCTGTATTGCAGTTGTACCAATTTTGTTGCCATAGATTGCACTATCCCATTATGGCCAAGGCAAAACATGGCTACCATCTGATCTCCATAATATGTAGATATTATACCATATTATGGTTTCTTTGTTTCATACATTTTGACTGGTGAATATTGTTGCATTAGCCTGGACAGGGCAGAGTTGCTAGCCAGGGGCTAGCAGGCATGTATGTTTTTTTTATGTGCAGTGATTGTACACTAACCCTTTAAAAAACCTCCACTCCATTCAGAGTTATAGAGTCAGCTGTAAAGTTTTATTCTGAACTGTCAGGCAACAGTTTTTAATAAAATATTTTAAAAAGTACAATAACGTTGCTTCCTGTGTTTTATCTCCTCTTATCGTCAAGGGGTGATCTATGTAGAGAATCCCTATAATACAACTGTAAATACTGTATTCTAAAGTAAAGTTTGATTGAGTAGGGGTGAGCTTGTATGATTGAGTAGGGATGAGCTTGTAGAACTGCTATTTTCAAAAGATTTCTATACACATTTTAAAACTTGTGAAATGGGACATTTTGCATAATGAGTACTTTCTACTTTTGCTACTTTAAGTACATTTTGATACCAATACTTTTGTACTTTTACTCAAATAAATGTGTAATTCTGGACTCTAAATCAGTGGTTTTCAACCAGTGGTCCGGGGACCACCAGTGGTCCTTGAGGGAGTACCAGGGGGTCCCCAGCTAAATTAGTTAACATAGCTTCACAATCATTTCGACCACTTAGCTTTGGCTATTCAAAAATAGCAGATATACAAGCTCATAGCGCGGCACTATGAGCTTGTAGATCTGCTATTTTTGAAAAACCTTGAAAAAGTGTGCATACATTTGAATATTTATATATTTTTTAAAGCGACAATTAATTGATATCTTTGCTTCTGGCACAAAACATTTTCAAATGGGGGTCCGCGGCCAAATGAATATCAATTTAGGGGTCCTTGGCATGAAAAGGGTTGAAAACCACTGCTCTAAATTGTTTTAGTACTTTTTCCACCACGTACTGCCCCATAAGCCTAGTGAGCAGTTCTCTCAGTGCAGTTATGTCAGCGGTCTAGTCTGCAGCCAACCACTATTTTACAGTGATTTCTGCCTGCAGGCAGAGTGGAGGGGTCTCGCTTTGACGAAAATATTGCTTTGTGGTTTTAGAGACGAATAGCTAATAATATTTGTAAAAAGAAAAGAAAATGTAATAAAAAAAACAGAAACATACCGCACAGTGATGTCAGTATAAAATAAATAGCAATTATTATGAGTATGACTAATTCATTAAATGATTAATACATAAATAAAACAGAAATGTACCACACAGTGATTTCAGTATAAAATAACTAGAAATTATTATGGCCATTTTCTCAGAGTAATAATATATATCAGAGTGCAATACACCTTCCAACCAATAGGGTCGCGGAGCTGAAAGCGTCGCAACAACACGGAGAAAATGGCCACCAATCATATTAAAATGCTTTTTATTGAACAATACGGGAGACACGGGTACTTCTGAGGGCCCGTACATAATTGTAACATCCGTGACCATGGGGTAAGCACGTTATATGTGAAATTTGAACGTTTATGTAGATATACGGGCTTTAAATGGAGAAAGTGCAAACACCAGGCTTCGTCATGATGTTCCAGGGCTAGGTATTTACAATACACGGTGGAACAGTTTATTTCCATACCCGGACAGTTTTACTTGGAGGACAGTCCGTCCTGATACCAGTTCCGTGTGAAGATGGCGGAGTATGTGAATATCGTCCGAAGGGCTTTGGGACAGATAGGAGGTCACGGTGGCCTGCGTGGCCTTTTGGTCCAGTTCTTCAGGTCAGTTTGTTATTAAAAACAATAATATTATATATTAAAGTGACTGGCCATGCCGGTGTAGAACAACGTTTTGTGTGTCCCGACTTAATGAGCAAAACATTATGCCTTGTTGTCATGTACTTCGGATTAGCTGTTTACTAGCAAAACAGGATGCCTTGCAGTGGAGAAGTAGTTTTACTTAATTGAAAGTATCAATACTGCAGTGTAGAAATACTCTGGTACAAGCATAAGTCCGGAATTTAGAATGTACTTGAGTAAAAGTAATACAAATCTTTTGAAACTAGCAAATCTACAAGCTCACTATGCGTCGCCATGCAACGCATTGTGAGCTTGTAGATCGGCTATTTTCAAATGGCCGAAGTGAGTGATGTAATTATGTAATGTTTGTTTTGTAATCAAAATAAAAATCTGCCAAGTAACTAGTAACTAAAGTTTTCAAAAGTACCTCAAAATTGTACTTAAGGACAGTACTTGAGTAAATGTACTTAGTTACTTTACACCACTGCTAATATAGCGGTAACGTTAGTTATGAGACATCATACCATGTTTTATTTAGATGGTTCTGGTAGAGCGTCATTTTTCCTATCCTGACTTGTTTCACGAACTCCAAAGACCTTGTTGAAGCTCAGTGCTGACAATGTGTTGTTACCAATGTAACATAACATTATTATCTCTACGTTGACAGGGCCAATGACATTAAGACTGGAGCATTGATCGGTGTGGATAAGTATGGAAATAAATACTTTGAGGACAAGAGGTATTACTTTGGTAAGTACTCAGAGAAATTAGAATAACATACTTGAAGTGTGTGTGTGTGTGTGTGTGTGTGTGTGTGTGTGTGTGTGTGTGTGTGTGTGTGTGTGTGAGTGGGAGAAAAATAGAAACCATTAAGCACCTCAGTTTTCTTTTGTGTTTATATCCATTGGCATGCGTGCGTTGATACCTCCTCTGTCTCTAATACAGTTAAGTTTTGTATTTGTGTTTTCAGGACGGCACCGCTGGGTGATTTACACCACCGAGATGAATGGAAAGAACACAATGTGGGAAGTGGATGGCAGCATGGTGCCTGCTGAATGGTAGTTCAATTTCAACTACTTTATAGTCATGTGCACACACATGATGTAGCCAGCAGCTACATTTGATGGGTCCCAAGGTTGGATGCGCTGAAGCCTTATGTATTCACAAAGAGAATGAGAGCAATGCTTAGTGATTGATGTACTTTATTTAGTAAGACATGAGAAACGGTACATTGAAGTACAATTCACAATACAAGGTCTACTAAACTGGATAACTCATAAAAGCACTAAGCTTGTTTAAAATGAGTTCCCACACACACAAATCATGATGACATATATAAGAGACAGACAGATATACACACTACTATACAGAACGTCATACGATCAGCTTGCAGGTTACTGGTATGAAACATAAGAAATATGTACAAGAAAAAAGTTCTGGGGGGGAGGGTTAGTGGGGGGCGTTGGTGCACCTGATTCGGATGCTATCAATGCATTGAATGGGACATTATCACCTTTTATTAGACCATTGAATGGGCGAAGTAGGCGACCTACTTACCTACCCGCGATTTATCAGACCATTCATTGGGTGTTATCAAGACACACTGACCTACCAACGGAGATGACTTAAATAGTTCGGTTTTGGTTTTGGTTGTTTTGGTTTCGGACCATGACGGAGGCGCGCAGTCTCAGGCGAGCTAGAGCCGCTCGCCTGAGCCTACTCAGCGCCGTTGGAGTTATGTACCGATAGGCACAGAATCGTAAATATTGTTGTGGGGACTGCTCCGCCTCCAAAGTAGGTCAGTAGCTCCTGATTACGCCCAATGAATGGTCTGACAAATCGCGGGTAGGTCCGTGTATCGCCTACTCGTCACCTACTCGCCCATTCAATGGTCTGATAAAACGTGATAATCTCCCATTCAATGCATTGATAGCATTCAAAGCCGGTGGTTGGTTAGGTTAAGATTTTGCGTAGATAAATCACCATTAACCACTTGACTTGAAATGACTTATTTTCTATCAATTACACACCCCATGAAACCTTGAATTAATGGAGTCTCCGGCACTGACCGATGACCCGGTCATCAAATTATTGGCCCAGGAATGCGACAAAAACTAAAACACCTCCATGAATTCAAGAAAATAAGTTTTTTTTTTTTGGGTGAACTACTCCGTTAAACCTGTACGCACTTAGTTGACCCAGGGCTCTATACTATTCTTTGCCGAAAAGATCGCACCAGAATATGGACTCTGGGGTGCATGTGGTCGATAGTCCATGAAGTTCTTACTCACTGAACAGTAAAATTAGAACATAAATCAATGCTGTTCAACATCCTCATCATCACGAGAATCCAGTACTGTCGCACAGCTACGCCTGTAGCCAATAGGCGGTAGCCTACTTCAGTGGTCGTTTGTAGCTGCACCCCGATTCTGCCAAATTGAGTTTGTTCTGTCAAAACATGAAGAACTTATAACAATATCTAAGATTCCACATGCCAAAATGAATGAAAGGTTAATCCTGCTGGTATTTCCAAATTCCTGACAGTGTAGGAAGGGAGTTCTTTGAAAACACTGCTTGTGCTGCCGGCTGCCAGCCTCGTCGCTATGCATCTGCAGTATTGTCATTCATTCATTTACCATTACATGCAATACATAGTCTTTTGTGGAGAACAGGAGAGCTGAGAGAGCTGTCACTGCCTGAGATTCTAATTGGAGCCACTTGGGGGCATCAGAGAGTTCACTTGTTTGCGGGAACCAATGTATAACTAAGGCCCTGGGATTTTTCACCCAATAATATAATGTTGGAACTAAGGCCCTGGGATTTGTCACCCAATAATATAATGTTGGAACACTGGGAGGGATAAACCCCCCTGTTTCTTGGACTTCTGTAGAAGATGACTATTTGAGATACGATTGGTTTTATATCCCCCCAGACAAAACAAAAGGCATTATTATTGAATAAAGTTCTTTAAAGAATGACAATGAAAGATTAATTGAAATGTTTTGAAACAAGTACCATAAACCCGGGAAGTAACACCATTTTTTTTATTGCATTCACACGCCCTATCATAGAGATTATCAGAAACTTCCAGAAATCGTTATCTTTCTCAAGTTAGTCGTAATTGAGGAGAAAGGTCACTCTGAAATAAAAGCTTACGACAAACCCAAGAATGTAAACTGGTCCTCTTTGGCAATTTTAAAGGGAAGATAACGTGGATACAAATCGTCTGTAAGAGGAATTAATGCGCCTTTCTCCAATTGATAGAGTACCCAGACAAGCTACTGAAGGAGTGGAGGGAAGTATACCGGTGGATCCAGCAAAAATATCAACAATTCATCCCATGAAGTGATGATTCAATATTCCCCACCTTAATTCCCTTAATATCGGTATTATACTAGTAGCCAGCGGTTCCAGGGCTAAATTGAAAAATAACGAGCTTGCGCAACAACCCAGTCTTTTCCCACGTTTAAGATGAAAGGATGATTACTTATTACCATTAGTGAGAATGGAAGATGTAGGGCAAGCATAGAACATCTTAATGTGTTCAAAATAAATTGCCAAATTAATAGAGCCTCAAGGAGGAGTGCATATACAGTATCTCATTCAGTTTGATCGAATGCGCGTCAAGTGAGATAACTACAGGCTTAATGTTTGTTGTATACTTGGCATACATTTTATTGAATAATCTCTGGGTATTAAAAAAAGGAAATCTACCAGACATGAAATCATTTTGATCATGATGTAATAGAGATGAAATATGTCTGGCAAGCCTAGTTGCCAGCATTTTTGCTACCACTTGTGTGCAAAAGAGTGACTTTGAGAACGATTTCACTGTACAATGTTGTAAGTCAATGAGGAGGCTATATCCGATACTAATCAAGAGGGCAACTAAATATTCTGACATAGCATGGCAAGGCGCGCAACACAACTCAAACCTCTACCAAAGTGTAATTTCATACATTGCAGGTATTGTCTTATATCAAAATAGTTTAAAAAAATAAAATAATTGTCAGTACTACAGATATGTACAGCATGTAAGGATAAATGAGGTAAATTCCCAAAATGAATCTACGCAATTATCTTCATATTATGTTATGTCACAATAATAATTAAATAAATAAAGTGTATTGAAGAGGGTTTAAATCCGTCAAGCCCGGTCACTGATTCCATGATATTTCCATCAGGCATCGCTGGCTGCATTGCATGACGGACGACCCACCCACCACGCACCCCCCTGAGCCCAAGAAGTTCCTAGCAGAGGTGCACCAGTTCAACGTCAGTGGCTCAGCCGCGCAGTATGTGCCGTACCCCACCACACGCAAGAAGATCCATGAATGGGTTCCTCCCAAAGCTGGGTCCCAGTGACCCCACTGAGACTGCCACATAATTTATGACCATTGATTCCCTCTCTGTAAATTATAATATCCTGCCCCTGTACCAACTTGTTACCTTAATAAAATCTCTACAGATGATGCTGATTGTTTACGGAGTCCTTTTTGTCAAACTCACATATTCCCCAATTCCCCAACGCCTGTGTTTAATAACTGATTGTTTTTAACGATTTATTGTTATTACGGAAGACATATTTGTTATGACTGTCATCATAGGTTCTTCTAGCCTTTGTGTTACAGTGAGCCTGAAGTTCAGGGTACCAGGTAAGTCTTAACACACACACACACACACACACACTTATTAGTAGGATTATGCTGAGCTGTGACAGTTGCAACTTGCAGTATTTCACACCAAGGTGCTCCGGGTGTTTTAGTGCTGACTGGATGTCAGATGTTCAATGCATCAGTGTGAGTGTGGTCCTAATAGGACCCGCTGCTGGATCAACACTGATGATGACTCAGGCAGTGCGAGAGCCCTCATCCGTCTCTACTCCTCCTAAATTAGACCAGCGCTTTCATCAATGTGAGTTGACACTGTTGATTTCTTGATTAATGTTTCCAGAGCCATGTCCAGGAGGGCGTTTCATGGACATGTTTACTGTTAACTGTTAGAAACTTTTGTATGGTGCTAGCTGTTGCAGAAGGAAGCCCTATAACTGATGATGAGTAATAATAATCTGGTACGTGAAGGCCCATTTCTTCCCAAAGCCATAGAAAATAGTTTAAATGATAGCAGGTGCTTAGCCTATTAGCACCTGTTGTCATTTCAAATATAGCCTGATAGTGTAGTCAGTGTAGTGTTGGTTGAGACCTGATTTGTCAGTGATTTTCAGGCATCTGGAGCTGTTCTGTTCTGGGCTCGCACTGTTTTGGCGGAAGGACCATTGTTTCCCCTTTTTTGTCTGTAATAGTATTTTCTGAAGTGACCAAAAGGGGGCATTGTTTCCCTTTTGTGTTGCCACCCCTGTCATGATCCAAAGTCATTGAAAGAACATTGGTATTGTTTTAAAGCAGCATTTAAATATTTGCCTAATGGCCATCTCTATTTAGAAACCAGTTGGGACTTAACCTTGGAAAGGGCGTATATTATTTTGTCCAAACCTTTATGCAGCTGTTTTCGGTTGTTTTAGGTTTACTGTGCTCCAATCCACATTTTTCAATTACTGTGAGTGGTGGTTTCTGTGTTGTACTGCCTTTGGCTTGTTCTATATATCACATTTGCAGTATGATTCATTTTACAGTGCACATGGAGTGTGTCCCTCCCTTCTCGTAACTTTTTGGCTGATAATGCTATAATGTAGTGCCAGCCGGCTCTGCTAGTGATGTCAGCAGGGCACTAGAGAAATGCCGAAGAGGGTTATCTTGGATAGGAACACACCTTTTCTGTACAGCATTCCGCTTCACTGCATCTCCTTGCCACCTGCCAGCTCCTAAACCTCATCTGACCCTCAATCGTACGTCTTCTCTCCTTAACATCAGTGTCTTGTGTTTCACTTTCTCTTCTCTTACCTCTCTTCTTGCATTATCCATGGCTGGCTTCCTTTCATATATTAATTTGACTTATAATAGATCTGACTGTGATGCTACGTGTGTTTTCCAGCCCTTTCAGAAGGATTGTGCAGTAAAAATACCAGAAGCCCAATTCTGTGCACACTCCCCATGTGTGTCTAAGCACCCACGCACAACTCTCAGTGATTTAGAGAGAGATTAAATTTGGCAGATCTTAGTACAAGTACCATTGAAGAGTACCCGTGTGTGGTATTTCATATGATGTTTGTGTGTGTGGGAGTAGGAACGCAGTTTCTGAGAGGCTGTTATCTGGCAGAGCAGATGAACAGTGCTGTCAGAGTGCCCTGTAGAGTGTATTCCCTCCAGGCAGGGAGTCTGGGAGAGAGATTCCTGTAGTATCCTGTCATGGACTCATTTATTCCCTTTAACCTCGGTGCCTCCCCGTCTTTCTCGGTACCTTCTTGACACCCTGTACTTAATGCCCCTCTCTCCCGATTGGCCAAGGGGATCGTAAATGATTGAGTGGTGGTGTTGCCGTGGTGTAGCGTGCCAGGACCAGCGGAGGGTGGCTGATAAGGATCAGAAAGCTCGGCCTGGGGCCGCTTCATGCCTTATAAGGCGGTACCTCCCAATTCCCCTGCAAAGGGGGCAGAGCACTTTAAGAAAAAGTGCAGAGCGGAGCAGCCGGGGAACACTGCTTATGTCGGGACAAGGTGGAATTATAGGATGGGATGTAAGTGTACTCGAACTCTGGACAGGGAGTTGTGGTGTGAGAGCGTATGGGGGTGGGGTGTCCGCTTGAGCGAGGTGGCGGCTAACACTTATCTCCACTTGCAGGAAGGAAAACCTCTGACAACACAGCAACAGGGTTGCGCTTTCTCTCTCTCTGTCTCACACACACACACACACACACACACACACACACATACAACTCTCTTAGAGGGTAGCCCTTAAACAGAGGAAGAGCGCTCCTCTGACGCGGAGGAGTCTTCTGAAGTAGGCTGATGACCTCAGGCTCTGAGGAAGAGGAGAGATGAGGAAGCACGTCAGCACTATTCCACTCATCCATGTGACTGAGGTAAAACATGTTTGTATACTTTATCGATGTCTGCACCACTATCTGTGTTTATGTGTGTTTGTGTAAAACTTTCTATCTATAAGCATGTGTTAAGTAATGCTGAAGCCCTTTTTGCTCTTTTTGTGGGACTGACAAGCTGTAAGAGTATATATTGACCTGAAGAGTCAGTTGACGAGTCACATGCAATCAGCAACATACTTCTGCACCTCAACGTCTGTTCATGTGCAGACTTTGATCTGGTCACATGAGTTGTTTGTTTCAGAAAGATATGAAGAGACACTTTTCCTTTGAGTTGCCGCATCCATTAAATGTGCCAGTCATTGGCACATTCCTCATGCCAGGATGGTGTATTTTGATGTCTCATGACAATGTTGCCACGGACATGGCATTCTGAAGACAGATTGTTGACTGGATTAAAAAAAGACATATAGATGATAAGGGCTGAAATGAATTCCTTCAGATGGATAGGATGTAGAACTAGCATATCAGAGGTGGTGTTTTGGTCATTACAGCCATGCTGACAATCAACTTAGCAGCAGGAGCCTACCAGAACAGGGAAGGGTTGTGATATTTGACAGTCAATTGCAGTTTCAAACATGTTGCACCATGCCTGAGTGGCTTGTGTGTGTGTCAAGTAATTTGACCTCAATGCTTACGTAATGTCTGAAAGAATGTCATTATAATAAACTGTAGATCAAGCACACCCCTTACGCTTACTGTCGGCTCACAGAGTTCCTGTCTTATCTCTTTGTTTCTGAAAAGAATGTTAGTGAGGTTGGTTTTATCATACTGCGGGTGCCAGATGGCCTGATTCAAGAGTCTCCCAGTCCTCTCCTCTCACAGTATGTGTCCATCAGTGTCACAACCATTCAAGCATTTATTATCCCTTCTGACTGTGCGTAGAGTATTCTATCATCTGGGCCTTCTTCCTACAGTGTGTGTGTGTGTGTGTGTGTGTGTGTGTGTGTGTGTGTGTGTGTGTGTGTGTGTGTGTGTGTGTGTGAATAATGTGTGCATGTCTGGATGTGTGTGTGTGTTTGCGTCCCACTCCCCATATGCCTGCATGTTTTGTGTACTCAATGTGCACATTTGCAAGAACCACAGTAGTATTGTGTGTTTAACTGTTAAATAACATGTCCAGTGCAATGGGTGACTTTGAATGTGGTTTCTGAGGCCATCTGTGCCAGTTTAAACCATGCCCAGACAAACAGAGCCAAACCAGTTATTAACCATTCTTAGAACCATTCTATGGTGCATTGGAAAAACCTGTTAAAATAACCTTAATAGCCCGCACAACCCAGAAAATAGCAGAATGGAGCATAATTATACAGTACTTTGGAGAATAACATCTGAAGGAAAGCAGACTCGCACAGTCTCCCTTCTTTGATTACAAATCTTTTGTGCCAATACTGCACAAGGAGGTGTATTCACTCACTTTATACAAAGGATCTAAATTTAGATTGATAGTCGTCTTACCTGTGGTCACCACAGATGCTATGGTAACCAGTGTGGCGTCTTCGATAAGATGCATCGCACGCCTTGATCTTTGGTCTGTTTTCCTTTCCCCTGGTCCTGACTGTTTATCCCATAATAGTGTTAGTATCTTTGAGGACATCATGGTGTAAAGCCTAATATATACGCTACTGCGTCCCATAATAGTGGTAATCACTTTAAGATATCATGGCGTAAAGACTGAGTTATCCTGTATAGCTGACGACGGTGTCGCATGTCGAATATGACTGATATTCAAGCTTGCAACGTGGCGTTATAATACGTTTATTTTCGGTGAGCAACACCACCGTGCGATGAAGTATGAATTAGGCTTAATGTGTCAACAACATTGCCTCGTATCTCATTACTACAGTGATTTTGTGTTTGTTTTTTTTGTGTGTGCTGCTGTGTAGATATGCATGTGCATGCCTTTGTGTCTCTTTATGTCTGAGGCTTGTGCTAGAAGATCACAGTGTGGGAGCCATGTGACCTGCAGTATTATGAGGTCAACACTGGCCTTCCCAGATCCTTCCCTAACAGTCCCAGTGGAGCAGCTGTCCTATGCTCTGGTGATACACAATCTACTGTCACAGTGACCTCGGTCTTGCCCGCCCCAAGCTCAATAGCTCCTAATTGGACCTGGAAACCTGTGCGTATGACTCCCCAGCATTGATGATCCCTGCTGGACCACAGCCACCTGCCCACACTATTAGAGTGGCTTCTATATTCTTCTCTCAGCCTTAACTCATTCAGTGCCAGACTTATTTCTGGCTGTGTTTGCGCAGTGCCAGAGATTTTTCGATTTTTCTTACCTTTTCAAGTAGTCACAAAATATTTATCTCCAGTATGATCGATCCCCTGATGGTTGCTAATCACTGAGGGCTTCACTGTGTGGTTTCACAAATGTCAACGAGGTCATCGCGACATTAATTGTCTGCCTTTGAGCAGCAAATCTTCGGATCATGATATCTTGGGTTCTGAACGCCCCCCCCCCCCCCCCCCAAAAAAAAAACCTTGTACACGTGTCAGCAGTCACTGTAAAATCACCTTACATTTCTCATATTTATGTCATGGGCATATATCTCAATTTGTCACTATGTATACACAAAAACGCCTGCGTATGCATTCACATGCACACTCATGCACATTTTAAGACGCGTCAACATGTTGACATGTTAACTACCCATTATGACCAATTCCATAGAAAACCTTGATTATAGGTTTGAAATAAGAAAGTGTGTGTGTGTGTGTGTGTGTGTATGTTGTAATTAGAATCAGGAGGTGTATTATCCTTCTGTCTAAAGTGTGTGTGTGGGGGGTGGTATGTCTGAATAACAGTGATCCAAATATGTTAAATAGTTTTGTTCTCAGTCAAAAATAACCTTGTTTTGTAAATTTTACTTTATAGTGTTGTCTCCTTCTGCCCAGAGAATGCTACTTCAATACATAAAAGTATGAGTCATTTGCTTGAACTGAGTATATGTGCTTGTTGGCATTGTGTGGATGCTCTCACACGTCAGCAGCCATTGCAAATTCACCTTCCATTTCTTATACTTGTGCCACTGGCGTGATGTGCAATTTGTTACCATGGGAACCTGAAATATTTCTGCCAGTTGTTCTCATTGCAGTCTGATTGCCAGAATCTGGGCTCCCTGCAGCCATTTTTAAAACCGGTAGTCAAGTCACCAGCCTTAGTGTCAAATTGGACAGTGATTTTAAGCTTGACAAACATATTAATTCCGTTGTCAAGTCCAGCTTCTATCAGATGAGGCTTTTAGCCAAAGTCAAGTCTTCTGTAACCCTTTTTGATTTTGAACGTCTTATCCATGCTTTTATCTCAACCTGACTTGACTACTGTAATGCACTTAATGTTGGCGTTAGCCAAGCCTGCCTGTCATGCCTACACTTAGTCCAAAGCGGTGCTGCTCGCCTCTTAACAGGTGCACGGAAGTATGATCACATCTCCCCGATTCTTTCCTCCCTCCACTGGCTCCCTGTTCGTTACAGCATTCAGTTTAAGATTGTAATGTTTGTTTTTAAAAGGATCCCTGGCTAATAAGCCAAATATGCCTTAATACATTATAATTGCCCTCTATAACTAAAATAAAAAATGTAAAACACCTTAAATATTTTATTTATTTTAGAAACAGTTAATGTAATTTGTCCATGTGTGGTCTAGCCCTATGGAATTTATGGAATGCATGTGCAAAACATTTTTTTTTAAATATTGATTTGATGATCATATTAACCTTAGGAAGTATTAAGTTGTTTTTTATTTTCACACGCATTCCATAAATTCCATGGGCTACGTTTGAAACGCTGTCCAATTCGCTTTGTAATTTCATATCCGGTCTAAAGCGGATACGGAAACAGCTGTTTGTGTGTGTGAGTGGAAATGATTGGATACAGTAGGCGGGATCTAAACCCGGACTGAACGGTAAACAGAACCCGGACCAGCTTGGGAACACTATCATGAGGATTCGGTGATTATTGCGTCTGTTTTATCACCCAAAAACAAGTTTCAGATATATATTTTTTTATGAATGTTTAGTAAGAGTCATGAGTTGACAGTACTTTTCAAGGGGTTTAGCTTGCTGCAAGCTGATTTATATGACTGCCATTGCCCCCTGTCTATTGTTTTACCTTAGATTTGTTTCAAAGTGCTGAGTGTACAGCACTTTGGTCCAACGCTGTTGTTTTAAATGTGCTCTATAAATGAAGTGGATTGGATTGACACATACAGTACGTGCATATGCATGCTTATACCCATATTAACACACACGTCAACCTGTTAACTACCTATTATGAAGATTAGTTAAATGAAAACCTTACAATGTGCCATGTGAAATGCCATTACAATGTGAACATGTGTGTGTAAATTCTAATTAGAATCATTAGGAGGTGTGTGAGTCTTAAGTGTACATGCACGTACAGCAGTATGTCTAAAGAACATCAGTGGTCAAATAAGTATTTGTTTTCACTCAGCTATCAAGGGAAATTAAATGTTAAATAAATGTGTATTTCTGTCTGTGTGTACAATGTGGATTATATATACACTGCTCAAAATAATTAAGGGAACACTTTGATCCCTTAATTCTTTTGAGCAGTTTTTGTTAGCAGTGTGTACACAGTTTACACACTACACATAACTACACACTTTACAAATAATTAAGGGATCAAAGTGTTTCTACATTTCTTTGAGCAGTATATTATGTGTAGGCTAAAAGGCTATTGGATATTGTATCTACATTTCACAGCATGGAATTTGATTTCTGCCCCGATAATGCTACTTCAATTTACTCCATACTAGACGAAGTATGAGTCATTCGCTGTGTAAATGGAAATGATTCTTGATTAAATGAGCTCTCTCCATCTCCGTGTATGTGCTCCTGTTCGTGTGTATGTGCATTTTATTACTGCAGATAAAACAGGTGTGTTTTGTTCCTTTTGATGCGTTGACGTGTGAATGGTCGTGATGATGATGATGTCAGAGCAGCCAGGATGCGTCGCTCTCAGCCAGACCTTTTATTCTCTCTCTCTCTCTCTCTGGCCTCGTCCTTTAAAGTCACAACTCTCTCTCTGTAACTTCATCCCTTTGTACCCCCTCATAGTTATCATATTTTCTCAGAATGGACCTCTGACCACTTAAAACGGAGGACAAAGGAGCTGAAATGCCACAAGCTTGGTGTTTTGGGCTGTGACGTAGAGGCGCATGCAGAGATGAAAGAGGAAGGTGACACTATGGGGGTCCCAATGCTGACCCCCACCAGCACTCTTTGACAAAGTGACCCTTTAGATCATTATTTCAAAAGGCACCTGGAGCTCACATCACAGCATTTTGCTCTCGAACCACGTTGATCTATAAACTTTGGTAATTGAGGTTGCTCCAGGGAACAAATCTTCAGATAGCTCAAATATACGTATTGAAATTAATTTGAATGAATATACTGTTACGATTACAATGTGCTAAAAGAGTGTCCCTCCTAAGCAGGTCTGTGTACACGTATGATCCTTTGTGACGGGTTGTCAGTTCCAAAACAAACAAACACCCATCCAGTGTATGTTTTTCATGTTTGACCATGAACACTGACAAACACCCAGTCAGTTGCATTGTCTCTTGTTGATCAGAGAGCTGTAATAAAGTGGTCAAACAAATGAATAGCACGAACATGGGTCAATATCCCTGTCTGACTTTACAGACGGTTGTATATACCATGTACTGAAGAATTCAGTGATTAACACCTCAGCAGAATTTCATATATCTTTCCCTGAGTTTCAACTCCCACCAGACTTTAGATTTACCATCAGTGCCCCATAGAACCGCCACTATTCATGTCTAGTGTGCCCATTCATGTGTCCCTGATTTAGTTCCCCTGCTGTGCTGGGTACTGACAAAAGACGCATGGTTGAATGGGGGGAAGCTTGAGGATGGGTGGATCTCTTTACCCCACCCAAAGATAAATTATGTTGAGCTTAAAACGAGAGGGGGGAGTTATGGAAACGGGAGAAGGGAACACTTATTTAGCCATGTGATGATGAGGGAGGAGAGTGAATGGAGGTTTCTTCTCTTTCTGGGTCTCTGCTGTCCAGCTAAACTTAGCTGGGTCCTCACCTTATTAAAACAGACTCTGCACTGTTCTGCTTTGAGTTATGGTGTCATTTTGGCAGATTTTGGTGTTGTCCAGTCGTGTCATCTGGTTGTGTTGAGCATGTCTCGCAGAAATAAACCGTCCTCTTTTTCTAATTAGTTCTTAGTGATGTGTTGTGGTTGTTCAGACTGATAGTCACGGTCCCCATAGCAAGAGAGGTAGCAGCAACTGTGTGTGTGTATGTGTGTGAGAGAGATCATTCAGCAGTTGTCCTCCAAGAGACCTAATTGAGGCTTATCAGAGGCAAGGCGGAATCAAATTAATTAAAATCCTGACTGAAAAGGTCACATTAAATCAGTGTCAGGAGGTTAGGTGATGAATTTTGTTTCATCGTGAAGTTGTTTTTACTGAGAGCTATAGAAATACATGGATCAATAGTTATGACTCTGTCAGTCTGGCCAAAGTGCTGAAAAGAAACCTAGGGTTGTTTTTTATTTTCCTCTATTAGAGATGAGTAATTGGCGACATTTTATTTTATTGTTTTGCTTTCTACCCCTTTTTCTACCCAATTTATGTTATCGTCATGCCAATGAATTCCTCCCGACACACATTTCTGTGTTGTAGAGCCTTTGTTCTACTCCTCCTCCCACCCAACACTCCCTGCCCCAACACCCAACACTCCCTATACTGTGCAATTGAAATCGGCCACTATAGTTACTTTAGAAGTAAGTCTAAGGCCTAAACTTGATAAAAATCTGAGATTCAGAATATGAGCCGAGAGGAGATGTGGAAAGTCTTTAACTGAAAGTGACAGAAGGAAATAATCATCATGACAGAACATGAAGGACATAATGTGACAGCCAGGATATGATACAGAATCTGGCACTAGCAATCACTTGTTATAAAAAAGTATATGTGGGGAAAGGAACAGAGTGTGATTTACGGGCAGAATAGACACAAGCTCAAGTAGAGAAGAAGATTAGTGTGAGATGAAAGGGGACGTGTTTTGGACTGCACCATTCTGCGGGGGTTATGCAATACAAATAAAGAAAATCTGCCACAACTTCTGTGCACTAGCTATTGAGAAACGGCCAACAGGATGCACAGTTGTGCTATGCCTGACTGTGTGTGTGCGGATATGTACTGTACTGTATATCTCTGTCCCAATTCAGACAGTTCTGGCTCAGCAGTGGCAAAATATTTATTTGTTCAATAAAGGGTTTTATAAGAGACTGACTCAGACAGGTACAGTTACAAGCAGTGAAATGTTGGTGGGATATGTTCCGCAGAGACTGCTAATACAATACAGTATAACAAGATAGAAGTAATACTGGATAACAAGAAATAATACTGGATGTAATGAAGCAGTAGGCATACGTATATCTTTAACTGCAGTCAAATTTACAAGCAGAAGGCATATTATACATTAAAAGCTGTTGTCTATTCAGTTGTCATGTACATTGTGCAAGTAATATTTTGAGGATTCTTAGTTTATTTTGATGTATTATTTTAGTTTTTTGACCATGTCTCTAAACTCTCCATTCAGGGCTCTTGACAGCCGTAGGGAAGAACTCTTTCCGAGCCTTGAGCCCTGCGCTAGACACCTCCAGCGCTTATCAATTCACATCATCACAAACGGTCTGTTACTAGGATGGTGTTTGCCCTTCATAATTATTTTTGCCCTACTCAATCACACATAAGCTAACCAACTGGTTCAGGTTAGGCACTGTTAGTGTGGTTATGTTTGGGCGTGGGTTTGGTGTTTTAATTAATTCATTTTAGTTAAGGTTAGGTAGTGTTCGTATGGTTTAAAGTTTTCACATGGGTTTTGTGTGGTTAGGCTATGGATCTGGGGATGGAGTTCAGATTCCATCCGACTGCTGAATAGATAATGCACCTATCATGTATCCCAATAAAATAAAAGAAAGAACTTATAACACAATTTTACAAATTTACAACTCGAAACCATTGGTGTCCAGTCAGAAATGTAATCTTCTCATTTTCTCTTTTATCCAACATATTGCATATTCTGTTATGATTCAAGACATCCACACCCCTCCACGATGAAACATTCAATATCCCTTATTTGATTATCTAGTAATTGTTTAATCATCCTTATCTTATTTTCTGAGATATTTGTTGCTGCCTTGTCTTCCCCTTGAGATCGGCCCAAGAGTCAGACTTCCAGCTGGGGAGCACAGCCTGTCACTCACATGCTATACTGGCATTAATTACAGGGGTGTGTGTCTTGAGTAGGAACATGTTGTAACAAACAAGGAAATGAGGAAGACACAATCTGAACAGACACTGCTGTGGTGAGGGCTCACTTCCCGTCTGGCTCAAAGACAAAGTAATGGAAGGGCCTGATTAGGATGACTTGTGTGCCTATCATCTTTCTGTGTCTCGTGCTCTCTTTTTCTCTCTCAGACACACACACACACACACACGCATGCACAGTCACACTGCCCTGCCCACAACCACATAAGGTAACACTTAAGTCAGTCGTTTTAGCATGGGGGTCACGTTACATAAGCAATACACAGTTTTGAGGAAGCCAGTGGGAGCCTCATTGACTAATCTAAAACATGTCAGTTCCCAAAACATTCTTGAATCCCAACCAGTACATTACAGACCCTCCGACTAAACATTCCATACCAGCACCAGTGTTCCTAAAGCACATTGCGATGGTTGAGGTCAGTTTGCGTTCACAGCTTGGAGAGAGTCAGGAAGTGGCACAGGAAGCATCATAATGAACACAAACATCACGAGTGGGAAGAAGGAAGGAACAATGGCGTCTTGTGATTATCATCATACATTGCATACATACTTGCATAGACACGCAAATGCTTCATTTCATTACGCAAACATTTACAAAATACAGGGCCTTCATTCTCCCTGCTCTATTCTGAGACATTGTACACTCACTGTATAAATTATTGAACTCAAATGTTGTGTGGCTTCTCTGCCTTTCTTGGCTAATGGGATTCTGATCTGGTGACATGTAAATAAAGTATGTGCATTACAGTTCAGATATTAGATGTATTTGACAGTGGAGTGTGATTTCCCTTAAGTGGATCAATGCAGCCAGAGGCAGGCTTGACTTCAAACATGATGCTGCTGTAAGCTCTGAGGCAGGCTTGACTTCAAACATGATGCTGCTGTTAGCTCCGCAGCTCCACAAGTAATGAGCTGCAGCTCCCATTAATGATTTGCTTTTAATATGTGTGCACACAGAAGCCTGAAGCCACTCTCTGCAAGCCCATTGCTGATTTTCTTTGCCAGATCAATTCTACTTGCAAAAAGAGTGCCAGCTTAGACCAAATCAGATATCTAATTTAATTCTGAATCACCTTGCTCTCCTAACACATCTTTCTTTCTCTCACACTCACACACAGTCGTTTGACAAATTAATAGCCTATGGAAATGGACTGGAAATGTATTAGGCAATGTGGATTGATCAAAGCAGAGATTTGTTCTGGGTTTGATGTAGTATGTGCAATCAACTCTGAACATCCTCTCTCTCTCTCTCTCTCTCTCTCTCTCTCTCTCTCTCTCTCTCTCTCTCTCTCTCTCTCTCTCTCTCTCTCTCTCTCTCTCTCTCTCTCTCTCTCTCTCTGTCTGCACTCACACAGAAATATGAATTAATCAGACTGGATCAGATTCAACAGCAGGGTTGCATTGCTCATGGGACACACGCCATGCAGGAACAGGAGCACGCACATGCATAGATTTAAAACAACTTTAAATTCACACCTCAAAAGTTAACAAAGGCTGCTGACCGACGGTTGTCACACCAGCATGAATTATCATAGGATTGAGCCTAGATGCATATCAATTGTCCATTGTGTGACCTGTAGTGTAGGTGTTAAGCGGCGTGCGCGTTACGTCTTTATTAAAATGGAGTGCAACCACATACCAAATCAGCAATGCAACACTGTTCAACAGATTCAACAGCACTCACATTTCCCGTGTTCTATGCCCTGCAGGGCTAAATCATGGAGTTCCAGAGTGTCCAACCTGTCAGCAGACACTCTCATCACAGCGATTAACGGCTGTCTGACTCATTCACTGCTTTCTCTATGCACTTTAACTCAAAGTGCTTTATTTGAATCACAAGACGTATACCTAACATTGCCACAGCAGCTGTACATGGCCAGTATAACAATTAAATGATCTCACTCTCCAAAACATCTCCAAAGGCAACTGACCTTGTAGTACCAGAGGGACCTTGGAAGTCATAAAATGGGCTTTATTTCAAAATAAATAATTTTTTGAGGAGGGGGTATGTAGGCACCCCTTATTTAAATTTTGATTAGCCACTGAGATGTGTTTGTGTGTGTGTGTGTGTGTGGGGGGGGGGGGGGGGGGGGGGGTTAGAGCAAGGAATGAGTGGTGTGTTTAAATTTGTGGTGACAGATGTCAGGTGTGGAACTGGAGGACTTGATATGACGGAATGAATACTTAATATGTACTTGTATAGCAACCTGCCAACTGGCCATGGTCACATGACAGAGCCACTGACTAAACTAATTACTTTCTGCTGCTCTATAGCTCTATACTGTATAGTCCCACTGTCACTCTAAAACATTAATGACATTGTCACCGTTTTACACAGGACCCAAATGCAGGAAAGGAGTTGATATGTAAAACCAAGTTTACTGATACACAGGCTTAATACAGAAATACAGACCATTGATACACGGTTATAGTCACAGACACTTGAGAGACATAATGAGAGACATTTACTTTAATGTCTTTTAAATTATTAACATAGTCTTCAGTCCCTGGACCATTGTAAGGTAACTTAATAACAATTTAACTTCTGATGTGTTCTACATACTACCCATCCAAGTTATGTGGCCATTGGCCAGTTGTAACATTATCTATACAGGACCCCAATGGAAACAAGCCATAGCTTTCTTGGGTATAATCATCTTAACACACCATGTATTGAACTGTGCTTTCCTGTGCTTTTTTTTTCAAACTGCTAATAAAGAATTCAATCAATCAATCTGTTAATTGAAAGGTATATTAGCTTGCTGCATAGGCCTATACCTTTGGAAAGCCACACAGATTGACTGAATAATGGTGAATAGCCATGATGACTGGAGCGATCAGACATCTCAAGGCCACTTCCAATCAATTTGAGTGTTTTCTTTCTAGAACCGTTAGAAAATACATTTTCAGATTTGTGGAGCAAGCTGATCTATATTCAGCTGCTGCTGGTATATGACTGTGTCATTCTTGTTTTTAGTATGCCTGCAGCTTGTTAACTCGTGCTTTTATTTTTGAACAAAAAAAACCTGTCTGGAGATTCTTTTATAGATTATAGATCTTTAACTCTTGAGAGAGTAACATTGTTAAACTTCTGCATTACTTAATTTACAATAAGTATACACAATTAGAGAATATATAATAATTGTTGGATCAACCTTTGCCTGTTATCTCTCATATGGCTAAACTGGCAGAAAGAGACTCGCTCAATGCAAAAAAATAAGGAAAACTCCTTATACAGACTTTAAGAAAATATATTTTCTTTATTCTATATAATGATCATCTGGTGCTCGGTGCTCATAGTGAATTTTAAAAAGCAAACGTTTCAGTCCTCCTATGACCTTCGTCAGTGCTATGGCACAGGCCCAAGACTTAGAATATTTTGTTATCGTTGGATACGATTTTGTCCACAATTCCATGCTACACAGCATGGAATTGTGGACAAAATCGTATCCAACGATAACAAAATATTCTAAGTCTTGGGCCAGACTGAGAGTCTAAATCTCATCAAACGGTGGTCCGTGGCTCAAATGCCGAATAAATATGAAAAGGGTCGCAGACCACTGGTCTAAACCTCTCCCCAGTCAGTCCCCTCGTAGTCCAGTATGGTGGGCGGGGTTAAAGCGCACATTGTTTGACTCCCTGGATTGGAGGATTAGCGCCACAGGGGACAGAAGGGAAAGCGATCGTCGCCGCCCCCGGTCGCTGATAGCGGCAAGTAAGAACTGTCGATGTAGGTCCTACATCCCGTCAATGTCGGAGGGCAACTACCAGCTTTGTAAAAGCAGGGGCGTGGGGTTTCAATGTAAACGAACTGCTGGAAACCATCCATGGAACTATCTGTGACCGGCGCTTGTGGTGCTGCAGTTGGGAAAAGTTGATCACAAGTAGAGGGAGATCTAGAAATTAAACAAACGGCGTAATGGTAAGTATATGACAATGACATCCTCTGACTGTCATCCTCTGTATGTTGTAGGCTACCTCAGAGGTGTGACATGTCACATGTAGGATATGTATGCATGATGTAGGCTAATAGCACATGGATCATTTCTGTCTGCTTCTACGTTTGTGTCTCCTTTTTGGCCACGTTGTCAAAAACTAGTTTGCATCAGTTTTGCGCGAGATAAAAGTTGTTTAATACATTTGTTATTGATTTGGTCTGACCAACACTATTTCGTGAATTAATATACACATGACGATGGAAATCTTTCTTTAATCATGCTTCTGTGTGAGTGTCTGTGTGTTGTCTGTCATCAGTCACTTCATGCGGTGCTGAACACACTTCTGTGTTCTCTCCGCGTAAAGTTTTCAATCACGCCATGCATGCTCTTCCAGGCTTACAACAATACATGTTGAATAATTATTTATCCAAGCGTACTCTGGTCCGTCGAGCAGTTCGTCTTTGTTTTGCTTTTGTAAGAACAGGTTTAACAAGGCAGTGTTGTTGTTGTGCAGTTGCTGATGACATGACAGGCAAACATGCGTTTATAGGAGCTTTTAATCGTTCCTGTCACCAGCAACGGTCACCAGCAATCAATGCAGACCAAGTGACACAGAAGGGGAACGCGTTATATTTCCCTTTTTGACGCCGCTGCAACCAGGGTTGCCATGTCCGTTCATTGTAAGCAACTTTGGGCTTGTTTTCTGTGTAGTTGCTTGCCATGGTTCACATGACGCTCGTCTGACAGTCATGTTTCAGGGCTAGGCTTGTTTATAAAGTGTAGTTGCTTATTTGGGCCCGCCATCTAAAAGTATTTTGTGACTTTACGTCCTGTACAGATTGGTGTTGTTAAAAAAAAAAGTTCAGATCTGCAAGCTCACGACGTGTCGCATCGTGATGCATTGTGAGCTTGCAGATTGGCTATTTTCAAATATCCGACGTTCATGTGATGATGTGACAGTCGCTTCTTTGGGGCTTATTTTCAGAGACCTAGTTGCTTATTTCTCTTGCAGAATCTGGCAACACTGACTGCAACGCAGAACTCGCAAATGGTTGTATTTTTCCTGCATTTACCTGTTGTTGCCTTAGGCAGCAGCAGCAACAATGGTAACTGAACAAAGCAACATCAATATGTATGACTCAAAACGTCATTATCCATCCTATGACCCAGTTTCGAGGGGGCTCACATAGTAGGCTATGGTTCAGCTTTGCACTGCACAGCCATATGTAAAACACGCACACACATACGAGATATTTTACAGTTTGACAGTGATGGCATGTCTTCAATATTTCAAGATTCAAGATGTTTATTGTCACAAGGATGCACTGTGAAAACCCTAGGTTGGGGGTGCTCCATAATACACATACATAAAAAAACAGTTCATAAATAACAATACTAAGCTTATCTAAAAGGTTAAAAACACATTAAAAAACCCAGATCAGCATACAGGGCCATAAAATCACAGAAAATGTTTATTGTTTAGATGTATTTAGCAGTCTTACAGCCTGGGGGAGGAAACTGTTCGTCAGTCTGCTTGTGCTGGCTTTGATACTCTGATACCTCTTCCCTGAAGGCAACAGTACGAACATACTGTTCTCCAATATTCCTCAAAGGACGTTTTTACCAAGCCATCCATGGCCAAAATCCTCACTTTTTGCTGCACAGGGGGACTGGAGGCTGACCATCCATACAATCATTGGTGTGGAAAGCCTGGCTCCCAAAGGGGGGATGCTGTGCATGTTTTGTCCAAACGGAGGGAGAGAGCGAGAGAGAGAGAGACATTCAACAATCTGTTGCAAAATCTCCCTTGTTCTGCTATCTATCATCATATTTCATGACCCTGCATGATGATTAGTGGCTCCTGTGTGTTTTTGTGTGCCAGTCAGGGCAGATACTTGACATCATTCATGTCAGGTAGTGGTTCTACCTATACCCCGTTTTCACATGTAATTCCAGGCCAAAAGCCCTCCTCTTGTGTGATTATGTAATTTCCTCAGACCTGAGGGAGAGAAGAAGACAGCCTCCACGTGGCCTCCCCTGTAAGTAGCTAAAGAGTAGTTGCAAGGTTGCATGCCCTTTAAGCGAAACAAATGTCTTCACAACGTCCACCGACCACAGCCCCAGCGCTAGCGCTTCTCCAGCTCAACGTCGAAGGTCTCACCATTGCCAAGATCAACATCCTTGAGCACATAGCCAGCAAAAACAACGTGACAGTGATCACCCTGCAGGAGACCCACCAGGAAAATAAGAACATCCTGAGGGTCCCTGGGTACACCTTGGCCGGCCACATCGCCAATAAACATCATGGCACTGCTACATTTGTCCGCAAAGATATGGCCTGGTCAGCCGCCGGACAATCTCCAGAGGGTGCAGAGATAGAATACATTACAACCAAAGTGCAAGACACCACCATTGTCAACGTCTACAAACCACCACCCAGTAGACTGGTCCCATCGTCCCTGCCAGATGTCCCAGCCCCTGCCGTGTACGCTGGTGATTTCAACAGCCACCATACAGACTGGGGTTACAGCAGCTCCAACACTGATGGTGACTTCCTGATAGACTGGGCCTCAACTGTCGATGCTACACTCCTATACGACCCAAAGGAGCCACGCACCTTCTACTCTGCACGATGGAACAGCACCACCAATCCAGACCTGGCTTTCGCAAAATGGCATAACAACCAGTCACTCCCAGTAAGACGCATCCTGGACATGTTTCCCCGGTCACACCACCGACCATCGCTCATCACCATCCCATCCTTGGTCCAACCAGTGCAAGGGAGGGATGTCAAGAGGTGGAACTTCCGCAGAGCAAACTGGGCAGGCTTCACTAAGCAAGTGACCAAGGCAGCTGTTGGCCAACAACTTGAACGATGCCTACGACTCGTACTGCAAAATGCTGCTGGCTGCCGCCAAGGACAACATCCCCCGCGGTGTGCGCAAAGCCTATGTCCCCTGCTGGGATGAAGAATGTGAACAACTTCTTCGCTCCCATACAGGAGCACAAACCAGCGAAGACAGGGACAAAGCAGCAGACGACCTATTCTGCAGGTTAAATGAAAAACGTAGGCAACGATGGACTGAGACAGTAGAGTCAATTGACTTTACACACTCCAGTCGACAGGGGTGGCAGACCCTGAACAAGCTGACTGGAAGGTCAACAACTCCTCCGCAGTGCCCCATCACTGCAAACTCCATCGCGTCGCTCCTGCTGAGCAATGGCCGCTTCCCTAACGCAGACAAGGACTTCAATAGAACAACATCAGCAAGAGTCCACGAGCTGCTCAGGGCCCCAGGATGCGATTCCAACCTATCCATCAACTTCACGACGAAAGAGATCGATCTGGCCACACAACGCCTGAAGACTGGTAAGGCACCAGGCATAGACGGCATCCACCCAGAGTACATGAAACATCAAGGCAAGAAGGCAACTGACTGGCTCTGTTCCTTCCTTTCTGCATGCCTCCAGTACTCAAAGCTGCCAAAGATCTGGCGTCGTGCTAAAGTGATCGCCCTGCCAAAGCCAAACAAGCCGAGCGATGACCCAAAGGGATACCGGCCCATCTCACTTCTGTGCGTACCCTTCAAGCTCCTTGAACGCCTCATCCTGGCACGCCTCACCCCAGTGATCGACCCCCAGCTGCCCAAA
The DNA here is from genome assembly GCF_963454915.1 of Gymnoscopelus microlampas. Taxonomy (NCBI): domain Eukaryota; kingdom Metazoa; phylum Chordata; class Actinopteri; order Myctophiformes; family Myctophidae; genus Gymnoscopelus; species Gymnoscopelus microlampas. The sequence goes on along the minus strand of NC_139960.1, from coordinate 21,025,261 downwards.
GAACAGGCTGGCTTTCGAAGCGGTATGTCAACAACAGACCAGGTGACCCTTCTGTGCCACGACATAGAAGACAGCTTCCAGGCAGGAGAGAAGGCGGGTGCCGTCTTCCTAGACCTCACGGCTGCCTACGACACTGTCTGGCTGCGTGGGCTACATATGAAGCTTCTGGAGACCATCCCAGACAAGCACATGGTGAGCTTCATAATGGAGTTGCTGAGCAACCGCAGCTTTCGGCTACACACCAGTAACGGCCAAAGCAGCAGGGTGAGAAAGCTCAAGAACGGTGTCCCGCAGGGCTCAGTGCTAGCACCGATGTTATTCAACATCTACATCCACGACTTACCCACAACAACATCAAGGAAGTACGGCTATGCAGACGACCTGGCCATTTTGCTCAGCAAGCCATCCTGGGAAGCAGTAGAAGAGGGCCTCTCTGAGGACATGAACATTCTGTCCTCATACCTGAAGAACTGGCGCCTGAAGCTCAGTGTTGAGAAGACCGTATCAACAATGTTCCACCTTTACAACAAGGAAGCAACCCGTGAAATTAACATCATGGTTGAAGATGCCCGGCTACAGTCTCAGTCCTCCCCGACATACCTTGGGGTGAAGCTGGACAGAACACTGTCATTCAAACAACACCTGGACAGTGTCAAGGGAAAGACCACCGCCCGTGCCGCATTGATAAGCCGTCTAGCCGGTACTACGTGGGGAGCCACCACAAAGACACTGCGCATCTCCACCGAGGCTCTGGTGTTCCCCGCCGCTGAGTACTGTGCCCCAGTCTGGAGCCGTAGCCCTCATGTGAAAAAGCTGGATGCTGCCCTCAACACCGCCCTACGGACCGTCTCCGGATGTCTACGAGCCACCCCATCATACCAACTACCTGTCCTCGCTGGAATCGCTCCAGCAGAGGTCAGACGAGAAGCCGCCACGCTGGCCCTCGCTCGGAAGGCACAGATGAGTGAATCCCACCTCCTCCACAAGGTCGTCACGGAGACACCACAGCGCGTGCGCCTCAAGTCCCGGCGCCCCTTTGCCACACAGGCCCAGGAACTGCTCCGCACAACACCAGCGGACACCTCCAAGGCTTCCTGGGTGAAGGCAAGATGGAGGGACCAGTGGAAGGCAGCAGAACCATCCAGGCTCCACAAATACATCGAGGACCCAGCAGATGTTCCTGGCCAGCACCTCCCACGCAAGGAGTGGACAACCCTCAATCGCCTGAGGACAGGTGTTGGACGTTTCAATGCATCAATGCACAAGTGGGGTCTCACAGACAATGCCCATTGCGAATGTGGGGATCCAGAACAGACTGTGGAACACGTTATGACCAGCTGCCCCAAATACCGGCCACCTAATGGTGATCGTGGTTTAATTGACCTAGACAATGACACACTGGACTGGCTTGCTGCAACGGAGCTGAAGGTCTAAGGACATACGACAGAAGAAGAAGAAGACCTGAAACCTTTTCCTAGATGTATGGACCATCATATCCAAGGCCATCTGCGGTCCATTTTTGTTGTTATAACCTATAGGTTAAAAAAATCTGCTTGCATCCCCTCCTCCTTCTATCATACATAATTCAACAGTTTATACTGTTAGATCATGGCTTGGGGCATTTAAGCCTGTTTTATACGTGCATGTCAGTGTCACACACTGACAACAGCAGATCTACAAGCTCAAAAAATGTCAGGTAGAATTGTTTGTAACACTTGCCATGTCTATAATGCGTTATAAACCTAGGCAACTATAATTCATTATAATCTGCTGATAACACTGTATGATTATAGTTATAAACATTCATAAATAAGCGTAAAGCTTTATAACAATCATAACACATTATAAAGCATTTTGTAATGACTTATAAGATCAATTATAAATGCATTGTAATATGCTTAAAACACTGTATAATTACAGTTATAAGCATTCATAAGTACTCATAATACTATCCATAAGTACTCATAATGCAATCATAACACATTTTATATTGAGAGTATGCATCCCATGTTAATTCTCATAGTTGTAAGACAAAATCATTTTATATTGCTTTATCATTTTATGCATTATAATCACTGTTAAGGTGCATTATACTGTCATAAGTCACTATAAGAGGTCATTTGTTGCTCTAAGAAAAATATTAAATCTTATCATTATGAAATGCTTAAAATGTTGTTATACAGCATTCTGCAGATTTGTGAGTGCTTATAGCTATAATTATACGCACCATAGACATGGAATGCATAGCAAGTGTTACCGTGTATATACACACATACACATACACACGCACATACTGATGTGTAATGGCCGTTTTGGGATATCTAGTGTGCAAGTATGCAATTTTGGCCTATAGGGTATAAGGCTGGATGAACCCTATTGACATTGGTGACCCCAATATGCAGAGCATGAAGCTGCACAGCCAATTCCATTGCAGTCGAGGCAGTAGTTGTCTAAATCTAGTTTAGGACCAATACGTGATGGATGGACTGACATTGCTATCCTTAGACCTCTGTCTCTACTAGTGGGGCTGCATACATGTTTAAAGGTCAGACAAAAGGACTTTTTAAGGTCCCAAATATGCTGTGGACTTGTTAGTTTTTTAGCGGCGCTAGCGGATATTAGCCCTCTATACCTGGCTTTTGCGTCAACGTTCTGATTGGTCAGGCTCGCCAAAGTTCTGATTGGTCAGGCTCGCCAAAGTTCTGATTGGTCAGGTCCGTCAACGTTCTGATTGGTCAGGCTCGCCAAAGTTCTGATTGGTCAGGTCCGTCAACGTTCTGATTGGTCAGGCTCGCCAAAGGTCTGATTGGTCAGGTCCGTCAACGTTCTGATTGGTCAGGTCCGTCAACGTTCTGATTGGTCACTATTCATGACATCACTATGTTACTATTCATGACATCACTATGATGTCATGAATATAGAATTAGATGTGTGATGTGTGATTTTTTTCTTCTGTGTCCTATTTTTAGCGGCGCTGGCGCCGCTCTATACATAGTATAGAGCGGTCCTGCTCTATACCTGGCTTTTCCGTCAACGTTCTGATTGGTCAGGTCTGTCAACGTTCTGATTGGTCAGGCCCGCCAAGGTTCTGATTGGTCAGACCCGTCAACGTTCTGATTGGTCAGACCCGTCAACGTGCTGATTGGTCAGTCGGTATAGAGCGGATCCTGCTCTATACCTGACTTTGTCCGTGTTCACCGTCAACGTTCTGATTGGTCAGACCCGTCAACGTTCTGATTGGTCAGACCCGTCAACGTGCTGATTGGTCAGCCGGTATAGAGCGGATCCTGCTCTATACCTGACTTTGTCCGTGTTCACCGTCAACGTTCTGATTGGTCAGACCCGTCAACGTTCTGATTGTTCAGACCCGTCAACAAAGTGATTGGTTTAACTGGATATTGGTTTAACTGGATATTGACATTATAAACGCATATCGATGACATAATGTATCAAAAGGCGCCGCTACCTTCACACAGGGTGTGATTTTTTAAATTTCATGTGACATTTTTATTGCTATATTTTAGATAGGAGAATGTAGAGACCCCTCCTCCTTCTATCATACATAATTCAACAGTTTATACTGTTAGATCATGGCTTGGGGCATTTAAGCCTGTTTTATACGTGCATGTCAGTGTCACACACTGACAACAGCAGATCTACAAGCTCAAAAAATGTCAGGTAGAATTGTTTGTAACACTTGCCATGTCTATAATGCGTTATAAACCTAGGCAACTATAATTCATTATAATCTGCTGATAACACTGTATGATTATAGTTATAAACATTCATAAATAAGCGTAAAGCTTTATAACAATCATAACACATTATAAAGCATTTTGTAATGACTTATAAGATCAATTATAAATGCATTGTAATATGCTTAAAACACTGTATAATTACAGTTATAAGCATTCATAAGTACTCATAATACTATCCATAAGTACTCATAATGCAATCATAACACATTTTATATTGAGAGTATGCATCCCATGTTAATTCTCATAGTTGTAAGACAAAATCATTTTATATTGCTTTATCATTTTATGCATTATAATCACTGTTAAGGTGCATTATACTGTCATAAGTCACTATAAGAGGTCATTTGTTGCTCTAAGAAAAATATTAAATCTTATCATTATGAAATGCTTAAAATGTTGTTATACAGCATTCTGCAGATTTGTGAGTGCTTATAGCTATAATTATACGCACCATAGACATGGAATGCATAGCAAGTGTTACCGTGTATATACACACATACACATACACACGCACATACTGATGTGTAATGGCCGTTTTGGGATATCTAGTGTGCAAGTATGCAATTTTGGCCTATAGGGTATAAGGCTGGATGAACCCTATTGACATTGGTGACCCCAATATGCAGAGCATGAAGCTGCACAGCCAATTCCATTGCAGTCGAGGCAGTAGTTGTCTAAATCTAGTTTAGGACCAATACGTGATGGATGGACTGACATTGCTATCCTTAGACCTCTGTCTCTACTAGTGGGGCTGCATACATGTTTAAAGGTCAGACAAAAGGACTTTTTAAGGTCCCAAATATGCTGTGGACTTGTTAGTTTTTTAGCGGCGCTAGCGGATATTAGCCCTCTATACCTGGCTTTTGCGTCAACGTTCTGATTGGTCAGGCTCGCCAAAGTTCTGATTGGTCAGGCTCGCCAAAGTTCTGATTGGTCAGGTCCGTCAACGTTCTGATTGGTCAGGCTCGCCAAAGTTCTGATTGGTCAGGTCCGTCAACGTTCTGATTGGTCAGGCTCGCCAAAGGTCTGATTGGTCAGGTCCGTCAACGTTCTGATTGGTCAGGTCCGTCAACGTTCTGATTGGTCACTATTCATGACATCACTATGTTACTATTCATGACATCACTATGATGTCATGAATATAGAATTAGATGTGTGATGTGTGATTTTTTTCTTCTGTGTCCTATTTTTAGCGGCGCTGGCGCCGCTCTATACATAGTATAGAGCGGTCCTGCTCTATACCTGGCTTTTCCGTCAACGTTCTGATTGGTCAGGTCTGTCAACGTTCTGATTGGTCAGGCCCGCCAAGGTTCTGATTGGTCAGACCCGTCAACGTTCTGATTGGTCAGACCCGTCAACGTGCTGATTGGTCAGTCGGTATAGAGCGGATCCTGCTCTATACCTGACTTTGTCCGTGTTCACCGTCAACGTTCTGATTGGTCAGACCCGTCAACGTTCTGATTGGTCAGACCCGTCAACGTGCTGATTGGTCAGCCGGTATAGAGCGGATCCTGCTCTATACCTGACTTTGTCCGTGTTCACCGTCAACGTTCTGATTGGTCAGACCCGTCAACGTTCTGATTGTTCAGACCCGTCAACAAAGTGATTGGTTTAACTGGATATTGGTTTAACTGGATATTGACATTATAAACGCATATCGATGACATAATGTATCAAAAGGCGCCGCTACCTTCACACAGGGTGTGATTTTTTAAATTTCATGTGACATTTTTATTGCTATATTTTAGATAGGAGAATGTAGAGACAGGAAAACAAGTTCAGAGCAAGAGGGGTGACGTTAGACAAGATGGCGGGTGTCGGTTTAGTTCAGTGCACTAACTGGTTCAGCCACCAGGTGCTCTTGCATTGGAACTGTAAGAGAAAGATTTGCATATTGGGAACTATCTCCCCTCAGACAGACAGATTGATAAATTAACTTGCAGACAGGTACTCTTTCTCTCTGACAAGTAGTGAGGTCAGGCAGAAGGTCTTCTTGACTGTCTGGGCCCTCTTACTCATCAATATTGATGATATGTAAAGGTCAGTTTACTGAAGGTCTGAATGCGAAGGTCTGGGTAGATTACAGATGGCAAACTTGAGGTGTTTTATGTGTGCACTGTCCGCACAGTAAGCATCAAGTAGCTGTCGACACTAGCACCCGATATGTATGTGTGTGCGCGTGCTTGTGAACGTGCATGTGCATGTTTGTTTTTTCCCCCTTTAGCAAGGTTAGCATTAAATAAAAAACAACACTACAGTATATTCATTAGTAAGGTGTTGGGTCAACACAAGCCACCACAACAGCTCCAATGCGTCACGACAATTTGGCATAGATTTTACAAGTCTCTAACGCTACTAAAGGGATGGAATACTATTCTAGCAAAATATATTCCCTCATTGGTGTTTTGATGATGGTGGTGGAGAGGACTGTCTAGCACATCATTCCAAAATCTCCCATAGGTTCTCAATTGGGTTGAGAACTGATTATGATCCACACATACATGTCACATTTAAACCATTCATTAACATCTCATGCCCTGTGGATGGGGGATTGTCATCCTGCAAAAGAGACCACAACAATAAGGATAGAAATGTGTCACCATAAAAAGTCAGAATAACTTTATGATTTGCAGTGACCCTTCCCTCTGAAGGCCTATTTATATTCGTTGGATATTCGTCCGAGCTGGTGAACCGCTTCTAACGGTGCCGGGCTCGAGTCTGTCCGTCCCCCCCGTCCGAGAGACCACCGTGTTTTCAGACTGTTACCACAGTCATAATTGATATTTTGTATGTGAATTACACCTTGTTATACATGCCACAGAGCATGGTCGGATATTAATTGCTTAATGGTACCTTGCAGTACACCTGTATGGAAGCATCTGCATTCCTTCACATCTGTGCAGTTTCTCCACTCATTTATTCAGGGTTTTCCTTTAATTTGCCACCTGTCTGTATTGGACTTTTCACCAAGCTGGTCCACCCTTGCCTTTAGATTAGCACAGGTTATTGCCCTCAGCAACACATCATTTAATCCAAACCCTGATAAAATGCCTGAAGTCATGCTTCAGTCCTTGTGGTCCACTCAACCTTATCTAGGCCATCATTTAGTCTGGTGCCTTGCCTTAGCGAGTCCACACACTGCCTGTCTGAAATCACCCAAAATCGAGTTGATGAGCTTTTGCCATGCCCATTGTTGTTTTTGGAGTGAAAGGGAATGAATGGGAGGAGTAGACGTATTGAATGGTGGTGGCCCGGGTGACTGATGGTCATAGGGTACGACACGCTTCACTGGCTATTATGGCAGTCAATGTGGGGGCCAACACCAAGCTCTGCTCACTTGCGTCCGTTGTCAGGGCAACCAGTGGAATCTCTCGCTCTCTTTGTATTTCTTTCTCTCTTGCTCCCTCTCTCAGCCTATCTTTGATAGAATGCCGTATTTTTCTTTTTCTCTGCTGCCCCAACCCCAATGTCTTTTGTTTGTGCCCCTTATCTACCGCAATGCACCTGGCATTTGGCGCGCTCACGCCATGAACAATGCTAGTTTATTTCACAATTTAATTAAGGTGGGAGAGCCGGTGGCCCCTTGAAACTATGGATTGTGTGATGTTTCTCACACCGTGCACCATGGTCTCTTATAGCAGTGGTTCTCAACCTTTTCAGGCCGTGACCCCCCAAAATAATCATATTTGAACTGGGGACCCCCCAAAATAATTATATCTCCCACCCTGACAAGCACTTGGAATTGTAGGAGTTGAGGCATTACATTTAGTTTGACTTGGTTCCACAGATAAATAATGTGAAGCTCACAACGCCTCGCAACTTCTAGATCAGCTTATGGTCTTTTTTATAAGATATTAAAAAGGTCTTAAAAGTCCTTAAATTGTCACTTTACTGTCATCTGAGGACCCCCCTGGGGGTCCTGACCCACAGGTTGAGAACCACTGTCATATGGCATAGCTCTGCAGGAGTCTAGCCATCTACGAGAGGGTCTGTCTGTGTGTCTGTCTGTGTGTCCAGAGCTGAAACCATCATACATCATAGATAGATGTGTCATACATAGACGACTGACGTCATGAATGGCTGATGTCACAGGCTGGCAACTTCAAGTCCGAGATACACATTGGAGTCACGCATTCCCATGTGGATCCCGAGATCCACATGGAAATCTACTTTTGTTTTCCACATTTGATTTTCCCTTTGCAACAAGAGATGCCAATTTGGAGGTGTCTCAAATGTTGGCACATAGCCTAAATGTTTTCCTCTACTGTCTCTCTCTCTTTATGCCTCTCCCCGCTGTGTGTGGATTTGGAGGGAGAGTGGGCTAAGCTTCAAGTGAATAGACATGCACTGACAAATCAGCAGAGATACCGGGTGTGTGTGAGCAGGCTAATGGTGTGGATTAACACACTCTCTCACACACACACGCACGCACGCACACACACACACGCACGCACGCACGCACGCACGCACGCACGCACGCACACACACACACACACACACACACACACACACACACACACACACACACACACACACACACACACACACACACACACACACACACACACACACACACACACACACACACACACACACACACACACACACACACACACACACACACACACACTCCGCCCATCGGAGATCCTTTAACAGGCTAGCACAAATCACACAGACACTGTTGTCTTCAATTTTAAATGTTATCATGCCATATAAACCGCCATATAAACCTGGCTCATGCCCTATTATTTTTCATTCTCATTCCTCCTCAGTCAACACAGAGCTGAAGCGACATTGTCAGGAGGATAATTCCTTTTTATCTAGAAAAAAAGCAGCTTAACTCTGATTCAACCCAGCCATCTCAATTCAAATTAATTTCAAGGCCTGTGGACTATTATAATAAACCATGGGAATTGGTGCCTGAATGAAGCACACATTCATTTAGATGCAAAAACACCCTTGGGAACAGGAACACTCAGGACATGCATATTCACACACAAATGGGATACAGTTGGCTCAGTGCTTTGTTAAACCAGTAGCATCCCTCTGTAAAATATGTGGGTAGCTTGAAAAGCATGCTGTCCCGTCACATGTATAAGTCTCTCACACATACACTGTATAAAAAGGCTTTGGAAAGTGTACACATATGATAGACATGAAACTTCTGCCTTCTTATCTGACCATATACTATGTCAATACTCCATTGTCTGTTCACAGCTTTGGCCATACATCAGATTTAGTTTGTTTACATTTTGTTCAGTGTTATTAAAACTTTACAGAACTTACGTGAATAATGGAGTCAATATGGACCAAATGTAATTGCCTGATTAATAAGTCACCAATGTTTGAATTTATTTTTTTGTTTTTGGCTAGACTTGTGTGTACTGTATGTGTGTATAACTGGGTTAAAGTCGAATCAATTTGTCTACGAGGCTACATTTCAGTTACAATGTCTGGTAAGTGATTTCCTAATGACTCTGGCTTGTGCACATGCCAACAGTTCATTGCGCTCAAATCCAGTAACCTCACAAAGTGTGTGTGTGTGTGTGTGTGTGTGTGTGTGTGTGTGTGTGTGTGTGTGTGTGTGTGTGTGTGTGTGTGTGTGTGTGTGTGTGTGTGTGTGTGTGTGTGTGTGTGTTCATAGTCCAAGGGCATAGTTCTTAATGTGAACTCCTAAAATGGAGCATCTCTGATGGAGGTGTGGAACATGATTGAGCACCTTCCCCGTCTGTGTGTATGTGTGCCTTGCGCTTAACCACTTTGGCATCTCTATTTTGGAGATGTCATATACTGTAGGTAATGTTTTGTTTTTATATTTTCTAAAAGGTTAAAATCTTTCCAATAACTTTCAACAGTTTAAAAATAGCAAAAATAACCTGTAGATCAGCTATTTTTGCTATTCGTTGCTCGGCAATGTATAATAGGGGCTTATGACTATTGCGCATGACACATGCACAGAACAAGTTCAGTCAGGAAACTCGCTGCAGTTGCTGGTGACTGACCATTGGTTGGTCTCAGCTCCACGCTTGTTAACTCAACCAATCACATACTCACTTCAATAACATAAGTAATGTGATTTCTCAGACCTAAAAGAAGATCCATTCATCGCCAAACCAAAATGAATGTATTACTCATTTTATATTCATTAACAATATTGAGTTGTCCTGGTCTCAATGCATCTCTCTTATCAGTCCACCTGACAGTCTCTATCTCACTATCGTCTTCCATCTTTTCTCTCGCTTTTACCCTCACACATGCACTGTAAAATCCTGAATGTTAATGTGTCTCAGAGAGTGTACACATGTAACCAAATGGACCCGTGAGGGTCAGTTTGGTTGGCCCTGTTTGAATGACAGTAGGAGCTGCTGGGTAATTTGTGCTGTCAAAAAAGGAGATTAAAAACTCAGATTACAAGAGAAGGGAAGAGACTGGGATTACATTTGTTTTTTTTTCACCCATAAAGTACAGCCACAGCACTGCACTGTGTAGGTGTAATTGAACCTCTGATTCGTGTAGCACAGCTTGTACTAATGTTTGTGTATTTCTGTGAGTTGTGTGGAGGTGTGTGTGTATTTTTGCACTTTCATTATCAACTGTTGCCCTCTGGGGAGTGGTTTCGCTGGAGCAGAGCTCCCCAGATACTACAGTAAATGGAGTGCTAACAGCCTGTCGATTTCAACTCGATTTCCCCACCCACAACTTCTAGCTCTCTCTGGCTCTCTCTCTAGTTTGTGGTTGTGTTGAATGATTTAGTCATCATTAGCCTACAGTACAGTTCATTTCTGCCATGGTTAGCACCAGTGTCCTGGACTCCTCTGCCACTCGATTGCATTACCTCTTTGCGCTGTTGTAATCAAATCTCGTCTCACTTTGTCTCTCTCTTTCCCTTTTGAGCTAGCATGGCAGTTTATCTAAGGCGAAAGGGCGCTGAAAGTCACATTTTCCTCTTGCACAGCAGCACAGAATGCATTGTGTGTCCCTTTTCTCTCAGCCTGTGATCTGACCATTGATCAAATTTGTGGTGAGTCAGCTAACAATGGAAGGGAAAAAAAGAGAAAAGTACAGGATTTGGTTCTGTTCTTTCTCTCTAGTAAAAAAGTCCTTTCCTTCCCTTGTCTGACCTGCTCTTTTACACTCATCCACAACCTCCTCCACCTCCATCCATCAGTGCTTGTTAATGAGACTCCGAGGCATTTTCGCAGCAGAGCAGACCCTGTTGCACTGTATTGCCTCGGGATTCCTTACAGGTTGTATTATAGATCCTCATAGAGCCTGACCTACAGTACATGTACAACACCACAATTAATGTTTTCAGACAGACATTGTGATGCTGCAATCACACTAGTGACACACTAGTCAAGTGTGAATGCAGCTAAAGTGTTGCATGCTGTAAAAGTGTCTTTCACATGCCTCTGCGTGAACGCGGCACAAGTGTTAGTTTAACTCTGAGATTGTACAAATGGACCCGTACATTTGGACACTCTCTGGGTTACAAATGGATATATAAATGGAATATTGTGTTTTTGAACTGAAATTGTAGCATTGAATGATTGAATATGACAAATTCCTATGACCTGTACTGACATGTTGTTGTTGTTTATTCACCCTCTCCATGAATGATGTATTTGAGTTTCTTACTGTATACCTTTGCTGTTTGTTTTTTGTTAGTTTTTTTGGTCAGCAGTCACACCCTCTAGTGTCAAGGCTCTGTGTAGATTAGACAGGTGAGACACACCTCTGTACTGTGGAGTATTTTGCAACCTTAAGTGAAATTAAGCCTCATACGTAGGTGCTGCAGGTGCACGCTAGTGTCACGCAGCAGAAATAGCAGATCTATGAGCTCACAATGCATCGCGATGTGACACGTCGTGGGCTTAAAGATCTGATGTTTTCATTGTACGACACAGCGTGCAAATATAAAACAGGCATCAGTCTGTCACGTTGTTTTGCTAAGCTCAGCGGGCAACATCGAACCTGTTCTGTTTCGCCCCATGACTCAAAAATGTGTGCGTGTGTTTTGCCTGCCATGACTCAATGTGTGTTGTGGTGTGTGTGTATGCATATGAATGAGCTGAAGCAGGAAAAAAAGCCAGTATACTATAAGCATAACACAGCAATCTGTTGCATACTGTTTACCTAAACTGGGTTTGGCTTCAGCCTAGTGCTGTCAGTGGCTCTCATTGCGTCTCAGTGCTCACACAATCTTACTCTGATGCCTTTTGTTTCATGAATTTGAAACCCTAACCCTAGCCTGTAACTTAATATGATACGACTTGGTGGAAGACAAGATTCAATAGTCATGGGTTGGAGTTGTTTCTGGCCTCGTAGTCATGGCTGTACAGAGTACAGCACACTCTACAGACAAGATTCAAGATTCAATCATACAAGTACACACAGTGAAATTACTGACATGTTGGTGTGGCATGCTCTGCAAGTCTGTGTGCATTTTCGAAAGTACCCGGTGATGTGCACCGAGGCACATGAAGCTGCTCACCCTCTCCAGTAGTGTTGTTTTTTAGTTTTGGCTTTTTTTCTGTCTGGTTGATGTTTGAATTGTCTGTTCAATATTTTGTCTTAATGTATGAAGTGTATTTTGTAATTTGCAGACCCCCTTGATAATGAGGAGGCTTTTTATGCCTTTATTTAATTTTTTTAGATAGGGAAAGTAGACTGACAGGAGATGGGGGGGGGGGGGGGGGTTCCTGACTTTCAAGAAGAGGCTGTTATCCTGGCTGGCACCACAGCGACAGGTCTGCCACCTCCTCCAGGTATGCCCTCTTGTCATTGTTTGTGATTGGCCCCACCACCACTGTGTCGTCACTCATCAGCAAACTTGATGATGGTGTTGGAGTTGTTTCTGGCCATGTATGTAGTCATGGGTGTACAGAGAGTGCAGCAGAGGACTCTTGTCTGCACACAACCCTCCCTTGGGGGCTCTGGAATTGAGGGTGATGGTGGTAGAGGAGGTGTGACTGCCCACCCAGACATCCTAGGGGTCTGGCAGACAAGAAATCCAGGATCTGAAAGGTCAATGTCCTTTTAGTTGGAAGCCCTCTTCTGAATAGATTGACTCTGAATGAGGTTTGGGAAATGGTGAATATGATTTGTCATTCTGTTGTATAAATGGAGTGATTACAATTACCCCATTTTTGCTATGTGGAGTATTGTGGCATGATTTGTATGGGTGGCTAATTGCACTGACCAAACTACTAATGGTGTTGATGGATTGTGGAATAGGAGGATTTCCTTTTTTGCTGTCCCCCCCTTTTTGACCGTGTCTTTGGTTGTTTATTACACTGAAAAATAGAGTTTTTAGTACTTGTATTGGAATAGTTTTAGATATCTTTGTTGATGTGACAGACAGTGAGCTGCAGTAATGCCTTAATTTTCCCTCTGGGATGACTAAAATACCTACCTACTTAATGCTGTACTGTCTTTGTATCACCACAGCTCCTAATCTGTTTCCTGTTTGTGTGCCTGTGACGTCTGCATGTTTTTCTCCCCAGCTATTCTCTTGGAAATGTACAATTGCTTCTTTTGGAGCCCTGTGTGGAGGGGGCAGGGGGGCGTGTCTGTCTGACAGCTCCTCTGCCCCAGAGAATAAGCTGTTTTCCCTGATGACCTAGTCATCACCAGAGGTGGAAGAAGTACTCAGATATTACTCAGTAGCAATACCACAATATATAAGAACACTCTGTTACAAGTAAAAGGCATGTGTTCAAAATGTTACTTGAGTAAAAGTACAAAAGTATTGGCAGCAAAATATACTAAAAGTAAAAGTACTGAAAATAGCAGATCTACTAATTTCAAATAGCCTATGTATAAAATAGGGCTAAAGTGGTTAATGTATGTTTTATAATGTTATTATTTATATCTGCAAAGTAACAAGTAACTAAAGTTTTCAAATAATTGTAGTAAAAGTACAATATTTGCCTCTGAGATGTAGTGGAGTTAAGGTAAAAGTATAGAAAATTGGAAATACTCCAGCAAATAAAAAAAAAACTTCAAAAGTGTTCTTAAGTACAGTACTTGAGTAAATGTACTTAGTTACTTTACACCATTGATAGTTACTCCCCCGAAGGCCTGGACGTCTGCAGATTATCTTACAGGAACATGGTCTCCCCTTACCCTTTGTTTCAACTTAATTCACCTGTACCTGTCCTTCTCCTGTTTTGTCTTTGTAGCTAGACAAAGAGCTGTTTGCATGTTGCATGTTCGCAACGTTTCTGACCTGTTCTGAACATTTGAGCACAAATATATAAGCAGATGACCTTCTGAGTACTGTACATTCTAACTCTAAACCTGTTGAATACATACAAATGTATTGATAAATATGGCTGCTCATTTCCCTATGTGCCATTGTCATTGATTGTGCACTGTCCAAGATGTCATTGAAAATAAAAAGTCACTTTTTGTTATCACTTTGCAAGTTTTCCAGATAGATAGATAGATCTCTCTTGAAACAACCCTACATTTTTTTGGGCTTTTTGACTTTGGGTCATGTATTTAACTTTAAAAACAAATCCTGACTGAAGCTCATCCCGCTTCATGAAACATAATATAATGACTTGACTGTGTCTTATTCAAGTCAAGTGGAAATAAGAGAAGTTTGACTCTTGGCTTCAGTGCTCCTGATAGAAATACAACACAGACCACCAAATCTATCTGTCAAAATTGACATTTACTCGCAACCCATAAAAATGGGTGCGCGACACAAAAATAGGTCCCAACCCGTTGTTTGGGAACCATTGCAGTTTTCTGCTGGATTGTAAACAAGGTGGTCAGAAAAGACCCAATGAAACTATTGATCACTATGATTCATAGAGCTAGAAAACCAAACAGATAATTTAGTCTGTTTTGTCTATTTTTTTCATCTTGATTCTTGCCTGCTTTACACAGAGTGGTTTTGGATGTGTGTTTTCATAGTCAGCTTATCTGAGGAAATCTGAGAGTTGATTTAAGTGTCACAGGTGGATTTTAAACTAATTTGGGGTGCTGTGACGTGTTTCATAAACTGCCTGTACCTTATATTTTGGCAGCATGATGGATTATGCTTGGTCTACATGGTTTCACACTGATAAATGACCAAGTCATTGGTGTCATTCTCAAGTCTTGTTTGGAACAGAGTGGCCGCGCCAAACCGAGCAGAATGTCCTATTCATTTGTTATGCCTGTCACAGCCTCAACATGTGATTGAGAATGGATGTGCCTGCCTGGTGCATATCACTGCCGCGTTATAAATAGATCCTGATGAGATATTGGCCATTATTTTACTTTTTTGACGACTGTATTGGCAGTTAAAGCTAATATGTCACTATTTTTAACCTTTTCAAATTTGCAAGCTTAGGGTGTCACACCCTGAGGAAGGCTGTTGCGCCACTATGCGCGGGTTGTATGCCCTGTTTTTGTCTCCGCCAGGAGACTATGTTTTCGTTCTCGTCCTTCCGTGTGTCCACCAAGCTAACATTGGTCAAGCTTCACGTGACACGTGACAATATGTTGAAAGGGTGTGCTTTGATTGGCTAGCGAGACGCATGATGAAATAGAGACCTATAAATAGGTGTGTCACTTCCAAAGACTATTTATGTCTTTGGAAGTGAGGTAAGACACACCTATCCATCAGCCAAGCTAACATTGGTCAAGTGACACGTGACAATATGTAATATTGACAGGATTAATGGAGAGTATCTTTTCCTCTCCGTCCGTCTCTGTATATGTCCGTCTGAGAACACCCAACAGTGTGTGTGTGTGCAGGGTGTGTGTGTGTGTGTGTGTGTGTGTGTGTGTGTGTGTGTGTGTGTGTGTGTGTGTGTGTGTGTGAGAGTGTGTGAGTGTGTGAGTGTGTGAGTGTGTGAGTGTGTGAGTGTGTGAGTGTGTGAGTGTGTGAGTGTGTGAGTGTGTGAGTGTGTGAGTGAGTGAGTGAGTGAGTGAGTGTATATTTAGTTTCATGCCAATCGGTCCAGTGATGACTGAGATGAGCTGTTCACAGACGTGCGTGCACACACGCACAGATAGCCAGACAGGGGCGAAACCATAATCTCCGCCTCCCGGCCATTCTGGTTTGGCGGAGATAATTATTTCTCATGTCTACTGTGAGCAGTGTGTCCGTCTCAGCCAAGCTAACATTGGTCAAGTGACACGTGACAATATGTAATATAAATAGGTAAGGCAGGATTAATCAGGAACAGTACTGGCGGAGACCTGTGCTCTGAGGAGCACATTTTCTAGTTTATATATACATTTCTACAATGAAATAGCCTTCAAATTACGTTTTTTTTTTTACTTTCTAACCACAAGAGTGCCTTGGAAAATGTTTCTCTTTTTGTTGAACTTTTGGGTTCCCCACCAAAGAGCACCTTCATTACACATTTTTGGACTTCTGAGCACCTTTTCTGTTTTTCTAACGACACAGACTTTGTTGGGATGGTCCAGAATGAGGGTCATTATAATGTCACTTTCTGTGATTGGCTTAACATCTTTGCTCATGTACTGAATCCCTTTATCTGTCACCTTGCAATCCCATTGCCTGACCCCACCACAACACACACATACAGATGCAACACGCAAACACAGATCAGTTTAAATCTGCCCACGTTAATCTGATGTGCTGGTGGTGATTAGAATAATTGAGACAGTTTATGGCTTATTTCCTCCATAGCCTATAGACTCTGTGCATAACTGTAGTCCCAGGATTTCTGAAGGTGGCATACCCGTTTCCTGTTCCAGTACATTTTCCCATGCCTTTGCTTGATTGGCTCGGCGGAAGAGGAAACACACATAACACCTTCACATGATTTTTGCTGCCGAACCAATTGATTGAACCTATGGGAAAACTAACAGGAAATGGGTATGCCACCTTCTATGCACAGAGCCTATTACACTTCATGTTGCAGGTAAACACACGTACACGTGCACACACACACATGCATTTCTGCCTTCCATGGTGCCAACTATGACTATCCATTGCAATAATTTTTTCTTCATGTACCTTACGTATATTGGACATTGTATACAGTATTTGATTTGACTGCCTTTTCGTTATTTGTTCTGTGTCCCTTTCCTTATTCTTCTTTTCCCTCCTCTTAACTCTTTCTGTAACTGCACTGTTACAGAAGAGCAATTTCAAAAGTAATTTCACCCACCCACTCTTTTACACCTACAATAGTGTGATGTAAAGTTGATTCTGATTCCTCACACGCTCTCTCACACCCAGGCATGCGCATGCTTTTCATATCTTGTGTTATCACCACCGTAATATGTATTCATAGGGTGATATGGGCCATTATCTCTCAGCTCCACAGTCTACTGTGAGGATCATCAGTGATTCATACTGAGGGATGAGATTTGTGAATAATAAGTGTTTTCCATACCAGCAGCCTCAAATGACAGACTTGTTTTACAGCTCAGGTTCGAGATATAATATCATATATTATATAAAATCTAATAATAATATTCTTCTATTGTGACAATGACCGATAAAACACCGGGGTTTGCAAAGGAAAGCATTTCCCTGGGCGGTTTCCTGTGTGTGTGTGTGTGTGTGCGCGCACTGTAAATTCCTCAGTGTTAATTTAACCACAGTATTAGAGTGTACAAATGGAACCGGGTCCATTTGATTACATTTGTACACTTGGGGATATAAATGGATAAAAGAATACTGAGGATTTTACTGTGTATCAGGGTGTCCCCCACCCACTTGTAGCAAGGTCCCTACGCAGTAAAATCCCTGAAGGATTTTCTTGTTGTTCTAATCAAACATTAGAGAGGGAATTGGCACGCATTTGTGTACTTGTGTGTGTGAAAAGCATGGTCTTAGGAGCAAATACAGAACTTTGCCAGTGTCAACAGGCTATGAGGAGCGATAGATAAGCGTGTATGATTCACACTTGACTGTTTGCTTACGCACTTTTTCAGATCAGAGTCTGCTGGCGGAAAAACGAACGGAAAACTGACAGAATAAAGACCGATGCTATGATAAATAGATGGGTTGTTGTTGCCCTAACACTTCCAAAGGAAGCTCAGTTCACGTTCATATTTTATTCCTTGTGATGTATTGATCAGCCCGCTTTTAGACAAGTGGGGATTCGGTTCAGCATATGGATGAGTTTGTCGGAATGCTTAATGGCAAGCCTTGTGGGTTATGCGTTTGCACGTGTGTCCACCCATCTGTAGTATAATCTCAATGGCCTCAATACAGGCCCGGGTCAGAGGGGCCAGATAACGACTCCTGTGGGGCATATGGTGCCTTTGAGCTGTGTGGAAACACTATGTAAACACACACATGTAAATATGTTTTTTCTCTCCCACTCTCAACCACATATTTATGGATTACTGATTGTGAGTGCACTGCCAACAGGCGGGCACATGATCACCACACTTCAATCTCCAAATCCTTTTCAAAATCATTTGCATCTGTATTGGGACATGAGTGCTGATACAGTAACGTGTTGTAAAGTGGTATACTGTATATTGCAATAATGTCACAAAATCCCAAGGCACACCTTGTGCCTCACAACACCGTTTGAGAACCACTGCCCTGGATTATGTGGGGTAGGAATTTTGCACGCTCATCTTCTGTGTGCATTTGAGAGTTCAAGCTTGTATTATTACTGTGTTTTCTCAGCTGCCATGGCAACAGTACAGAAGTCATTTTCACATCTTAATGTTTTTAGGTTTGTTTATATAATTGTCCATTATTCTCTATACAGAGAGTGATTTGTCAGCACAGGAGGCAGAGAGGCCTTGGGCTTCAGACTGCTTCACTCACCACAGCCACTGTGGCCCAAAGGCTGCAAAGAAGAGACTGTGTCTCATCTCAGCATGCTTACACATAACTATGTGTAAGCATGCTGAGATACATTAAATGTTCTGTCTCGTTCCTGTTTTATCGTTCTCACATCATTTTTGGCTATATAAATAATTACTAGCCTGTTTGTCAGCAGCACAAAAACACCCCAAAACAGCCATCGCTTGCATCGCTCTGGTATTCTTCACATGTTGGCTGCTATTCTAATAATATTGACGTCTGGACCGGTGATTGTGACTATATTAATGCTAACAGTAAGTTATCAGAAGTTAGTTGAAGTTGTCAGACAGAAATTGTTGTAGACGAAGAAACGAGAAGTCAACAGTAGAAAATTAAAAGGGAGAAAATGGAAATATTCAAAATGTTTACCTGATTTCATGTCAACTGTGAAACTAATAAAAATATTTGTAAAAAAAAAAAAACAGTAGAAAATTAAAAATCACATGAACCCTAGCATCCATATTCTGGGCATGTCATAATAGGCGAACATTCTGTGAAAATAGGTGCACATTCTGCAAGAATAGCTCATCTGTAAGCTCACAAGATGTTGAAATGTGATGCAATGTGAGCTTGTAGATGACTATTTTATCTAGTTGACATGCAACTGCGTATATAGGTTTTAAGTGGTTCAAGTGTCTCTAATGACCTCACTTCTCATTGTGAAATAGAGATGAGCCTTCTATGGTGTTCTTTAAGTGTTAATGTGTGTTCTTTGTGTGTGTGTGTGTGTGTGTGTGTGTGTGTGTGTGTGTGTGTGTGTGTGTGTGTGTGTGTGTGTGTGTGTGTTCGCAGGCAGACCGCAGTGGCTATGATGGCAACATCCTCAGCATCCCAGTGCCAATGCGTCGTGGCGGCTCAGACTCAAACTTGGATGTGGTGGACAGCTCCAGGGAGGGCGGGGTTGGCCTGGACTTCACCAAGGGGGCGCTCGGTATTGACAGCCTGCAGCAGAAGATCCTCAAGGTTCGAGAGGAGATAAGAGCCCATTTATGGGCCCTTTATATCTTTATGGTGTCATACAGAGCCATGTGCACACACGCATGATACCTCAGCCACTGAACAAACATCACATGGTTTTGATAGCATAATGGCTGCAATGTATCTGTACTGTATTTGCCCACGGCCATCGGAATACATTAATGCAGTGTTGAGGAGGATTTATACCTTCTCAGTTATGATGGCATATCAAATGCATACAACTTTAAATTAAAACGACATGCTATTTAGATAAGTTTCCCACGTTCAACTTAGGGCTTTACAGGCCCACATTTAACAAAGGAAACAAATGACAACCCCTGTCCTTAGACATTAAGTCAGGCACGGAACAACTCCCAAGAAAAAGGAAGAAACCTCAGGAAGTTTCACCTGCTTCCAGGGCGGACAGGCGTGCAATGAGCGCTGGCTGGGAAATATTCAAATGCGAAACAAAGGGATAATGAATCTTAACACAATGAGGGCTATCTATCTGATGCAGATCAGTTGACGACACACATCCATTTGTTGCATTATTCCAAGATCCACCCTCATCTTCGTCTGATTCCTCTTCCCCTTGCAGGTAACAGAGCAAATCAAGGTGGAGCAGACGGTGCGGGACCAGAACGTGGCGGAGTATCTGAAGCTGGTGGACAACGCGGACAAGCAGCAGGTGGCGCGAATCCGGCAGGTTTTCGAGAAGAAGAACCAGAAGTCGGCCCACTCCATCGCACGGCTGCAGCGGAAACTGGAGCAGTACCACCGCCGCACGAAGGACGGCGAGAGCAACAGCAAGCACCACTGCCACATTGGCCACATCGGCCACTTTGGCCACAAGGACAGCAGCGGCAGCCACAAGGATCTGTCTGGGACGCACAGCAAGGAGGGCAGCCTGCGGGACGTCAGCGGCATGGGCCGCCACCCGACGCTGGACAAGGTGAAGACCATCGGGCCGGGCGTGTCCCTCTCTCCGCCCTTCTTCTTCAACAAGTCCCGGGAGTTCGCCAACCTCATCAAGAACAAGTTCGGCAGCGCGGACAACATCGCCCACCTGAAGAGCTCCATGGAGACGGGGGCGGGGCTCCACACGGACGGCGGGGCCAGGGCCCTGAGCGGCAGCGCCAACACCGTGGCCAAGGTGACCCCAAAGTACCCCAGCGACGACGAGTGCTCCACGGGGACGTCGGCATCCGCCGACTCCAACGGGAACCCGGCGGGGGGGTCGGGCTCGGGGACGGGGACGGGACGCTTTGACTCCCAGGGCAGGCTGGGGGAGGTGCTGGAGGTGGTCCGGGAGATCAGGGAGGCCCAGGCACAGCTGTCAGACGACATGGAGACTCTGAAGGTCCAGTTCAAAAGAGACTACACCTACTTCACACAAACACTGCAGGAAGAGAGATACAGGTAGGTGCAGCACAAACACACGCGCGCACGCGCACACACACACACACACACACACACACACACACACACACACACACACACACACACACACACACACACACACACACACACACACACACACACACACACACACACACACACACACCATCATCGCGTTTTCAATGGATGAAATGGTTATTAGACTGTATACACTTTTTTCCTAAAAAGATCTGGACTGTATACAGCGTAACACGGTAGAACACACCACTGACACACATCACACACGTACAGTAGGTAGCACACCTACACCCAGGCCCACCTACAGTATAGGTTCTAATGCATAATTTAAATACACTCCCAAATGGCTGAGGATCTCTCCATAACCTTGTGTGCAGTAAAACCAGATGGAGAATCTTACACAACACAGACTGTTGATAATGTCAACTAAGGATGACTGTCTGTGTATAAACTGCAGTGTGATTACTCGCCCACTCACACAGTATTATGCATCGTATTATGCATTTTCACTTGCTTTTGAATTCCGCTGCCTTGCAGACTGTGTGTGTGTGTGTGTGTGTGTGTGGCCTGTCACAATTATTACATAATCGCTTAATCGCAATTATTTGAGACTAGACCATACCCGGTCGGCGCAGCGCATCCGTGGGGGGATATGCGCACATGATCTGGCAACCCGGGAGGCAGTTTGTCCCATAGCTGGGCAGCCGCAGCTATGGGACGACATTCTTTGACACAAAAACGCTAATGAGAAGCTGAGATGTGATGAAATTGAAAAACGGGCTTCACAGTTAAGTTCAGATGGTAATGGTCAATGGCTGTGTGCAAAATCAGAGCAATTGGTCCAGCCAGTGGGGAGAACCGGGTAGCTTCACCACCACCACCACTACAAACGCACGCACAGAGGTTACTAGAATTATAGTAGGATAATCACAAGTATGTTTTGAATAATCGTCATCGTCATAACATCATTTCCATGTTGAAAAATGATAATACATTTTCAAACATTTTCAAAAATAGTGGAAATAGTAGATCTACAATGTGTTTTGAGGTTGTAGATCGGGTATTTCATATGAAGTATAAAGTTATTCAATTATGTAAATGATTTATAATAATTATCTACCCTTTGCACCTTTTTGTTAACGAAGCCTAAAAGCCAAACAGAAATGTGTTTTTTATTCATAAATGAATGTTCCAATGTTCAACGACAGAAACACAATTACATTGTTAATCGCAATTATTTGAGCGACAATGAATCGTCAAGTAAAATTTCATAATCGTGACAGCCCTGTGTGTGTGTGTGTGTGTGTGTGTGTGTGTGTGTGTGTGTGTGTGTGTGTGTTTGTGTGTGTGTTTGTGTGTTTGACTCTCCCTGTGAGTTCAGGTATGAGCGACTGGAGGACCAGTTGAATGATCTGACAGAACTCCACCAGCATGAGACCTGCAATCTCAAGCAGGAGTTGGCCAGCATTGAGGAAAAGGTGGCGTACCAGGCTTATGAGAGTGCCAGGGATATACAGGTACTGCATGCGTGCGAACACACACACACACACGCACACACACACACACACACACACACACACACACACACACACACACACACACACACACACACACACACACACACACACACATATGCACACTCAGGAGCATGTTATGAAAGCTGATGATGCACCACACATTTTAGTCTCCGATGTGCACATTTTGAGAAGTTTTTCTTTATTTCTGGTCAAATAACACAATATCTAACTAGTCCATACCCAGGGAGGGATGTATATGCACCCAAACTACTTGCAGACTTGGGACCGCAACCCAGTAGCACGCTGAGTGCTACTGCGGGTTCTTGAGACAGTTTTATAATGAAAGCTTCAGCGCTCTGACTACACACATGTACATGAACAACAGCAAAGGATTATATTGGTGCACCAAGTCTATGTACGTATAGCCACGCCTTGCTGGGTCAGCTGCTTGCCTTGCATTTATTAAGTCCTTTATACTTAGCACTATTGAGCGAGCTATTTCTCTCTCTGTCAGTGTGTCTATTGCCCCAAGGCCAGGTCCAGCACACAGCTATAAAGAGTAGAGCACACTAAGACAATAGGCTCTTCATGTACTATAGTTCCAGGTTTCCAGGAAGTGGCATAAACATTTCTTCTTCCAGTTAAATTTCCCATAGCTTCGTTTGATTGTCTAAGCAGCAGATTTTTACTGGAAAGAAATATGAAGGTGTTTCCGGTTCGAATTTGCTGCTAAGCCAATCAAACAAAGCTATGGGAAAATGAACTGGAACTTAAACTGGGTATGCTACCTTCTGAAAACGTGGGACTACAGTTATGCACATGAGCCAATTGGAAACACATGCTGATAACTTCACCCTGGCACTGCTCTGTGAGTCACTCCCGACGTTTCCACCCACAGCAGTCTAACACATTGACTGCCAGTCGCGTAGATCTACGCAAACCGATTAAAAGCCGCCACGTGCCAGTCGCGTAGATTACGCGAACTGTTGATATTATGAAAATCCGTGTTAATTCGAAAAAGTGCACTTTCCGAATTTTTTGATCCATTTCCGGTTCCGGTAGGACGACCGGAAACAGAATTATATGGGTTCCGTTTTTTTCGATCGCATCCGCTTCCTGTCTGGGATCCAGTTTTAAACGTCATTTTCTCCTTGTAGTTTTTCTCCTCGTTGATTACTGTTTAACATAAACCATTCTAACTACAACATGGATGCCCCGTTTGACACGTGGTCTTCACTGGTAGACACAGGGACATCTGCACGATGTTTACAAACAGTGCATCTCGCATTCTTAAGGATTTTAACGGGGTCTATGGCGACGTGAAAAAAACAACAATAAAACCTTGGCACTGGTGAGTACATTATGAGATTAACCTCTGGCCGTCAATGTGTTAATTGAGAGTTCACAAAAATGTTGATAAACAGCTTAGATTTGGGAGAAGTTTTAAAACATTTCTCTTAACTCCCTGCATATGCCAAAGGTAAATGCACATCATGTGCAAGTTCAGATCGATTGTTCCATCCACAGAGGATAAAAATGGATGAGAACAAATCATCCTTATTTAATACTATAGTAAGATATAGGAAGATTGTATATAGCAAGAAGATATTATAGCAGACTATAGTGACAGTGTGACTATTATAGTAGATTTATAGCAGGATTGTTATATAGTAGGAAGTAGGTATGACTTATGACTCATTGTCTTATTGCGTTTCTCCGATCACACACTATATTTATAGTTATAGGTGTAGTTTATGTCACAAATCCACACTGATGGTAATACCAGTCATAGTAATTGACCTTCTGTGGACATTTTTGTGGTCTTCTTGAGGGAAAGGTTACTTTTTATGTAAGAAATATTTTAAAATGTTGGGTTACAATTAGTAAAAGATTCAGGATAAAGTTAGGCTTACTTTCATGAATAAGGCTAGGGATTTGGGGGTTAGTGTTAGGCTGTGTTTAGGCTCAGGCTGGGCCAGCAGGTGAAGTCAAAATGGTGTCCCCCACAAAGACAGTAATGCGAACACCTCATATGTGTGTGTTTAGGAAGCCCTAGTAGCGTGCCAGACGCGAGTGTCCAAAGTGGAACTGCAGCAGCAGCAGCAGCAGACGGTGCAGCAGTTGGAAAACATGAACACCAAGGTGCTGCTTGGCAAATGCATCAGCGTCATGCTGGCCATCGTCACGGTGATCCTGGTCTGCGTCTCCACGGTGGCCAAGTTCACAGCCCCACTGCTGCGGAGTCGGTTGACCCTGGCGCTCACCTGCGTGGGTGTGTCCCTAGTGGCCTTGCTGTGGAAGAACTGGGAACACTTGCAGTCAGCACTCGAACGCTTGCTCGTCCCACACTGAGCTGGAGCCCTGCCTTCTGCCCCGCTCATATCATATCATATCTTTTATAAAGACGCCCTCGACAAACCCTTGACCAACCCTGAGTCCAGAGCTGAAGATAGGGTGGGGGGCGGGATGTTATCATTAAGATTACATTATGGAGTTTACATGTAGCTTTATGCCAGCCCTCTCCTTCTCTGACCCATGTCACACTTGGTTGAATGGTTTTCAATGTCTTATTTATGACTCTGCATTTTGTATGGCTGTGTGTGTGTGTGTGTGTGTGTGTGTGTGTGTGTGTGTGTGTGTGTGTGTGTGTGTGTGTGTGTGTGTGTGTGTGTGTGTGTGTGTGTGTGTGTGTGTGTGTGTGTGTGTGTGTGTGTGTGTGTGTGTGGTGGGCGTTACCATTCCTTTCCTGTCAAAGGAAGTTATGCTGATGGTTCAGTTTAAAATGCATTAATTCTTCCCACCTTAATGTATATACATGTATGAAAGAGCCACTTGCATCGCAACACACTGTCTACAAAGCTGACGGTGTGGTGGAGGCACAACACTACCCCATCAGTGCATCACTACAATTGAAAATGACATTTGAGTCACCTGGCAATGACCAATCAGATAAGCGCCACACAGGTATGTGACACTCCTCTTTCTCTCTCACCCATGTGTTGGAGATCCTGGTTTGGTGTCACCATAAAGATACAGAGCATTAAAACTGCAATCCATAACTTTTTACGTTCTCCCCGGGATGAAACCCTTGTCTCCTGAATGAGACGCCAAATTTATCTACCTCAGCCAAGGGGTAGGCAGTGTCAACCAGCAGGTGTCCTACCCGACACCAGAGTCTACATTTCTCGATGGAAGAGTAGGCAGACCACCTCCTCCAACTACTGAAGATGTGCTAATTTAGGTTAAAATCTAGGTTAAAATAATGATTAATCATTGATTAAAATGAGTTGCGGATTGCAGCTTTAAATAAAGAGTGCTCTTTTATTAGGAGCATAACATTTGAATTATTTCCTGTCCTTAACCCTTTTTCAGTGTTCGTTGTGCCCCCCCCCCCCCTCTTAATATAGTGTTGTTTTAACACCTTTTTAAGCTGTGAAACAATGTCTTGTAGTCTGCTGCACCAACATTTTAAAGCTCATACAGTATGAGCATGTGACAAATAAAAAGGTGTGGAATGGAGCAAAGGGTGGGAGGTGGAGGAGTTTGAGATATGTGGCTGTTAGGGGACGTTTTCCATCTGCTGGATGAACATAATATAGTCTTAAGCATTCCATTTACTATGGCGGCCAGGTCATTTTAGACCTGGTACACCACATGACTAAAACACTAAACATTTTATGAAGTGGTGTCTTGAGTGGGGATCAGCAATTTCCTATGCTCAAACGCCTGGTGTGGAGGAAAACAGAACAAGGGCTTGGAGCGCAAAGGGTGTAAGTGAATTTCTTTGTACAGGAGAGCTTTTCATTAATAATAATAATTTAATTAAAAACAACATAAACAATCTATACTTTTATACAGATTAGGAATTTATTTTAAGATATTTATTTTTCATGTTTTTAATTAAATAACTACAATCAAAATGTCACGCCCTTTGTGCTCCTAGCCCTAAGCTCTTGATCAGTTGAAAAATACAATGAAATATTTATCTTTTCAAGACAGTTTTAAATCGGTCGGATTTTACCCGAATACTGGAGGAAGGTTGAAGGGAAATGTAGTGTGCTGAGTCCTCTCTTGTGTTTACCCCCCCCACCCCCTCTGTCATACCGGTGTCTCAAATGAACTGGCATCATTTTGCCAGAACACCTGTCTTGAAGCCACACACGTCTACAGTATGCCTCGTATACAGTACCAGTTAGCTGTGACATGCACCTGAAGGTCCCATTTATTTGTACTGTGTCACTGTACTGTACTGTGTATATTAGAAGACATTTTTGTTGTTACTGTGGACAATTTATGAGTATAAGCCTCACGTAACCAAACGTACAGAGTTTTAAACTATGCGTGCATTTTTTATGTGTATGTATATGTCTGTCCCATCCACTGCACCTTCTAGCCTGGCGGCTTCTAGCCCATATTATACCGGAGTCACAGCTATACACATCAACACTGAAGGCCGAAAACTGTTTGTTTTAAATATGGTTTTATATTAATGTAATACTCATTTGTATGTTGCGGCCCCACTGCATCTCTGTAACTGAGGCCACGAAACAAAGGACCACACACCACAAGAAATCCGAGAGTGTACAGTAGCATCTATTCAAGTTTTTCCATCCACTGCAACCCATTACAAGTGGGTGAGGCTGTGTAAAGGCGTTTCTGCCTCTAAGTCCGTTTCAAAAGGGAAATGTGTCCTCTGTCATTTTGTTCTGCTAGATTTGTAGTTTTGTCATGCCAAATGTGCATATTGTTTATGTTATGGTAACAGTTCCATCTCAAGTTGAAGTGTGATCTGTAAGTCAGTGTGCTTCACTATGTGTTCCACATAATAAGAATTGTAAAGAATGCTCCATTAGTGTCCAGCCCACCAACTGTGTTCTGAGGCCCCCTTCACAGTCACACTGTGTCAACGCAGGGCAAACATGTGAGACCTGATGAGCTCAGAGTGATCCCTCCTCACTGATGGGGACCTCCCCCCCATCTGAAAACCCGGTATGGGTAGACCACCTGGATTCCAACCCGGGTGTCCTGCATGGGAATCCCTCTTGCTAAGGGCAATAGTAGGCTACTGGGCTACAGGCAGGGCTACTTTATTGTTCTTTTCTGTCACATAGGATTTTGTAACACTTGTTTCACTGAGAGATGCTTATTTAATTGAAATGCCTTTTTTTATTACCTTAACAGAACAAATTGACTATGTCAATGTCATGCCTTTAATGCTATTGTCTGATTGGACAGAGGGGTCAGAGCAATGTATTGTAGCTCTCTGCTCCTGTATCACTGTGATGGGAATAATGCCTGACTTTATGCTCTGTCGTACGACTGTGTCGCAGGGCAAAGTATAAATCAGGCTGAAGAAGGGGAGGGACGATATGGGTGCAATGCCTTTTCAATGCAGCGTATTCGTTAAATAAAACTAAAAGGCTCATTTAAACTTTGACACGCAACCCTTTAGTCAAGGGTAGCTCAAAGGAAATGCAGTACTTTGAGCAAAATAAGCGCTCTGAAGTTTAAATGAATCTTTTCTGTCATATGTTTATCTCTTCAAATTGCCAAATGGGGAGGGATGTCCTGTGTCTTCTGCAGAATGTTGTGGCTGTCCTCCAATGAAATGATATAATCACTTCAAATAGACAATGGTCGTATCCTCCTGGGGGGATTCCAAATGGTCCCAAACACTATTTCTGTCTCCTGCCCTGGGGAGAGGCGCTTCCCCTCTCAGAATCTTTTGTTTTATTTCCATATTCAGATTGTTTGTGACATTTTGAATAATATACATTGGTTCATACGGTGATGTTTTATTCATGACATCCTTTTTTCAAAAGGGAAAATAAATCATCTTTTTTCTAAAATGCCCCCCCCCGTACAGTTTCCCTTTATTGCCTAATGGATTATGAAATTAGTTGTATTCAGAACTCCTCTCCATATCCATTATGTTATTAAATATAATGGGGGGGAAATTCGCCCCAACTCAGTAGATCTACAAGCTCACAATGCATTGCGATCGACGTGAGCTTGTAAATCAGCCATTTTTGGCAAAGGAATTTAGTTAGATGGATAGATTTATGTATTTATTTGATCTTGGTTGAGATGGGTGAGGGAAAAAAGCAGACTAAGTACAGAGCTGACCCCCGGTCAACTAAAGTATTGGTTTACTAAATGGTTATGGAAGGTTATAGAATAATTGGTTAGACCGAGTCAAATCAGGGCAGATCGAAGTACAGGTCTTTATTGATCCTCAGGGGGAAATTAAGGTGTCAACAGTAATGAGAGTGAAACAGGAACAGTAGTGAGTGTGAAACCTGGACAGAAGAGTAGAAATCAATAGCCAATAACAGAATAAACAAAATAGGCTATAGGCTATTGGCTCTGACAAAAGACACCTGTAGCCTACAGGTACATATAAATCTCTCAAACAATCTCTCAGTGAGTATGACTGAATTATACAGATATCGCCAGTATCAACAATTAATGAATGAATATTAAGTCTTATCATTTATCCTTGACAGGCATCTGTCAACGTTCTGTAGTGTACATCCTAGTAGGTCAAACTGCTTTATGATTGCATCATAATAAAAGTATACATGATACTAGTAGGTTGTAGGTTACTACACCAAACACCATTAAATCTTCAAAATACATGCACATAATGCTCCCGCCACCCTTTTCTTTTAAAGAAGGGAACACAATTAGTTTTTGTCTCCGCCAGAGGTGGAGAGTATGTTTTCGTCTCCGTCCTTCCGTGTGTCCGCCAAGCTAACATCGGTCAAGCTTCACGTGACACGTGACAATATATTGAAAGGGTGTGCTTTGATTGGCTAGCGAGACGCATGATGAAATAGAAACCTATAAATAGGTGTGTGAGCTTCCATCAGCCAAGCTAACATTGGTCAAGTGACACGTGACAATATGTAATATAAATAGGTAAGACAGGATTAATCAGGAACAGTACTGGCGGAGACCTGTGCTCCGAGGAGCACATTTTCTAGTCTTAAAAATGTTTTAATATCAGCTGTAGAAAAAGCGCGGCAATAATGTGCCAATTACTGTAGAAAAGATGGCAAAAACATGGAGTGTGTGGAAGCCAAACCACAGAGATAACAGTTCATATTGATATTTCATAATTAATGTGTATTGAGTAAAAATACACAAAGCCTAAATATTTGAAGAAGATAAATAATTGCTAAATTCATTGCTTTAAGAGAATAAGAGAACATCACAGAGTACCTTTGTTAATTAAGGCCTTTGATAATTAAGGTTGAGTAAGGACAGGTGTGTATTGTGTCACTGTGACATTTTGATGATTAGACTCAGCTGCTGTCATCAGTAGGACTGAGAGTCATGAGTACCAGTCAGTGTCAGACAGTGGAGTTTGGAAGCATACAGTTTTCTTACCGTGTTCATCTCACAATTATTGTAACCTGTGGAATATTATTTTTTGTCTTTTGAGAAGTAAAACTTCAAGTACATTTTTACATCCGTCTGGAGTGAATTATTTTAAGACAGTTTTTTGGGAAATACAAACAGTGATCAAACGAGTAAGCCACATGCTTCCAGTGGACAATTTAAACCTCTACAGAGTGGTATGACATCTTCTAGACAGGTACATAATGCAACAATATATTCTGTTTAATACAGTAAATAATAAGGTTCATGTACAAACAGTTTTGTAGATCATGACTCTTGTCCAGCTTTGGCTGTTTAGACCAGTGGTTCTCAAAGTGGATTTCAGGGACTCGCTGGGTTCCTTTTAAATTGACTCTTACAAGTATGTAACTCTGACAGTATATGTCAGGGTTAAGGGGAGCTTAAAATGTAAACGTTTGAGAACCATCGGTTTAGTGTAAAACCGCCCTCCCTCTCTTGCTGTGCCAAATGCCCTGTTTCTGACAGTTTCATTCCATTCAACTACAATGCATGACTGCATGGCCATGGCAGCACGCTGCTGGATGATGTAATTTAATTTATTACTATGGTAAAACATCAGCACCATGTCTATTCCACAACAACCATAGGCCACAACACAATGAATGATATGTACAATTGAGAGGATGCTACCACCTAGTGGTTACTTTGTGGCAATGCCATAAAAGTAGCCGCTTGGATTGATCCATATTATCCATTTATTTAATGGTTTGTGGCTCAAATTGGTTCTCCAGTGTTATTCAAGAGGCAAGAAGCTGGAGTGAAATAAAAAACAACAGCACTGTAGCAGTAAGTAGCGTAATGAGCAGCAAATATGACTTTATAATTGTATATCCAGTTATTGTGGAGCACTGCTGGTTACTTGTCATGTAGCCATGGTTCACATGACGCTTGTATATGGTGCCAGTTCCCCCTGGGCTTTCGCGGTTTTCTATTTGTTGACATTGCCAACTCTCACATGTACATAAACGTTCAGATTTCAAACATAAAGTGCTTACCACTGAGCCACGGATGTTACCTCGCGATGCGGACCACATTAAGTACCCGTATCTCCCGTATTGTTCAATAAAAAGCATTTTAATCCGATCGCCGGCCATTTTCTCCAAATTTTCTCCGATACTTTCAACCATGCGACACCTAATGGTTGGGAGGTGTATTGCACTCTGATACATTACAAAAAAAAAAAAAAAAAAAAAAAAAGGCCGGCGATGGGCTTAAAATGCTTTTTATTGAACAATACGGGTACTTAATGTGGTCCGCATCGCGAGGTAACATCCGTGGCTCTGTGATAAGCACTTTATATTTGAAATCTGAACGTGTATGTACATGTGAGAGTTGGCAATGTCAACAAATAGAAAACCGCGAAAACCCAGGGGGAACTGGCACCATGACTGTCATGGAATGACAGTCATGTTTCAGGGCTACTTGTCATGTAGCCTACTGTAGGCATAGAATGACATAAGTAAGTAGATATATAGCGAATATGCACACAAAACAAACTGCATTGACACATTTTATAGATGCAGGGTTGGATTAAGACCAATTATGTTTTAGGGACCCCTACCCACTACCCAGAATGGGCTGTCGGTTGGGCACACAAAGCTACTACTGGAGTTGTAAGGCATAATGAGAAAACACCTGTAGACATTTTATTGTACAGGATTCAGATGGCTAATAGTATATATATAATAGTATATAGACGGGTACTGTAGGCTGAGGGACCCACACATTCGAGCATAAACATTGTCACAACCTGACCAAAACTTACCAGGCAAGATCTGACTGTGACACACACCATCTTCTTTTGCCAAGGAGTTCACTTGAACAATAGATTACCTGGGGAGGAGAGGAGTCCGAGTCAGGCCTGATTGGATCACCGTCAGTCCCCGGCTCTTAGCTGAGTGTCTTTACTTGGGGTCCGACTCCGGAGAGATTTCTTTGAAAAGAATTGAGTGTTCAAATCAGGCCAGAGAGTAGCCTGCACATAGCCTACTCTGGTGCATAGGTGGCGGTATTTTCCCATGCCTATGTTCCCTCAGCCCTATGTTCCCCCATATCAATTTGGACCCTATGTTCCCTCAGGCTTATTTTCCCTCAACCCTGTGTTCCCTCAGCCCTATGTTCCCTCAATCCTATATTCTCTCAGCCCCAGTGAACTTCCATTTCTATGCTGATGATACCCAGCTGTATCTTTCGGTAGCTCCAGACGACCCCTGCGCTCTAGACCCATTGTTGACCTGTCTGTCCAGTATAAAATGCTGGATGAGTGAGAACTTTCTTAAGCTAAATGAGGATAAAACAGAAGTCCTCATAATTGGCTCCAGTGAGCAGAGAGAATCAATAATAAGTAGTCTTGGTAACCTGGCTGTAGAAAGTAACACCACAGTAAAGAACCTGGGGGTTATTATCGATTCTGAATTGAATTTTAATACACACATTAATCATGTCACCAAGATTGCTTTCTTTCATCTTAGAAATATTGCGCGAATTAGAGACTATCTGTCGTTAGACGATGCAAAAACGCTGATCCACGCTTTTGTTTTCTCTCGGCTTGATCACTGCAACGCACTCTACTCTGGCCTGCCTAAGAAAACAACTGACAGATTACAACTTGTTCAAAATGCGGCAGCCAGAATTTTAATTAAAACTAGGATGAGAGAACACATCACTCCAGTTCTAGCTTCACTACACTGGCTCCCGGTTGTTTTTAGGATTGATTTTAAAATTCTTTTAATAGTTTATAAAGCTCTAAAGGGTCTGGCACCTTCCTACCTCTATGACTGCCTAGAGAGATATGTTCCAAACCGGCCCCTCAGGTCTTCAAGTGCTGACCTGCTCGAGGTGCCTACAATGACATATAAAAAATACGGTGAAGCAGCATTCTGCTTTTACGGACCAACAGTGTGGAATAAACTCCCATTACACCTAAGACAGGCAGCCTCTGTCGATAGCTTTAAAGCACAGCTCAAGACCTATTTCTTCACTCTTGCTTTTAGCTGATTCTTTGGTTGATTTTTAAGTCCTCACTGTATTGCCTATTTTAATGTTGTTTTATGCTTTTGCTTTTATTTTATTTTATTTCTGTTTGCTTTATTGTTAAATTGGTTGTAACTGTAACTGTATTCTTGCTCTGTAAAGCACTTTGCGCTGCATTTCATGTCATGAAAGGTGCTATACAAATAAAGTTTATTATTATTATTACTCTATGTTCCCTCAGCATCACAGATAGCCCTGCCATAATGTGCTGTTGGTGTCACCTGCTGGGGTCCCCTGAAGAAGGGGGGGCTGCCCTACTTCCTCTCTGGGTGTCACCCCAAAGGTCAGTCTGTCTGTGTGTCCCGGGCATACCTCGTGTGTGTCCCATTTGATCCGGTGTGTATCGTGCAAGTGGCAAGTTGGTCGGACCAGGACCAACAGTGTCCGAAAACTGACAATATGTGAATGTCTGTAAATGTCTGTCAGCGGGTCTGCGGTGAGCACACTCTGTGTGTTTGGCATAGTGTGGGTTGTGGATCGTCAAAAGGACTCAAAATAAGGTAAAACCGCTGGCAGTGGCGGATGAATGAATGAATTAATACCTGGCAATGAATGTGTTAATACCTTACAGAAAGCCCAAATATTTAAATGTTTAAAAGGTGTCCCACTCCCATGAACTATTAATGTTATTAGTCAGAATCTCGGCCGTCAGTGACACTTATAATTGATACTTTCCAGATTCAAATTTCCAGAATTCTTTATTGATTCTTCAGACCGTATTTGACATACAAGTATAATAGCTACATGTAGATGCTTATTATGTAACAAAATAGTTTTAAAATCCAACTGTACTGTATGTTACATGTATGACCATGTATAGCCCACTAGGTAAAATAGGCTCATATAATTCAATTAAGCACTGCTTTATTATAACCAAGTTGTATTTTTGAAAATGTTCGCCTATAATGAGATGACCAAAATAGGGACGCCACACTGAAAGTGGTTAACACTAAACCCAGGCAATGCTAAACCAGAGCAATGTCATTGAGATTTTGTCATTTCAATTTTAACTAACTGTATACCTTCAACCCCTACAGTAACAGAAGGGATGTTCATATACAATTGAACAGAAAGGAGAACTTAAGTCTATTGACATTGCTTTATTGGCTGTTTAATAAATGACTATAAATAAAGACACTCCTACACAGAAGGTTTGTGTGTATCTAAGGCTAAAGGATACCTTTATGGCTTCCTTATCGTTTCCTTTATGGCTGTGTTCGTTGTCATTTCAATAGACACTGTGAATAGACTGTGCTGCATAGACACATAGCTTTTTTTCCCAATTCATTTTCGGTTCTTATTTATAAAAGAGACAAAAAATATGGAGGGGACAATAATATATATTTATATATTTGTATTCAATAGATCATGGGACAATGAGTATACTGTAGATAGCACTGCACCGGTTAGTTTGTGTCCTCATTGGGCATAGATGTTTGACAGTGGAAACTCGTCAAACTTTTCTGTGTATGAGTGACTTTATTTATAGTCATTTATTAAACAGTGTTGATATGATATGATTGAATCTAACAGCCAATAAAGCAAAGTAAATAGACTTTAGTTATCCTTTCTAGTTCACTGGTGAATTGTACATGAACATCCCTTCTGTTACTGTAGGGGTAATATAATAATAATGATATAAAGTGCTTACCGGGTGAGCACTTTATATTATTTATGGAGATGTACGGGCCTTAAACACGGAACTCCAAACACTATTTGGGGAAGTGTCCAAGGAAGGCTGTCATAGATACTCAATTGTCATAATCGATAAAAATAAATGTATGACCTTGATCCAAGGCAGGTTTCCTTTTGCAGAAAGGATAACCTGTTTACTTTTCTCATAATTACATGACTGCATGTTCAAACACGTTTTAGATTATTTGTGATGCTATGTATATGCAGTTGTGCACAGACAATAAGAACACTATAAAATTTAAGCTGATAAATGGGTTCTCTCTCCTGGTAGGGTGAAATTGGTAGCCCAACTGAAAATGTATTTTCTGTTTATTAAAGAGCTGGAGAGATGGGGAGACCCCTGTTACTGAACAAACACTCTATAGCAATTATTGTCAGAAAATAGTGTTTTAACCTTTAACAAACAACATTTTGTTTAGCAAGAAAATACAACTTTATGTATAAACCTGTCCATACATTTTTGAGATATCAAAAATGTAACCTTTTGTGACATGCCATGTCTATTACCACACTCCTTTTGTAGGATTCAGTTCCATGGCCCATGTTAAAAATATGTCTATCACTTGTTTAGGTATCTTGCTAAAAAAAAGATCTCATGACAGACAAGAACAAAAAATGTACCCCATTTTACCAATCTGAGGGAACATAGGGCTGAGGGAACATAGGGCTGGGGGAACATAGGGTCTATTTTGGGATGGGGGAATATAAGGCTGAGGGAACATAGGGCTGAGGGAACATAGGGCTGAGGGAGCATAGGGCTGAGGGAGCATAGGGCTGAGGGAACTTGAGTACAAAACTAAAGAAGAAGAAGCATCCGGAAGTCGTCATATTTTGAACTTGAGCACCCATTATTTTCTTAGTTTTAACTATTTGGAGCACCCCCCCCCCCCCCCACTTAAACAGCTGCTCGTGCAACGACAAACATTTTACTTTCGGTTCCATTCCAGTCAACATCAAGACGACCACCGCTCGCACGAGCTGTTCCTCCTCGTTTTTAAACGTGGCACAAATTTGAATTCCACCACAAAAGGCATTACCAGCACCGTCAATGGGGTCCTTCTGTCAGGGAATGATGGGATAGATCAAAAGGCTTAGTTGCAACCATGGGCTACCTGGCCAGAATGGCCCCAGGGATGAGGGAGAGGAAACTACAGTACCGTCCAGCACAGCATGTTTAAAGATCAACAACAACAGTATTCAACTCCTCAGAAAGCTCTTCAGGAGGGAGCCTGTAGAAATTGTAGTAATTAAAAACGTTAGTTACCTTTGTAGATTTTGATTGTAATTACAAAACATACATTACCCACTTCAGCCACATTTTGCCCAATTGATGCTCTGTGAGCTTGCCTTGTAGATCATGTATTAAGTAACTTTGCCTTAATAAGTAAGTATAGAGGGTTTAGTAAGTGGTTAAACTGAAGTGATATTGATAAATCCCAAATATTTTCAAAGTATTCTGCGGCACCCCTGGACCCCTGGCGTCACGGCACCTTAGGGTGCCACGGCGCCCGCTTTGAGAAACCCTGACGTAGAGCTGGTCTCTCTTCACTGTACTTCCCCAGTTATTTTCGTACATCTTGTATCTTTTTTTTTCCCCTGACGTCATTTTTGCTCACCACCAGCTGTCAGGATGTTGAGGCTGAGTTGCTGAGAAACAGGATGTTTCTGAGGTATAGTGTTCTAGATTGTTATCTCTTACAGGTCGATAAAGATCATCACAAAAGTTACAAGTGCAGCACTTAGACCGCAGATGTTATCAAACCTTTCTCCTCCAGTATGTTCATTACTTTTAGGCTCCTTTTCTTAGTCCTGTGTGTTCTTGCCATGTCTTTGCCTCTTTCTCTTTTTTCGTTTTATTCTTAATTTGAAATTAATACTCCCAATTTATTTTCCCAAGACAGATTTCTTTAGGGAGCGATCGTTTTTGGTTCACTCAACAACCTGCAAGCGTGGCATTAATTGCCAGAGGTGGAATAGGCATTGTTGGGCCTTCATCACAACAGAAAACTCAAGACATACATAATCAGTATGTACATTCCATTTGAGGTTATCAGAGATGTGAACTCCTAAGAACTTGAAGCTATTGACTCTCTTCACCTGTTCACCATCGGCCCGTAGATGACTATGGGGTCCAGCTTCTCCTTCTTGACAACCAGCTCTTTGCTCTTGTCGACGTTCAGGGAGATGTTATTCTCACACCACTGAGCCAGGTTGTGTATCGCTCTCCTGTAGTTCATCTCATCGTCTATTCGAATTAAAGGAGAAATCTGGACATGTTAAGTGTTCTCTTTGATGTGTCGCTCGTTCGCGACATTCACTGCATGCTTGAGTATCATGACACTCAACAATGAGCAGGAGTAGAGAAAAAACTAACTTTGCATTGGTTATATTAGGCGAATTTCAGCCTTCCACGCGCCTCCCATTATGCCAACGGAGGGGCTCGCCAGACTGGACGAAGGGGAATCTCTGAAATAACTCGACGTCCCTTTCAATGTTGGTGAGTGATTAGCGACACATCAAAGAGAACACTTAACATGTCCGGATTTCTCCTTTAAGCTTAGTACAGTACATTAGTGCCATAAGCAAACTTGATCACCATGTTAGAGCTGTATGCTGCATCACAATGAAATGTGTAAAGGGAGTAGAGGAGGGGGTTCAGGACAGAGCCTTGGAAAGCTCCTGTGTTGAGGGTTAGGGAGGTGGAGGTCATGGAGCCCATCCTTGCCACCTGATGTCGGTTCCTCAGAAAGTCCAAGATCCAAGAAAGTCCAAGATCAGATTACGTGTAAAAAGGGGTTGAGATTTAGTTCCCTGAGTTTGGTATCAAGTATGGCAGGGTCTTGAATGCAGAGCTACAGTCTACAAAAGAACATCTTCAGGTAGGGATTTTAGTTTTCCAAGTAAGTGGACAACCGCATGGAGTGTTGCGGCCATTGCGTCGTCTATTATGCCGGTATGCATGATATCGATGATTGGCCAGGCTTATTAGACGTTTGGATTCATTTCAATTTAAATTCTTTTTTCATTCACTCATAGCTGTAAGGGCCACAAGGTGCCAATAGTTAAGGCTAGATATCTACGTCTATTTTAACACCGGGACAATAACAGATAACTTAAAACGGGTAGATACACACTGTACACCTGTGGAAAGCGAGAGGTTGAATATGTCTTTATATACGTCTGGTCTCACTGCTTTTCTAATATTAATGTGCTTTAACGCTTTTCAGTGTTGGCCAGGTCAGTGGAGTGGACAGGGGGTCGGTGGTGGTGGGGGGGGTCTGCATTTGTTTTAACCCTCAAAGTGAGTTTTCAGCTCCTCTGAGAGAAATGCAGCAGTGTTAGCTCCACTTCTTGTTTTACCGTAATTATACGTTGCTCTTTTGAGCATCCTACTATAATTCTAGTAACCTCTGTCCGTTTGTAGTGGGTCTGTAGTTGGAGTAGGTGAAGCTACCCGGTTCTCCTCAGTGGCTGGACCAATTGCTCTGATTTTGCACACAGCCATCGACCATTACCATCTGAACTTAACTGTGAAGCCCGTTTTCAATTTCATCAAATCTCAGCTTCTTATTAGCGCTTTTGTGTCAAAGAATGGGACGAACTGCCTCCCGGGTTGCCAGATCATGTGCGCATATCCCCCCACGGATGCGTCGACCGGGTATAAAGCAAAGCAAAGTTTGTTGTTTACCCAGGGTGTCGGACTAAGCACGAAGCTTGTTTCCAGCCGGACCCTGCATGGAAGCCTTGCTCAAGGGCTATTCAGCGGTGATTCATGATTGATGTGATGAATTGGGGAATCGAACTAGGGACCTTCCGGTATCAAGGCCGCCCCTCTAACCACTAGGCCACCGCTGGTCTAGTAATTTATAATTTAGGTAGCACGATCAGAGCCACCAAAAATGTATAATCAAATTCCACTGCTTACATTGGCAAATGTTCTGGCACTCTTCTGAGATGCACGAATACTAACTCATCCTGTGTGCGTCCCAGTTTGAACTTTACCTTTATCTTTGATTGTTGGTTTGTCAGTAGTTTCTTAAGCAAACTTTTATCAGCAACTGAGTACGTAAGTGCTGACACATTTTCTTAAGCAAACTTTTATCAGCAACTGAGTACGTAAGTGCTGACGAAATCAGGTGCTTTTTTTGGGGTCAAATATCAGACAAGCTAAATACCAAACCACAACTGCTTCATGTGCAACACATCAGTGTTTGTAAACACAGTTCAGACTATAATTTTATTACCTGGCTGTGTTTATCGTGCTGAGCACAGCAGAGGGCCAATTCCTCTTCCTTCCGCCGTCCGAGTTATGCGCTGGCCTACTCAGGGCCATGCATGTCGGGAATGATGCAAGCCGGAAATTCTTGCCCCACCTGTCGTGCAATACCCCTGTTACCTGATGCTAATAGTAGATCGGAATGCAACACCTTGTAACAAGATCGTAGATGGAGTCCTAGTTCTCCCTTTTCACTGTGTCCTGCTCACTTTATTTAGTTTTATTTTGTATAGCCCTGTTTGAGGTCCACCATCTAGTGTTAATGTTTAAAACAATCTGATGTTTTAGTAAACATAAAGGTGTACACTACATTGTGTGAGTATACCCATATTAATAAGTCATTTTAAACGTAGAATATCATACCCATTTGCTGCTGCCTGTTTTAAGGCTAATGCAGTAACTATTTAGGGTTCCTGCCAATATTTGTTGTGGTTTTGTGTTGTTCATCGATTTCCAATGATAAATAAACATCAATTTGCATAAATCAAACACATTTGTGTAGCATATTAAACAACATTAAAATAATGTCCCTTTAAGGTACATTTTGAACAGATAAAATTATTAATTTGTGAGTAATAACGATTAACTAGGGCTACGTTTTTGGCATTTGACAGCACGTGTGTGTGTGTGTGTGTGTGTGTGTGTGTGTGTGTGTGTGTGTGTGTGTGTGTGTGTGTGTGTGTGTGTGTGTGTGTGTGTGTGTGTGTGTGTGTGTGTGTGTGTGTGTGTGTGTGTGTGTGTGTGTGTGTGTGTGTGTGTGTGTGTGTGTGTGTGTGTGCCGGCTCTAGCTGTAGAAAATAACTGATCTTTTAATGGGTGTATTATTGACCACTTTCCAGTGTAGGCTACAACAAACAGGAACCAAAACCTTCTGCCGGTCACCCACATCAGCATGTGTACTGTTTCCAGAACATGAGCCAAAAATATGAAATGCAAGCTAAATTCTAATAATAGCATGTTCAGTAGGTTATAACCACTTCCTTTCAAATACTATTTACTGCTGTTCATACAGATGCATCACAGTGACTGTAAAGTAACTAAGTACATTTACTCAAGTACTGTACTTAACTCTCTCAGTGCCAATGAAATAAAAAAATATGTTCATACTGTGCCAGCAATTGTTTTTGTTTTTTTTCAAAGTAAAAAAAAAAAGTGCTTAGGAAGCGAGATACAGCCTTTTTCAGTTATAATTAAACAAGGAGTGGATGCGGAGCTGCAAATCTTCAGATAATGATATCTTGGGTTCTGAACATTCTTTTCCAAAAAAAAATAAAATAATGTTTTTACAATTATTTAAAAACTTTATTAACTTTATTAAATTACTAGTTACTTTGCAGATATAAATGATCACATTATAAAACATACATTAACCACTTCAGCCCTATTTCATAACTATGCTATTTGAAAATAGCTGATCTACAAGCTCACAACTCGTTGCATCGCGACGCGTTGTGAGCTCGTAGATCTGCTATTTTCAAACATTTTAGTAATTTTACTTTTGGTACTTTAAGTATACAGGACAGCAAGCAGTGATAACACGAACCATTTTCTTTCATTATTATTTCAGCATTTCTATGGTTTATTGCAGATAGGAGAGCGCAGTAGAGAGACAGGAAACCAAGGGAAGCGAGAGGAGAAACATGCAAGACAAGACGGAAGTCAAACTCGGGTCACATATGGAGTGTGGTCGGTGCACTAACTCGGTGCGCTAGTTCTCAACCTTTTCAGGGCGCAGACCCCCTAAAATAATCATACTTGAACTGGGGACTCCCCACCCTCACAAGCACTTGGAATTGTAGGAGTTGAGGCATTACATTTAGTTTGACTGACTGATTCCACAGATAAATATTTTGAAAATAGCAGATCTACAAGCTCACAACGCCTCGTAGATCAACTATTTTCAAAATGTTTGCCTCCTTCTTATATTATTTGACAATTTGGCCAATGTTTGACCAGTTTTTATAGTATAATTTGTTGATTACCTTTGATTTTTTCTTTTCTTAATTGTTTTAGGTATTAAAAAGGTCTTAAAAGTCCTACAATTGTCACTTTACTGTCATCTGGGGACCCCCCTAAAATCATGTCAGGACCCCCCTGGGGATCCCGACCCACAGGTTGAGAACCACTGCACTAACTGGCTGAGACACCAGGCACTCCGATAACATGTCATGATTTATCCACAATTTTGAGGAAGTCCAATAACGGCACTGCCTGTGATGTTGAGAGCACACTATACTCCTTCCGACACCCAGATTCTTTTTTTCTTGCAGATAGGCAGGTGATAACTACATTTTGACGTCATTCAGAACTTCTGATGGGCTTTTCTTTTCCGACGCTCCCCCAGATGTCCTGGCTGTTCGGACGGGTTCAGACAGTCTGTACGAAACGAAAGTTTTTTTTTTCAGACGTCGGAACGAGCACGTATTAATTGATCTTAAACCAGGGGTGATGCAACTTTGAAGATGGAGAGGGCCACTATATTTCCACACTCACTCCAGAGGGCCACGTTGCATATACTGTTCTTTCGAGCAGACACCGCCTATCTCCGTATTTTAACTTTTTTTGTAAATTAATGCCGTACTTTGCCACACAAAAGTAGCAAAAATAGCTGATCTACAAGCTTGTAGATCTGCTATTTTTGAATTGGTATCCTGATTTCTTTTGTCCGTTTTTTTAATTGGAATCCTGAAAAGTTACATTTCTATTTAATTTCAAATGCATTTAGTTATACTTATGATAACTTTATGAATTTAAATACAAATACATTGGACATAAAAAAGACAATAGAATTTTAATGCTAGTCATAGACTGAAGTAATTAAAGCGGGTCATGTTTGCAATTGTAACAGCTGAAATCAATAATATATCGGTATTCCGATATTAACCTGTGGGCCGCATTAAGTGAAGATGGGGGCCCAATGTGGCCCTCGGGCCGCCAGTTGCACATGTATGTCTTAAACACATATGCATGTGACAATAAAACCCTATAGTAGTTCATGTTCAGATGTGAGCATAAAAGATCATCAATTAACATATGTACAGGCTCTAAAGTGATTCCATGGCCCACATACTGTACAGCAGGGGTGGGCAACTTTGATGATGGAGAGGGCCACTATATTTTCACACTCACTCCAGAGGGCCACATTGCATATACTGTCGGGCCATTCTGTGTGACACAAAAGTAGCAAAAATAGCCGATCTACCAGCTCAAAACGCGTCTCGCTGCGACGCGTTTTGAGCTTGTAGATCGGCTATTTTTGCTACTTTTGAATTTGAATCCAGACTTTTTTTTTTGCTGTTTTTGAATTGGAATCCTGAAAAGTAACATTTTTATTTAATTTCAAATGCATTTAGTTCTACTTATGTTACCTTTATGAACTTAAATACAAATACATTGGGCATAAAAAATACAATAGAATTGTAATAGTAGCCATTACAGTAAGCTACTAATATAGACTGAAGTAATTACAGCGGGTCATGTCAATAATATATCAGTATTCCGATATTAACCTGCGGGCCGCATTAAGTGAAGGTTGCCCATGTATGCTGTACAGCATTCTTGTTGATTGATTGATTGATTGATGTACTTTATTTAGTAAGACATGAGAACAACAGTACATGGAAGTACAAATTCACAATACGAGGTCTACTAAACTGGAAGACTCATTAAAGCACTGAGCTTGTTTCAAATGAGTTCCCCACGCACACAAATCATGATGACATATAAGAGACAGACAGATATACACACTGCTATAGAATGTCACACAATCAGTTTACAGGTTTCTGGTATGAAGAGTGAAAAATATGTACAAAAGAAGAAAGAGAGAGGGGGGTGGGGTAGGTTAGGACTTGGACAGGGGCCATTTTTCAATTGCAGCCTCCTGAAGGTGTAACTTTAAGGCAGTTTTGAAAGTGAGTAGGGTTTTACACTCCTTTACTCCTTTTGGTAGGGCATTCCACATTTTTGATGAATAGCATGAGAACGAGTTCATTCCCTTTGTTGAGCCAAATCTGGGTTGAACATGATTTGTGGAGCTGCCTCTGGTGTTATGATCATGGACTTGATTCCCCCGGAGGTGGTTTTATGGTGTTTTATGTCTTCTCTGATTATTTGGAGGCTGAAATCTTGAGGGTCAAACGTGCCAATAGAGAAACAGCCCTTTAGTGACATCACAGAGCCCCCAAAAAACATACCCTCCCCCTCATTATCATAACACAACAGGTGTGGGCATGAGGAGGAGGAGGGACTAGGACAGGTGGGTGGTGCTAAGGTGGTGGAGGAGGTGCTAAGGTGAGAACCAGGCATACTTAATGAACTGGAGGCGTGTCCACATAAAAACATTTTTTTTAACAATTTCTGTACACTTTTTTTTTTTGAAAAAAATTCTTACATAATAATAATACCTTATGATCAGGTTTTAGGGTTGAAAAATATCATGGCACTCCATCTTTAAGACCTTGGAGGTGTTGTGATACCATGAAGTGCATGCATAATCATAATGACCTTGTATGAGGGCCCCTGCAAGAATTTTCAGAGTATTCTTACTGACTAGACGATCAATCCTATCCTGTATTTGTTCTATAGGGGCTATAAGGATAGGATAATTCCTTTAACAGGTCCGTTCATGAAAGTCCTTGCGGTCTTGTTTCCAATGAGAGCCTGTGAGCAATTAGGGGTTAAGAGTCTTGCTCAGGAACAAATTTCATTTCATCGACACATTTGCTGGCCTGGCCTGGAACCTGGGGCAACCAGGGCCTCTGGCTCCCTAGGCGGGCTCACTAACCACTCAGCTATGGCCGCCCCATAGCTGAGTGGTCTCAAAGTGCTACAATTGGCAATTGCATAGAAAAAAAGAATCATCACACCATTAAAAAAAACAACTAAGAAACTGAAACAAAACAATTAAAACATGGGGGCATAAAGCCGAGGTAAAACCAGTGTGGCTTGTATAGCACCTTTCATGACATGAAATGCAGCTCAAAGTGCTTTACAGAGCAAGAATACAATTACAACTAATTTAACAATAAAGCAAAAAAGAAAAGCAAAAGCCTAAAACAACATTAAAATAATAGCAAGGCAGTGAATGAGGCAATACAGTGAGGACATGGATAACAACACAGAGATTTAAAAATCAATCAAAAAATCAACTAAAAGCAAGAAGCGAGAGCTGTGCTTTAAAGCTATTGAAGGAGCAAGTTTAGGGTTAACAGCGCAGACGCTTCCCCCGGTCGCAATGGGTTGAAGGAGAAGTAAGCTACATGAAACGACAGTACAGTAGATACAGAGAACATCAAGTATTTCAGAGATGACCCAGGGAAGCTGAGAGAGAAGTAGAGAAGAGTAGTGACACAGCAGAAACATCTGGAAGCCAGTAACAGAGCGGGGTGTGAGATGAACATTCCACAAGATAGCGTAAGGTAGCGGTTAGCGGTTACTCTAGCAGTCCCCAGGGATAGGAAGGGTTAGGTTGCTGCAGTGTCAGCAAATAGGTCTCACAGAGGACAATTAGAACCCATGGTGATATGAATGCAATAGAGAAGAGGAGGGATGGCAAACTAGGCTAAGGGTAAAGCTGATGTCAGGTTTAATTGTTATGACAACATGTTTATGCCTTTCTGTGGCGAGAACAGTATTGTGAAAGAGGGTGACGCATGACCCCTCAGAGGTTTGGGAGACAGGGAGATGCCCCAAGTCAGGAGGGAGGGGGATATAGATTCTGGGAACCCCTGAAAAGATATAAATATGTCTTGTAAAGGAGAGGAGAGAGAGATTCGGATCATTATGCTGCTCACCGCGCTGCTTGCTGTATCTTCGTTGCTGTATCTTTGTTGCTGTGAACTCTTCTATAATAAACCTTTGTATGATGTAACTTTCACGACTGGACATGCGTTCTTATACCACCTCAC
Organism: Gymnoscopelus microlampas; assembly: GCF_963454915.1. Lineage (NCBI taxonomy): Eukaryota > Metazoa > Chordata > Actinopteri > Myctophiformes > Myctophidae > Gymnoscopelus > Gymnoscopelus microlampas. The sequence goes on along the minus strand of NC_139960.1, from coordinate 20,980,472 downwards.
CTGAAGATGATGGCGATTACTAGGACCTCACCTCGTAAATCAACATCTACACTATCCACAGAGGCTGCCTATCTTAGGTGTAATGGGAGTTTATTCCACACTTTCGGTCCGTAGAAGCAGAATGCTGCTTCACCGTGTTTTTTATATGTTTTTATATGTTTTTTAGTCCTCTCTTAAAGGAGTCAACCGACTGTGGTGCTCTCAGGTGGATGGGGAGGGCGTTCCACAGTTCGGGTGGCGGCTGATCTTATGCCCGGTCGCCATATGGTACGTAACAAAATCGTACGTGTGTACTGTACAGTACACACGTACTAGTAACAATATTATGGTCTTGAGGTTTGAGGGTCTGAAAGGTTCCTGGTTCAGTCCTAAGGGCAAAGTGTTCATTAATTCTACATAGAGCCTTTGAGCACGGCACGTAACCTGACTTAGAACATATTATGCATTAGATATGATATATCTCTTCAAAGCATCTCAACACAACGTGTAGGAATTGCAGGAAAAAGACGATGTGTATGCGTGCGTTCGTGTGTGTGCGTGCGTGCGTGCGCATGCTAGTAGTTGGGGCGAGATGGAGGATCAAGATAGGGATACATTGGCTTCCGTTCTTCCGATATTGTCTGTGAGTCGTTCTTCAGTAGCCTCCTTAGGAAGAAAAGGGACATACAGGCAATACTGTTACAACATGTTAACCATAATACATACATTGTAGGACTTTATACAGGTCAGGTAGTAATTATTCACTATATGATTAACCAAACTAAGCAAACTTACCTGTTATGGAAGTGAATCCACAGGCCAATCCCCATCAAGGCAAATAACACCAGTGTTCCTACAACAACACTCACACCTGACATTCACGCACGCACGCACGCACGCACGCACGCACGCACGCACGCACACACACACACCCACACACACACACACACACACACACACACACACACAGAGAGAGAGTCTGTGTTAAAGACTGTGATAATAAAGCTTATAATTAGCAATTGCTGTGTTGTATCAATGCGTGAGGGCTGCTGCAGACAGGTTGACAACAGGACTTCAGTAGGAGTCTCAAACTGCAGAGGTACTATCTGCATATAATATAACTAGTATGAAAGAAAACTCAAGACAGCAGCAATTCTTACAAAACATGTAAAAAGGCTTCTGAGGACCCAGGATTATCAAGGAATCAAGCAAGATAAGTGACTAAGGCCTGGGCAGTAGTGTGACGGTCCAGGCACCCTGGGCTGCAATGCCGGCCTGACGTTCCGGACGACCTTTGCTGCGTGTCGCCTCCCCATCTCTCTCCCCATTTCCTGTCAGCCTACTTTCCCTATCCCTCTCTACATAAAGGCATAAAAAAAAAAGATAAGTGACTAAATCGTTTAGTCTGATTAACCTTAAGACTTATTTTATACTTCATTGTACAGCGTTGTAGCAAAAATATCAGATATCAGATTTTTTTTTAATATATATATATATAAATATATATATATATATATATATATTTACAATAGATTAAGGTGATTTGCTCGATTAACTGTTGCACCCGTTTGCTGAAGAGTGTTTGTTCAGTAACAGGGGTCTTCCAATGTCTCCAGCTTTTTAGTAAAAAGAAAATACATTTTCAGGTGGGTTACCAATTTCATCTAGAGAGAACCCCACAAAGATCATTTATCAGCTTCAATTTGATAGTGTTGCACTTCCAACTGTGTTTAGTGTTTTTCTTTTCATGAATCAATTCCAATTTCATTCATTTATCCTGTATCCTGCAGCCACGTTGTTCTAGCCTGGGACCAGACGAATCTGCCAGTGCAAAAAAAAATTGCCCTCTGCGATTTGGGTCTGGCACCGCTCCGTTGTGAATCCATTTCCTGCTCCCGAAGTCTGGGGTGACCAATCAGGGCCCAGTATTCAAATATGGGAGACTGTAATTGGTAGTTGGTTGTAGGTCTAACCAATTCCATTCTTTTGATGCCGCCCCTTGGACAAAAAACGTCCTCATAGAAGCACCAGACTCATATCCACGCAGTGATATAGTCTGGCCACGCGAGGCTGACATCGTTCCCATATGGATTCCGAGATCAACACGATTACATTTTTTGAATTTTATACATCCAAAGTAAAGTGGTGGAGTTGAACTTGGTGTAATAGACAGGGAGGTAATCAGTCAACCCTCACCTGTGAGTACAGTGGCTGTGCTTTGTGGACCTCGGCCGCTACTAACGGTGGACTTTTTCTCTGCTGCTGATGTTGAGATCCAGTCCAAACATGACAAGAGAAACAATGCATGTTAATTTTCAGTACGAAAATAAAAGCATCTCAAGATTTGGTAGAGACTTTCGCCATGGTCGAGGGCAGAGAGTGTCTTCTAGCAGAAGTCATGTAGCAGAAAATATCAAAATTCCCATAGAAATGCCACAGTAATGACTAAAACCAATCACAGGAAAGACAATCTCATAGTAAAGTCAGATAAAGTGCAATTGCAGTCATTCTCTCCTCACTCACACCCTGGATCTACATGTGAGTAACCTGGATGAAGCTAACAATGATTACTGTTGTCACCGAAAGGTCTCGAGTTTGCAGATATATTACTTGGCTGTAGAAATATGTAAGCATGTGGCTGGAAAGAGGAAAAGCAATTGATGGGGATCCTTGGAATGTAATACAATCAGGCTACTGATCACCACCCAATATTATGTTTTGGGGAACAATTCCAAAAAATACAGTGCAATACAGCTACTTGCAAACAGAAAAAACTAAACTAAACAAAAAAGCAGTTCAGATCAGCATATTGTAAGGGTAAAGAGATCAGAATACAGTAGTGAAATGTATAGATGTCTGTTTGTATTTTATCTTGTCAGACATAAATATTAATTTACTTTGGTGACAATTCTGCATTCTGAGAAAGCAGAAGAGTGAAGTAGAACTTGGTGCAATAGACAGGGAGGTAATCAGTCAACCTCACCTGTAATTACAGTGGCTTTGCTTTGTGGATCTGAGACGCTATCAACAGAGGACTCTTTCTCTGCTGCTGATGTTGAGGTGTCGACACTGCTGGTAGTTCTAAACGTTGGAGCTGTACTTTTGGTCTGTGTTGTGGGCTCTACTTTTACAGCATGAAAAGAAAGACAATGTTTCACAGTTGAATGACTATTGTTTTTTTCCAAGGAGATGGAAGGGTGTTAATAATAAGGCTATAATTGCATATTTTGCATCCCACTGTCTTCAAAATGTAATTATGTCTTTTACACTATGTGTACAAAATAATGTGTGAGCTAGCAAGCTCTGAGGTTTCTCTTTTCCTGTTAAATGATCAGATTTACGATTTAGCATTCATTGGCCAATAACATTGTGACCAGCTCAGAGACTAACCTTAAAGGGGCTACACCATGAATTTCATTTTTTTTAGGTTTTTAGTATTTTTTGGGCTCCCCAGTGTCTCTTGTACCCAAAAAAATATTTTTTTTTAACATTCAGTCATTCATGCTCATTTCATGGATTTCCTGAATGGGCGTGTCTGAACAGGCCATTTCAGAATGGCTGTGCAAGTGATGTCACTTGCACTGATTTTGCATTGACGATGGCCAGACAGAATTGCTCAGTAGCTCCCCCCTGCCCAATAGGACGTTTTGGTATTGCAGCTGAAAAAGCTTGGAATGACAGACAGTCAGATTGTGAGAAAAAATATCTGGATGTTTTTTAGGCTTACAACCTGTTTAAAACGTATTAGGGGGCAATATTTATATATAATATATATATTTTTTATTCATGGTGTAGCCCCTTTAACTTCCTGTATGTAAATGCAAACATTGACTGGTGTCACACGCACGCACGCACGCACGCACGCACACACGCACGCACGCGCACGCACACACACACACACACACACAATCTAGGATCATATAAACCAAGAGCCTATCATCAGTCCACACACACACACACGCACACAGGTTTATCAACGAATCAACGCAAGATAAGTGACTAAATCGTTTAATCTGATTAACCGCTTAAGACTTATTTTATACTTCGTTGTACAGCGTTGTAGCAAAAATATCAGATCTACCAGCTCACATCATATCTTGTAGATCTGTGCTATTTGACTATCTGTACAAAATAATGTGTGAGCTAGCAAGCTCTGAGGTTTCTCTTTTCCTGTTAAATGATCAGATTTACGATGTAGCATTCATTGGCCAATAACATTGTGACCAGCTCAGCTCTGACTATTTATTTGATAAAAATGTTTGTTTTTTTTGTTTTATGATAGATCAAAGTGATTTGCTCAATTAACTGTTGCAACCCCTTTGCTATAGAGTGTTTGTTCAGTAACAGGGGTCTTCCAATTAGCTCCAGCTCTTTAGTAAAAAGAAAATACATTTTCAGGTGGGTTACCAATTTCATCTAGAGAGAACCCCACAAAGATCATTTATCAGCTTCAATTTGATAGTGTTCCACCTCCAACTGTGTTTAGTGTTCTTCTTTTCATTAATCAATTTCCACCTCCAACTGTGTTTAGTGTTCTTCTTTTCATTAATCAATTCCAATTTCATTTATTTATCCTGTATCCTGTATGAGTACATTCTCTCATGATTGAATGAAATTGGTATCCTGACCTGAACATTTATTTTTGGCTTACACAAAGAGCTGGAGTTACGGGGAGACCCATGTTACTGAACAAACACTCTATAGCAAAGATTGCTGTCAGAATATAGAGCTATTTCACACTTATCTTAACAAAGACATATCAGTAACTTATTCCCAGGATGAGTGCTCATAGGCAGGTAGGAGTAGCGAGGAGGGTCGGTCTCTGGTGGTCGTTCCTCACCACTCCTACCCGCCTATGAGCACTCATCCTGGGCACAGAAGTGGAGCTGAGGAATAACGTCCATAGCTAATGATATATTACACTTGGTTAAGTCATAATGACCTCACCATTAGTTAATGAAATTTGCCCCCTCAAGTGTTACCAAAATATCACGTTTAACTTCAATTTGATAATGGTAGTCAATGGCGATGAATCCCCAGCCCAAATCTGCAGTCATACGTCATGTAGATATGTCATAGAGTAGACGACTGATGTCATAGATGAGCATATGAAGTCTGAGATCCGCATTGCAGCCACGTCGTTCCCATGTGGATTCCGAGATCAACACGATTATACATTTTTTAAATTGTATACATCCAAAGTAAAGTGGTGGAGTTGAACTTGGTGTAATAGACAGGGAGTAAATCAGTCAACCCTCACCTGTGAGTACAGTGGCTGCTGTGCTTTGTGGATCTGAACCACTAGTAACAGGGGACTCTTTCTCTGCTGCTGATGTTGAGATCCAGTCCAAACATGGCAAGAGAAACAATGCATGTTCATTTTCAGTACGAAAATAAAAGCATCTCAAGATTTGGTAGAGACTTTCGCCAAGGTCGAGGGCAGAGAGTCTTCTAGTAGAAGTCATGTAGCAGAAAATATCAAAATTCCGATTGACCCATAGAAATGCCACAGTAATGACTAAAACCAATCACGGGAAAGACAATCTCATAGTAATGTCAGATAAAGCGCAATTGCAGTCATTCTCTCCTCACTCACACCCTGGATCTACATGTGAGTGACCTGGGTGAAGCTAATAATGATTATTGTCACCGAAAGGTCTCGAGTTTGCTGATATATTACTTGGCTGTAGAAATATGTAAGCATGTGGCTGGAAAGAGGAAAAGCAATTGATGGGGTATCCTTGGAATGTAATACAATCAGGCTACTGATCACCACCCAATATTATGTTTTGGGGAACAATTCCAAACAATGCACTGCAATACAGCTACTTGCAAACAGAAAAAATTAAACAAAACAAAAAAGCAGTTCAGATCAGCATAGTGTAAGGGTAAGAGATCAGAATACAGTAGTGAAATGTATAGATGTCTGTAAGATTTTAATTATCTTGTCAGACATAAATATCAATTACATTTGGTGACAATTCTGCCTTCTGAGAAAGCAGAAGAGTGAAGTAGAACTTGGTGCAATAGACAGGGAGGTAATCAGTCAACCTCACCTGTAATTACAGTGGCTTTGCTTTGTGGATCTGAGGCACTATCAACAGAGGACTCTTTCTCTGCTGCTGATGTTGAGGTGTCGACACTGCTGGTAGTTCTAAACGTTGGAGCTGTACTTTTGGTCTCGGTTGTGGACTCTTTTACAACATGAAAAGAAAGACAATTGTAAGAGCCATATGATTGTTGTTTCTTATTTCACAGTTGAATAACTATTGGTTATAGGAGGAGATGGAAGGGTGTTATTAACATATTTGTATATTTTGTATCCCACTGTCTTCAAAATGTACTTTTACACTATGTGTACAAAATAATGTGTGAGCTAACAAGCTCTGAGGTTTCTTTCTTCCTGTTAAATGCAAACACACACACACACACACACACACACACACACACACACACACACACACACACACACATACATACGTACTCTGTGTTGTTACAGGTGGCGGTGGCGGTAGTTTTGGGTCACCTGAAATTAAATCATTATGAGAATGTTTAAGTGCATTTGTCAACTATCATTTGGTAGCTAGTGTACGTACTCTGCGTTTTAGATTTTGGGTCACCTGAAATGCAATAAATTAGTATGTTAAGGTTTATTCTTCATTAATAATTTTGCATGATAGTCATGGTCAATGAATATAGGACTGAATATTAAAGAGGAAAGCAACTAAGGAAGTCTGACATGTACTAAATATGTGCCTAAAAGACAACGGTTAGTTCCTGACAAAACAAGACAATTGTCTATTTCCTTAACATATCTACAGAAAGATAACTTTAACTTCAGGATATTGACTGTAATGGTACATGATTTTACATATCCCTCAATGCCTTGCAACAGTAATCTCTGTTGCTAAATCGGGTTTTGCATTACATCAAGAATACATTATTCAGGAAATAGTGTACAGGTAATGAGCAATACCAATATGTAGGACAATATAATGTTCCTGTGAAGATGGAATCTGTAAGTTTAATGTCCTAACCGGAATTTGAACCCGGGTCTCCTGCATGGGAAACTAAACTTGTAGCTCTGTCATGATGGAATCCCTACTTGGCCATGGGAGATATTATATTGCACTTATGGTGTAATGTACAGTAATGCACATTGTTTTCATTATGTAAATGCTAAATGGTGCATTTATATAGCGCTTTACATAGATTGTGCATTACATTCACGCCGATGGCGGAGGAAACCATGCAAGGCTTGAAAACCTGCTTGTGGGGAGCAATTAGGGGTTCAATGTCTTGCTCAAGGACACTTCGACACTAACTCTGGGGGAACCCGGGATCGAATTGGTTTCCAGTTCCCTCTACCCGGCCACTCTACCCCCTCTAACTAACACTCTATAGCAATCATTACTATCAGAATATTGTGCTTTAACCTTTTAACAAGAACCTTTTTGTTTTAACCAAATAATATCACTTACCCTACCTTTAACATAATACAATATTATTTTATCAATTCAAAAAGTAGCGTTTAAGTAGATAGCATTTTTGAACGAGATACGGGTTAGAACTAAAACCATGCCAAGAGGAAAACATCGCTTGTCAATTTAAGATCTTCTACTGCTCTGGAGACAGAAAGGAGCTAACATTTTTTTTTATTATTAATTCAAATTAGATTATGTAGAGGGCTCTCTTTTATATCAGACGGAGCTACGTTTGAGACGCAATAATTCTGCTAAATTGAGCATCATTTAAGCCATTTTTAGATCTCCTGTATAGATCATCAGAGGTGACATCTGAGACATGCTGAAGTCTATTACCCAGGAGAGAAAAAAAGAGAAACAGGAGACATTTAAGCTGAGATCTCCTTTTTGTATCACATTGATCTCATTTAGAGAAACAAAGGAGTAGATCTCAGACTTGGATTCTGCTTTCCTCTGGGTAGGGCTAAAACTGGGATTCAGCTGGTGAGCTGCAAAGCATTATGGTCTATGTAAAAAACACCCTCTTGCTGGGTAAAAAGGTCATTAATAAGGTACGTCATACCTATGATAATTTAAAGTGCAAACACACAAATATTGTGGTCTTACGTTTACAAATGAGAGTGGGTTTGGACCACTGATTATCTGTAGGCCTACACTTGATGAGATAGGAGGTGCCTGCCGTCCTTGTGTAACGATCAATACACTTGTACTTGTAATTGTTGTCCTCTTGACAACAATTTGATGCTTCTGGAAGTTCAGTTAGTGGTAACAGTGGTAACTGTGAGCATGGACACTTGCAGTTGTCTGCAAACAAAGCATGGATATGCCAGGATTACAACAGATTATTACAACAATCAAGTCATGCCTTATTTGTACAAAACATACATCATAGTAGTCCAGTAAGTATGAGATTATAAAATGACTTTTCTTTTGAATACATAAGTTGTGCATAATGTACGGTAACGGGAAGAGTGGGCACTGGGAAATCGACACCTGGGAAATCTGGGCACCAAAAATGTTAGTGTTCATGTCCACAGAAAGTGTTTTGCACCTGTCTGTCATGCATTTCTATGATAAAGACGTACTGGGGCATGACGCACTGACGATTGGGATACAATTCTTTTCCCTTTTTTTGGGCTGCTGGCATGCACCTTTGTTGTTGGTTTGTTCGAGAAACGGACTTGAGTTACCCCCAGAATATGGATCCTGGGGAGTGGGGACAATAGACAGCAAATGGCACTTCACACCTCACCAGATGTGCAACCCAACTCCTGTCTCTCTCAACAGCAAAGTGTTGGTCGTTTGATCCCAGTTCATTTCTCCTCTTTGCTGTCTGTACATGTCTTCATGGGATTAGGCTATTACTGAACATGGTCAGGTAGAGAATATAGAAACTTGTTTCAATGTTTTTCAGGCCAAGGTCCTTATAGGTGAGAGAGAGATGAAACAGGGACCCCCACTACATCATAACATTGTGTTCCATACTAAACTTATTATTTATTTGTTTTAGAAAGGCTTCCATGTAACTTGATAAGAGACTGTCCCTTTTTTTGTTTTGTTGAAAGGTTAACTATATTCTGATAGTAATCATTGCTAGAGTGTTGCTAGAGAGAACATACATTTTCAGGTAGGTGACAAAATATCAGCCAATCAGGAGAGAGTAGTCTACCCGTTTATCAGCTTCATTTTTATAGTGTTACAGTTCCAATTTTGTCTTCTCATTTATTTGTGTCATCACTTCCAATTTCACTTGTTTAATGTAGGCTATGTATCCTGACTGAGTTCTCTATCCTGATTGGATCAAATTGGTATCCCGACCTGAAAATGCATTTTCTGTTTAATAAAGAGCTGGATAGACATGGAGACTCCTGTTACTGAACAAACACTCTAGCAATGAGTATTATCAAAATATAGAGGTATTTAACCCTTATTTTAACCAAAGAAAATAACTAACCTTTAGACTGTCCATTTTTATTATTATTTCTATTTATTTTAGGGGCTTCCATACAACTTGATGCAAAGTTCATAATTATTTAAATTTGGCACCAAATAGCCAATTAATCTACAAGCTCACAGCATAGCCTATTCTTCCCCCCAAGAGGTGCTTACTTCCCCCATAAAGTGCCCAGTCTTCCCACATAAAATGCATCTCTCCCTTGTTTATAATTCTCTTCTAAGCATGGTGGAAAACGTACTCAATTGTTTTACTAAAAGTATCAATACTTAATATAGAAATACTCTGTTACTAGTAAACGTCCATAACTCAAAAATGTACTACTCATTATTATGCAGTATGTCCCATTTCACAAGTTTTCAAATGTCTACAAATCTTTTGAAAATAGCAGATCTACAAGCTCACAATGCCTTGCATCACAACGCATTGTGAGCTTATATCGGCTATTTTCATATGGCTGTAAAAGTAGGCCTACTGAACAATTGAAATACTCCAGTAAAGTAGAAATACCACAAAATTGTACTTAAGTACAGTACTCGAGTAAATGTAACCTACTACTTTACATCACTTTTTAAAGTTATTAGATAGAGGTGCTATTTAGGCTGGGTCTGTTCATCTGAAAAGTGAATGAGTACTTGAAGCAATTCACTAACCTGTGATTGATTGATTGATTGTTGGTGTCGCTGCAGCTCCGAGTCGAAAAATTGCAATTATACACCAAAACATCGAGCACTTTTCCATCAGATCAGCCTATATTTAAACCGAGGTTGAGTTAAACTCAGCTACAGCTCTCTGTCTAGTAGAATTTATCTGTGAGCATTTTAATTGGGGAGCAGTGAGTATTTGACTAATTGGGGGAGGAGATTAATGAGAATTGTATTACTAATTTGGGGAGGAGTCATAGCCTGTGTGTGTGTGTTAAGAAATAGACAGTGGTGGAAGAAGTACTCATATTTTTTACTTAAGTAAAAGTATCAATACTGCAATGTAGAAATAACCTGTTACAAGTAAAAGTATGGAATTCAAAATGTACTTGAGTAAAAGTACAAAAGTATATAATCCAGTAAGGTAAAAAATACCTCAAAATTGTACTTAAGTAAATATACTTTACATTAGTTTACACCACTGGAAATAGACCTATTAATGATTTCTGCATTCTTTTATGATTTGAGTGCATTAAAAAAAAATACATATTCCCAAAGAACTTCTGATGATTATCTATAGTAGGTAGGCCTACATTTAGCTCCATAAAGAACCTCTCACTCCGCTATACAGCTCCGAGATGAGGCTCTATGTGGTTCTCATACGGGATCGGTCGAACGTCCGCCAAGGCTCCGCTGTTTACCCTTTTGTATACATCGTATCCCAAAACTAATGGTAGATTCCAAACCTCACGGATGTTTAAGGTTTGGACCGGCGCATAATATTTTAGGTCTGGAGCGAAACTACCCGTTTAAATCGCTTATTTAGTCAGCCTGTGGCCATGTTTCCCATTCAACCCGGAAAACCCCCCTACGTCCGCTGCCAGTACTGCTCCTGGTTTGGCTACAACGGGACACATGGCCACAGGCTGACTAAATAAGCGATTTAAACGGGTAGTTTCGCTCCAGACCTAAAATATTATGCTCCGGTCCAAACCTTAAACATCCGTGAGGTTTGGAATCTACCATTAATTTTGGGATACGATGTATACAAAATGGTAAACAGCGGAGCTTGGCGGACGTTCGACCGATCCCGGATGAGAACCACATAGAACCTCATCTCGGAGCTGTATAGCGGAGTGAGAGGTTCTTTATGGAGCTAGCCTACATTAAACCTAGCCCACTATCGTAAACAAACAGATCAGGCTATATACAGTTGCATAGCTGTACGGTGGTAATTTGGGTTTGAAATAAAATACAATATATAGTTTTTACGCCTTGTTTTAATCAACTGTCTCATCTCAGACATCTCCCACGCCAGCCGCCACCCTATAAATTGAATTATTGCGACCTCTGGTGGACTAAAGAAAAATATTAAACCAGATGTTCTTTCTTTCTTTCTTTCTTTCTTTCTTTCTTTCTTTCTTTTTTCTTTCTTTCTTTCTTTCTTTCTTTCTTTCTTTCTTTCTTTCTTTCTTTCTTTCTTTCTTTCTTTCTTCCTTTCTGAATGTTTCTGAGGGGGGGGTTAGGTTAAGACTTTGACAGGGGCCAGTTTGGAATTGCAGCCTCCTGAAGGTGTATCTTTAGGGCAGTTTTGAAAGTGAGTAGGGTTTTACACCCCTTTACTCCTTTTGGCATTCCACATTTGTGTTGCATAGCATGAGAACGAGTTCATTCCCTTGTTTGTGCCAAATCTGGGTTGGACATGATCAGTGGAGCTGCCTCTGGTGTTGTGATTATGGACTTCATTTACGTTTTTGAAGTATTTTGACAGGTACATCATGGCATCCCAATGTTGTGGTGTATCTTGTAGACCAGGCCCATTGTAAGTTGCTGTCCTCTGTCCTCAACCCTGAGCCATCCAACCCTAGCAAAAATGAGCAGGGGTTAGATAGATGGGTTGTATGTTTAAGGTCAAGAAGTAGCCTTACTTACTAGTTTGTTTTGGGATGTTTGGAGCCTTATTTTTAAGGCCTTAGTGGTGTTGTGATACCATGAGGAGCATGCATAGTCGAAATGACCTTGGATGAGGGCCGCTGTAAGTGACTGTACTTAGACTGTACTAGAGCTCAGGTGGAGAACATTTTATGGAGATAGGAGGGTGACTGTAGAGCCCAGGTGGAGAATTTATTTTCCCACAGGGCCGTACCATAGAGTTAAGGGCCAAACTGCCTAAATGGTCATCCAACCGCCAGGTGGCGATAAAGTACAAAACATGGTACATATTATTGACTGTCGGACAGTGTTGCCATGTCTGCTTATTATAAGCGACTTTGGGCTTCTCTGTAAAGTTGCTTGTTAGTTGCGGGTTGTTGCGGCTTTTTGGGCTTGTTTCTAAAGTGTCGTTTATTTAGGGTAGTCATTTTTTATTTAAACCAGTAGTTCTCAAATATTTCCATGAAAATGTTTTTTTGCCACAGGGAGCATTTGTGTTGTTAGAATGTTTAAACAAATATTCCACATTTTATTGCAAGAGTTTTTGAAAATAGCAGATCTACAAGCTCACAATGCATCGTGATAACTTGTAGACGCTACTTGGAAATAGCCTTTCAAAGTGCTCATGTGGCCTAAATTGCTTCTTTTTGGGCTTGTTTTCCTAGACCTGCTTGATTATTTCTCTCACAAAACCTGGCAACACTGATTGTGTGCGTTAGAATGAAATGTGTGCTGGATTCTTCTGTACAGCATTAACTGTGAGGTTCATTTAGTTCGTGTTCTCCAGGATATTTACCAAACTAGTGAGTTGAAACGTAACCAATTTAACGTCTAATATATTTCGCAATGTTCCCATGTCTTTGACGAGTTCATTCATTGTTATCTGTCCGCATCGTTTAGCTTGGTGAAATGAATAACATTAGCTAGCCAGCTAGCCAGCTAGCTAACCATCCAGCAGCACTGTGTCGCTGTGTTGCTTTTAAAACCTCAACCTGCTGCTTGTGCAGATGATTAATAGTAATCAGTTAAAGTGTTAAATAGCTCTATATTCTGATAGTACTAATTTCTATAGAGTGTTTGTTCAGTAAAAAGAGTCTCCTTGTCTCTCCAGCTCTTTATAAAACAGAACATGCATTTTTGTTTCAGTTTCATATCCAATTTTATCCAAACAGGATAGAGAACTCAATCAGGATATAGATTAAACAAGTGAAATTGGTAGTGATGACACTAAGAAATGAGCAGGCAAAATTGGAACTGGAACACTATAAAAATGAAGCTTAAAAATGGGTACTTTCTCCTGATCGGCTGAGATTTTGACACCTACCGAAAAATGTATTTTCTGTTTATTAAAGAGCTGGAGAGACGAGGAGCCTCCTGTTACTGAACAAACACTCTATAGCAATGATTACTATCAGAATATAGTGCTTTAACCGTTAAACAAAATAATTTTTGTTTTAACCAAAAAATATCACTTACCCTACCTTTAAATTAAAAAGGATAAGGGTAGTTTGTGTCCCTGCAGCAAAGCTTGGACAGAGATGTCTCTGTATGATGACCAGCCACTGGCTGCTGCCAGTGACACCAAGATCGAGGGCTGGTCTAAGAACTTCAAACTGCTCCAGTCCCAGCTGAAAGTCAAAAAGGCAGCTCTGACCCAGGCCAAGGTGAGCTCTTGATTTGAAGAGTTATTATTGGTTTACTCTGAGACTGAGAGTGTACATACAAATATGTAAGCAAATGGACCCCTTGGTTGTGTTGGTCACATTCGTATACTCTCAGAGTTAAAAATGCATACATTAAAACACTGATGATTTCAGGGTGACTGGTTGTGTGACATTGTAATGCCCGTGTGTATAATTCATATATTTGTGTGTGGTGCACTTCTGATTTGTGTGCAGACTCAGCGGATGAAGCAGACCCACGTCCTGGCTCCTGTCATTGACTTGAAGAGAGGTGGTTCTTCTGCTGATGATAGGCAGATCATAGACACGCCCCCGCACATTGCTGCAGGACTCAAGGTGACTTGACGTCTGTCAGTCTTTATGTTGGAATCTCTGTCTTCCTGACAGTCTGTACTGTGTGTAAGCTATTGCTTTCCACCGCAGTTGAGCTCAGGAAGAGCGCTTGTTTTGGCTCACTCGTGGTTCACTCGGATTGTTTTCTAACACACTGGACGTGCACATTCACGCGTCTTCCTGCACGTGAATGTGTTGTGTTATGAATGTTTTTATTTGACAACAGACCATGATGACTTGACTATGAAGGACTAACAGTTTATGGCATAATGTTTCTCTTATCTGTATTTCTTTGTTGAGGCTACAGTTCGTTTTAAGTGGATGCACTAAACAACATTTCGTTGTATGTTCCATACAGTGACAATAAACTTATCTTATCTTGTGTGTGTTTATCAGGATGCAGTGCCCAGTGCGTTCTCATCCGGAGACGCGCTGATCCCCCTGGCGGACGAGTACGACCCCATGTTCCCCAACGACTACGAGAAAGTGGTGAAGCGGCACCGAGAGGAGCGGCAGAAGCAGCGGGAGCAGGAGCGACAGAAGGAGATAGAAGAGAGAGAAAAGTATGAGCTCCCCTCCCCTCCCCTCGCTGAAGGACAGCAGATGCTCAGTATAGGGCTGTCACGATTATGACATTTTACGTGACGACTAATTACGTCACGCATGTAATTGCGATTAACGATTTTAATTGTGTTTTTGTCGTTGGAACACTGGAACATATGAATACAAATGACCTTTCTCTTTATCTTTTAGGCTTTCAAGTTGCACAGGGCAGATATGACAAATGACCTAGTAATCATACAAAGAAATGACCGACAAAGTTTATACTTTATAACAACATGAATAGTGGAAATAGCAGATCTACAAGCTCACAACGCATCGCGATGCGATGCGTTGTGAGCTTGTAGATCTGCTATTTCCACTACTGGAACACTAAATTGTTAAAAAAAAATATGAACATTTTTCAACATGGAAACGATTATGACGATTATGCAAAATAATTGCGATTAGACGATTTATGTAATCATTTGTGACAGGCCTAATTGCTCAGACGAGTGCGAGTGCTAACTGTGTTGACCTTGCGCGTGTGTGTGTGTGTGTGTGTGTGTGTGTGTGTGTGTGTGTGTGTGTGTGTGTGTGTGTGTGTCGCAGGAAGAGGAAGGACCGGCACGAAAGCGGCGGAGCAGCACCGAGTGGATTCTCTCGCTTCCCGGCGGCCGAGGGAGACTCGGACGACGAGGAGGACTACGAGAAGGAGAGGAGGAAAAGAAGTGAGTGGCCCACCGCCGAGATCGCTGCTTTTTGTCACCCCATGTGCCTGTTCGTTCGTGGTTCAGTGTTGTCTGCTGGAGATATGAAATGTATTCAAGCTTAGAAATGATTAATAATAATCAGACACTCTCAAAACAAAGCCCCCCCTTGTGTGTGAAGCTGAAGTGACAAGCAACTGAGACTTCTCCAGAAGCCCTTGAACATAGCATGGAAGACAGTCAATGATTATTGTGCTTATGATACACTTATATTTCATATAACAAACCATATACACACCTATAATTATCCCCAGCAAAAAAAGAAAACACAACAAATATATGTATATATTTTTTTTTACCAAATGATGTGAAAAATGTCATATTGATGATTAAAAATAATACTTTATTAGTTCAATTAACTGTTTGAACTTTTTTTAGTACATGGTAGGCTGAGAATAACCATGTTGTGAATGTCTATTCTTGTCTCTCAGGTATGGGTGGGGCAGCCATTGCCCCTCCTTCATCGCTGGTGGAGAGTGGTGAGTTGGTTTGTTATTTTATTGTCATTTGTACATGTGGTGGCATATACATAGAAACCTGGGTGGCTCTGATACACTCACATTCTGTGCTCTCGCCATTGAAGCAGAAGAGCTACTGCTAAGTTACTGGTACATGGATGGAGCGTTAACGCCTTCCACTGGGTAATGCACTCACTCAATGCCTGGATGGAATTAATCCTGAATGATTTTATCAGCGGAGGTGCTGATTGATGTCTGCCTGGGGTTGCTCAAAGCAGTTGAATGCCACACCCCAACAAACCTGCAATAACACATGACTTGTTGCAAAAAAAGTAGCCAAATGAAGGCATTTCAGCACCATAGGGAAAGAACTGAAAGAACAGAATTCAATCATGGTAAAAAAAAACAAATTCTGACAGGCCTTCTTGACACATTTGTTCAAATGTCATGGTGGTGAGGGGGGGGGGGATTAATTTGAGAATGGACCTGGTGATTGTTGCTCTGCAGTTTGTCCAGCAGGTAGCAGCATTGTCAAAACCACTGATGATGATTTAGCATCATAAGTCATAGGATAGTTGTGTGTGTGTGTGTGTGTGTGTGTGTGTGTGTGTGTGTGTGTGTGTGTGTGTGTGTGTGTGTGTGTGTGTGTGTGTGTGTGTGTGTGTAAATTGACTCATTTTCTCTCATCCTCCTCCTTGAATTCAGCCTCTTCGTCATACTCCTATGAGGATGAAGGGCGCCCTCCTCGAGGCTCAAAGGCAGCCATTCCACCACCAATGTACGAGGATTCAGAACGGCCTCGCTCCCCGCCCGGACCCACCAACTCCTTCCTGGCTAACATGGGGTGAGTGGGCAAACATGAGCAAGTGCAAGACGTGCAAACACTGGACATTGATGTCAATTGAAGGTGCTTCCTTTTTTCCATCGCACCTATTTATATCAAATACAAATCCCAGCTTTCCTGCATTTCTGTCATTGTTATCAGCATGTTGTTAAAACTACGCCCCTGACAATAAAAATGAGTCTTGTTCAAGGTTGCAGGATTGTCTACATCAGGGGTCTTCAACATTTTTCAGGCCAAGGACCCCTTAGCTTAGAGAGAGATGAAGCAGGGACCTCCACCTCTTTGCCAAAAATAGCCGCTCTACAGGCTCACAACTGCTGCGTGGCGTTGTGAACTTGTAGATCTGCTATTTTTGGCTAAAGTTCCCTTCAGAATAGGGATGCTAGGGTTCAAGTAATGAAAAAAAAAATAGTGACATCCAGCAAACCATCCAGCACATACACCAGAACACGTCCTCGCATGCATAATTTCCCTGTGTTTTTTGAACCATTGTTTTCCCTCCTTCCCCTCTTTACCTGCAGAGGGACCGTGGCCCACAAGATCATGCAGAAGTACGGGTTCAGAGAAGGCCAGGGCCTGGGCAAGCATGAACAGGGTCTCAGCACCGCGCTGTCGGTGGAGAAGACCAGCAAGAGAGGCGGCAAGATCATCATAGGAGACGCCGCAGAGAAACGTAACTAGCCCAGTGTTTCCCCCTACCATTTCCCCCCTGAAAATCAAGTTGATTTTATTTTATACAGCACC
This sequence comes from Gymnoscopelus microlampas, assembly GCF_963454915.1. Lineage (NCBI taxonomy): Eukaryota > Metazoa > Chordata > Actinopteri > Myctophiformes > Myctophidae > Gymnoscopelus > Gymnoscopelus microlampas. Next base: position 20,963,108 of record NC_139960.1, on the reverse strand, counting down.
AAATCACAACAGGCACTTCATATAGAGCAGGTCTGTCCTGGATTGTTCCGGTTTCACTCTGGGTGTCCAGAGTCCCGACAAATATCTGTACACTTAAGCACTTAAAATGTCCATATTTTCAACATTCACTACCAAATTGTCCCGGCATTCACCACAATTAAAATAACACCAATAACATTATTATCCTCCTGAGAACCTCAACAGCAGCAGTTGATGTCAGTCTTGATGTTTGATGACACATCTTGATGTTTCTACTCCTCTGCGTCTGCATATATTATTCATCCAGTGTGACTGCGTTGTTTTCACGGTAATTTTTCATTACGTATGTATGTGGGTGCGTACGTGTGTGACTGTGGGTGTGGATGTGTGTGTGTGTGTGTGTGTGTTACAACAGCGGGATCCAGTCAGTCAGGGGCTGCTGAGACTTCAGGAGGGGGTTCCTCAGGTTGGCCTCCACTTCCATACACCTCACATCTGCTCTCACTCTGTTTGTCCATCCAGTGTGTTTTTATGGGTGTGGGTGTCATTTTCTCATCAGTATTCAATTCCACTTGGAACCGTTTTATTTCATCGCAGTTTAATGTTGGTGGTACCACTGACAGTAACCCATTAAGACCTGAGGCGATTCTTAATTTTTTTTAAAACAATTTTTGGGGAAAAAAGAAAAAGAAAAAAAAAAGAAGATTTTTCAAAAATTGCAGATCTACAAGCTATGAACTTGTATATCTGCTATTTTTGAATAGCCAAAGAAATCTAAAGTGACAGATGCGTTCCTTTGTTGTATGACAAACAAATAAAATGGCCCATCTACAAAATCACAATGCAATGCCTTATGAACTTCAATATCTGCTATTTTTGCTATTTGTTTTAAATGTTTGGAATTGTGAAATAGTTTGAATTGAACCCAAAATAGGGATATCAGGGTTAATGTGGTTAACTTTCTTTCTTTCTTCTGTTCATCATATCCAAAGCCACTCCCCTCCTGTCTTCTGACAAAAAAAGCATTTTAAACAACAATCGTCAACAGTTGACTCGTGTCAAATTGCGATAAATATTGATTTAGTTCAGACTACTTAATGCTGTTGTGTACTGCTAACCCAACTAATCTCACAGCCCAGTTCTCTCGTCCAGCTAACCAGTAGCCACTAATTATTCTGCTGTGTGGACTGTGGCGTGAACTCTCTTGACCTTCCTGTCACTTTTGTATGTACAATCAGCGGACTCTAAGAAGTCTGAGGCCAACCCCCTCACAGAGATCCTGAAGTGTCCCACCAAGGTTGTGTTGCTACGGGTAAGTCTAGGCATGCTAATGAATAAAATGAAACATTCTATGTGCCAATGGTTCCCAACCATTGGCATATAGAGTTCATTAAAGTAAATAAACTCAAACAGCTCATTACCAGCGCCAGAGATCCACTGTCTCTGCCGCTGTGTGCTTAATGTGAGATCTGTTATCCTGTGTAAGCTAGAGAATAAAACAAACTGTGTCTAAAAGTTAATAAATTCATTAAGTTTTTAAATTTAAACTGGGACTCTGCTTTTATCAGATACTCTGGGGGCCGAAGGGGGGGGGGGGGGGGGGGGGGGGCAAAGAAAAACGTTGGGGAACCAGTGTGATTTCTCTATGCAAACGTGGCTCCTTGCTTGAATTGCTAATATTTGGGATGCCACTGTGCCAAGTGAACAAAAATATGTTCTTACTGTGTGTGTGTGTGTGTGTGTGTGTTTTAGAACATGGTAGGTCGAGGTGAAGTGGATGAAGACTTGGAAGGGGAGACGAAGGAGGAATGTGAAAAATATGGCAAAGTCACCAAATGTGTCATCTTTGAGGTGAGAGCCGGTTAATTCTCCTGAAAGTGGAACTGGACATATTTCAAAATGATCCAAATGTTGTTATCAGATCTTATGACACAATCATGTGCTCGTTTCAGTTCCTGTTCACACGCATACTATGGTGACCAGAATGTCCCAGTTTGTGGAGTCTCTGCAAATATCTGTAAAACAACAAAATGTCTGGGTTTTACCAACTTGTCCCAGTTCTCACCACAATTAAAACAAGGCTAATGATAATATTACCCTTCTGAGAACCAAACAAATTTGTATATTCCAGTTTATGGTTTATTGTGATTTTTCTCATACTATTTAGATTTTTATCAACATTATTTATACTAGTAATATTTGTATTAACCCATTAAAACTAGGAAAGCATCTGTGTCAATTTAGATTTTAGCTATATATATATATAATATTTATATATATATCAAGAGGTCGTGCTAGGATTTTTAACTCCCGGTCACAGTGTCCGGAATGATTAAAACTTACCGGACATCTGATCAAAATAACGGACATAATAATTGTTTATGCATGAATGACAAGCAGGTGCATGAACGTAGCCAATAACAACAGTTAAAGCATTATATTTTGGACTGAAAACTAATTGAATGTAAAGGAGTTGTAGGCTATACAAAAAATGTACAGCTTCATCTTGCGTAAGGGAATTCATTATATTAGGCTACAAGCGTGCAGGCTGCGTGCATAATGATTTCTCAACAAGGTGTTGCATCATTAGTTTCATGCCAACACATGTTCTTCAGAATAATGACTAAAGAACAGGGTAAACTGTTGCGCCCTTCTTTGTCCTTTGGTAATGGTTGGCTGCAGGTGTGGTGGTCTCAAAAATATAGAGGAAAACTTGCAAAAACGAGCACTGACGAAGGTCCCAGGACCGAAACGTTTGCTTTTAATCCACTTTGAGCACAGAGCACTTAATGAGCATGTAAAATAAAGAAAAGATATTCTCTTGAAGTCTCTCCAAGGAGTTTTCCTTAAATGTTTTTTTTGCAGTGAGGTAGTCTCGTTTTGCTAGTTTTCCTCTTCAGAATAATGAGCAATAGTCTGAAACAGTGGTTCTCAAACTTTTATCGCGACGCATTGTGAGCTTGTAGATCTACTATTTCCACTATTTTTGAAAATGTTTTCAAATATGAACCTTTTTTAACGTGGAAAAGATTATGACAAAATAATTGATTATCTCAAATAATTGCGATTAGACTATTCTGAGCATGCATAGTGAGCTTATTGATCTTTTGAGGTAGCGACTACAAATACATTTGCACGATGATTACTTTACGTTTTTAGCTTTTCTTGTCGTCATACGACCGTAACGATTAATTAACAATTCTTTTGTTACTGTTACTATAATGTTAAGGAACCAAAACCAAAGAATTTTACTCGTATGTACTCGTATATGAGATGTAATTAATCAAATCTTGACTCTTGAATCTATGGCAAACAACATGCTATTTTTCCTATGCTCACCCGCATGCTCATGTTCGATTAGGGTGCGTTTGGATATATAGCACTGAGCGCACTGGCCGATACAAACTAATACATGAGTGCGTTCCCGGTGCGCATTTCCAAACGCACCCAATATTAAAATCGGCTAATGGGAGGACGGGCAGTCACTATGACTCAGCCGTCTGTCTGTGGCCTTTTTATTCCCATAATGGAGATCCCTGATGTCGTCAATATGATGTCATAGTTCTAACGTCATAGACTGCCCTCCAAGTACTATGATGGGTATTGCTAGCCTGGTAAACCCCCCTCCCTCCGGAAATCTCATTTCTTAAATGAGATTTCCGGAGGGAGGGTTTACCAGGCTACGATATTGGACTAACTACTCGGTTTCAGTGAAACTGAACATACAAAACAACAGTTAAATGTTTGTTTTGCTTTATTACCATATGTACGTAGGGACAGGGCCTCACAAAGCCAACAACTTGCTCCTGTTATGTTGTATTTTCTATGAGAGGTCATCTTCAACTAATAGTCTAACATGCATAATCCCCTCTGCAGATTGCTGTTGTGACCGATGATGAAGCTGTGAGAATATTTCTGGAGTTTGAGAGAGTCGAGTCGGCCATCAAAGGTCAGTATTTTCTATGGGCTTACCGCAGTCTAGGGTATAAATGTAATGTATTCCTGTATAATATAACTATAGTTCACAATAACCAACAAGACCCCTCTTAGAGCTACAAACAAGACTTACTTTAATTATTTTAACCAATCTGTATGGTAGAATATGTGGATACAATCTAACTAGCACGTACTGTATGTAGCATGTAGTGGTTGGAGGTGATCTCCCTCCCTACTCCTCCATTGAGGAATTTAGACCCTGGTGTCGGGTAGGACACCAACTGGTTGACGATGTCAATAAGGTTATTTGAAGCAGACTGGATTGGACTCTAGTCGTGTTGCCATCTGGCGGCCATATACAGTAGCTGAAAGGTTAAAGAGCACGGCCTGGGAAGCCAAAGGTCCCCGGACTCTGAGCATGACACTTGACCCCTAACTGCTCCCGAACACCGTACCACTGGCTGCTCACAGTGCTCCTAGTAGTTATAGGATGGGTAAATTGCAGAGGACAGATTTCATGTATGTGCACATATACAGTGACAAAAACACCCCAAGGAGTGGAGACTTTATTATAGACATCATTGCAATCATCTCTCTCTTGTCAGGAGAGACATAGCTTGGGGTGAATTATGCAACTTGTATAAGCGATCTGTTAATGTGGGTGAAAGTGGGTCCCATTCTAAATGGGTTGGCCCAAATCAGAAAGAACATGAAACTTGTCTCCCCAATGTATTACATCATGCCTGGTCTTACTACGCACTTTGATCCCCTGTAGTGCGAGCAACCACCCGCCTTATATCACAACTCCTGAAAAGGAGGACACACACATCAACTTCTAGCCTCCTAGTACAACACAGAGAGGAGAACAAATTAACAATGTGCAAAGCTTTATCTATTATATTTTCATTTTAAGACTGTGTTTTTCCCCCCGGTCCACAGCGCATTTTAGCACTGTTTCAGAAATAATCTCCATCCACACTAATGAAATGGGCTTTCAAATGCGTTGACTTGTTTGAGTGTCTTTTTAAATGTATTTATTATCTTAACTCACCGAGTGCCAGAATTATTTCTGGCTTTGTTGTCCCAGTGCCAGAGATTTTTTCAAAGTATAAAAAAAGTGCTTAGGAAGCAAGATACAGCCTTTTTCAGTTATAAGTTAAACAAGGAGTGGATGGAGCTGCAAATCTTCAGATAATGATATCTTGGGGTTTTGGACATTTAAAAAAAAAACTCAATGAGTTAAAATCGCATTAAATGTGTGGTTTAATTACATTTTGTGAGATTTCTGTGCGTGTAACGACAGGCACAAAGCTGTACAAAGAGACTGACAAACTAGATTTACATCTAGACCCAAAAGGAATTCAAATACAATGCAGTTCAGTTGTTATTTATTGTTAATGACCTAGTGTTAACATGGCCCAAGATCTGTGCCAAAATGTCGCTCGCATTGGCAAGTTTTATTGAGCCTATGTGTGGTTAGTTGACATCGCACTTGAACACAGGGTGCCTTTTTATGGTAACTGAGACGGTGCACCCTTGGGCACCAGTTTTATATTGGTTACATTTTATATTTGATTTTATATCTACATTTATTCTACAAATGAGTGGCCAAAAACATATAATATATATTTTGTATTAAGGCCCAATATTTCTACAAATGCTACACATTGCTACAAAACCTATGATTATAGGTTATTTTGGGGATAAATAAGTACATATAGGTCTGATAATGATGTACCATGCATGTTAAAATCATGTATACTTTACATTATTTCCGACCATTTTCCAAAGCATACATTTTTTCTTTTTTTTTTCTTTTTTTTTCTTTTTAAACATTTTACCGTTGAGGTGCCCACAAGGTTTAGGCACCCACTGGACCTGTATCCCTTTTTATCATGATTATATCCATAAATAATTCCAAAACAACAGAGATAAACACAGCTGTTTTCCTGGGACTTTTCTGCTTATAAGCCACGAGAGCTTACAATCAGGGATGCTCAGTTGATAAATGCACGGGAACATATACACAGAATTGTAGTTTAGTACATCTATCTCCACTTCAAAGGCACACTGGAGCTTGTGTCCAGTTAAGACACAAACATCCCAGGAAAGGTTGAAATATGTTGACGTTGTATACCATTGACCATCCTTGAAATAAATGGTTGGCCACCGACACTGCTTTGGCATGCACATGCACTAACACATATACATTCTGCAGAGCAACGTGATGTGAGCTTGTAGATACAGTGAGGCTATTTTCGATGCGCGACACCAGCATGCAAGTAAGTATAAATCCGGCTTTAATGTTGAGTTCTCCCTCTCTCGGTGTCCTAGCTGTGGTGGATCTGAATGGGAGGTATTTCGGCGGCCGTATTGTCAAGGCCTGCTTCTACAATCTGGACAAGTTCCGGGTACTGGACCTCGGTGAACAGGTGTGAGGATTCCTGTTTGCTCCACCTAACAGACTGATTGTCACACCACACACAGATGTGCTTTGTGCATATGTAGCCATACTATGTGTCCTTTTGTACATAGCCCCACCCTTTTTATATGATATGAACAGCATCTAGTGAAGTCTACATTTGTTTTATTTTGCTGTTCAGACTCAGACACAAAAGTGTTTATGCCAACCCAAACCAAGGGTATGAACTACCTTTTACCATCATAGCTTCCTTGAGGTCTACAAATAATACATGTATTTTTCCCTTGTAAAAAATAAATACATCTTTTGCTCTCATTTCTGACTTGATTCATGAAATGCTCTGTCATTGTTGCTCTAGGAAACCTAGTTTCTGTCTGATGTAACAGCAGACTCCACATTGGACTACATTTCCCCAGGGGCTCCATCCTTCATTAGCATAACCCAGAAGAGTGATGCACCTACTTGCCAGTGAACACACCCTTAAAGGAGTAGTTCACACAAAAACGATCAATTTTACACACGATGAATGCCTTGAATTCATGGAGATTGTTTTGCTTTTGTCACATTCCTAAGCAAATAATTTGACTCCACCGGTCATCAAATTATTGGCTCAGAAATGCGACAAAAACAAAAAAAATCTCCATGAATTCAAGGCTTCGTGGGGTGTTGATAGTAAAGTAATTTTTTTGTAAACTACTTTTAAGTTCAGCCTCTTTCAAACATGTAAAAGGGAGAAGGGGGGGTCGCTTGAGGTCCAAAAGAAAATCGAATAACTAATCCCACTTTTGATTGATTGAATATTGTATTAGGCAGAAATGTAAAAACAGCACAAGTACAGTTAAAACACTTAGTCTGCCTAGAAAACATGTATGTCATAAGTGAACACACTTTACCTCCGGGGTTAAGATTTTTGGAAATCTGACCTAGTTTGTCAGGGGGTCGGGTGTCTGAGGATGCAAGTAAAAGGTGAGAAGCTGTCCACAAGATTGATGAGAGATGGCAATAGGAGGTCTACTCTGAGGTCCAAATAGGGGTCTGGGTTTTCACTCTCAAGGGTAGGTTTGTGCCAGTGGGGTCGATGTTGTCAACAACAGGACCCAGTAGGTTGGCCCATGTTTATGTTTAGGAACCCAGTCGTGATGGTGAGGCAGAGCGCATGCTGTGGTCGTGTGAGCGGAGTGGGAGAGTGCATGCTCTGGCCGTGCACAGGAACTGAGCCATGGGAGTGGGTCCAGTAGGATAAGGTAAATGTATTTATAAAACAAATGTTACAAGGCGCTGTACAATAAATAAGCCAAAATTAACCAAGAGTATCACATTAAAATAGAGCAACAATAAAAATAAGTTACAGAGCAGCAAAAACGGTACATAGAAATAAACAATACATAGAAATAAACAATATTACAAACCAAAATGTTTGCAAAACAAATGAGTTTTAGCAACTTTTTAAAGGCATCAACTGACTGCACTTCTTAAGGATAGTGGTAAGCCATTCCAAAGAATAGGGTCTCGTTTTAGGGACATTGAGAAGGCCTTTGTCTGAAGACGTAAGTAATTCTGCTGTCAAATGGTAGCCAATGTAACTCGGCAAGGGTTCTCAAACTTTTCAGGCCACGACGAAATAGCTGATCTACAAGCTCACAACGCACATTGTGAGCTTGTAGATCAGCTATTTTCAAAATGTTTGCCTCATTCTTAATTAATATTTGACAATTTGGCCAATTTGGTATTAAAAAGGTCTTAAAAGTCATTAAATTGTAACTTTAGAAATGTGCAGATACCCTGTATACACTTATACTGTATGTTGGTTTGTTTACTGTTGAGTGAGAAAACAATGTTGCACATTATCTGGGGACCGCCCAAAATAATTAAGGGACCCCCAGTTTGGGAACCAAACTGCAGTAGGGCTCACAGCAACGCACTTCTCCTAACCTAAATACCAGTTGTGCGATGTGAGCTGAGGCCAAGAGGTACTGTATGAGGGGCTGTGCCTTACAGCTTAAAGTTTACCAGGGTCAGTGTGGGTGTATATGTGTGGCTGTGGGGTATTCTGTCTGACACACATCCGTTGCAACAGATGAACTGACTTGGATAGGAGCCTACTATGTCATGTTCCAGTGAACTGAGCTGTGGACAGTGCTGCAAATAACCCTACACCAGAAACATATTGTAGTGAACCTATGGCCAAGGTTAATACTGTTCTATTAACAATTATTTGTGTGCACTTAGTACAGGCTACAGCTTTCACCCTCCCTCAAGACCTGGAACGCATCTGTGTCATTTTTTGATTTGAGCTAAAAAGCATTATTTTACACTTTGGCTATTTTAGAAAAATCGAGAAAATGTGTGCAAATCATTGAATATATATATATATATATATATATATTTTTTTAAGCGAACATTTGTAACTCAAATCTTTGCTTCTGGGGGTCCCTGGAACAAAATATTTTGAGATGAGGGTCCGCGGCCAAATACATATACATTTTGGGGTCCTTGACATGGAAACGTTTGAGAACCACTGACATAGCAACATACGTTTTTTTCAAAAAACTGTTAGGATTTAGAAGACATTTTGAAGAATCGGACCCTCAGGCCTTAATGGGTTAAGTGGGAGTATACTTGATCTTTAGGATAGTATCTTTGGACTTTTTGCCTACTCATCGTGAATCGCACATTCCCTTTTAGGATATTGGAGTCAAATAAAACATGGTGCTTGTATAAAAGTCTCATAATTCATAAAACCCCCAATGTGAACTAGCCTTGCTCCTTTTAAGCACAGCAATTAATTCCGGGTAAATGTCAAACATTGTGCTGCTATGTCATAGTGTGTACTGACAAAAGCTTATTAAGTTCTTGTTGTTAAATTTGTATGTAGCCTTACAGCCGACCCTTCAATGTCATCACGACCTCTATCAAATGTTGAGAATGACTTTATAGATAAGTGTGTGTGTGTGTGTGTGTGTGTGTGTGTGTGTGTGCGTACGTGCGTGTGCGCAGTGGTGTCAAGTAACTACATGTAGCCTACTCATGCTGTGGCCGTGTAAGCGGAGTGGGAGAGTGCATGCTCTGCCTGTGCACAGGAACTGAACCATGGGAGTGGGTCCAGTAGGGCAAGTATAGGTTTTAGGTTCCCAAACTTTTCAGGCCGCGACCCCCAAAAAACAATCATATTTGAACTGGCCCCCCCCCCCCCCCCACCCACCCTGTAGATTTTCATTAATTATTACAAAACACACTAACAACTTCAGCCCTATATATATTTCAGCCATTTGAAAATAGTAGATCTAAAAGCTCATAATGCGTCGCAATGCCACACATTGTGAGCTTGTAGATCGGCTATTTTCAAAAGATTTTTTTAAATACATTTTGAACTTGTGAAATGGGACAATCTGCACAATGAGTAGCCTACTTTTACTTTTGGTACTTTAAGTATATTTTTGAATACGGGACTTCTGCTTCTATTTGCATCCCGCATTGATGGGTTTCTAGCCCCATCTGTTACTGTGACCTCACCTCTGTTACTGTGACCGTCCTCACCTCGTCCTTCATCCACAAAAGGGAAGGTGGAATTTTCTTTGGAATCCTGTGCTCACACTACTCACCAAACACTCGATTTTAGAATGCAGACAACAGACAAACAGTGATGGAAGAAGTAGGCTACTCACATGTTTTACTTGAGTAAAAGTATCAACACACACTGCAATGTAGAAACAATCCTTAAATTGTACTTAAGTACAGTACTTGACTTGAGTACATGTACTACTTTACCACTGCAACAGACACAGCTCACTGCTTAATACAGACCAGTCACTTTTAATATTGCGAAATAGCCTATATGTTATCTGCTTATTCAGAGACAGCCAGTGTCCACTGTATGTTTTGATGACTTTTATAAATTGTGGTCTTTGTGATGTATGTAGGCCTACAGAATGGCCAGTTTGAAGTTAGGCTACATTTCAGGTGAGGTGGCAGCTGTGGTGATAATGACATCAAATATACAAAACATAGTTTGTGTTTAAAAAGCAGTTAGTTAGGCTATGCCATCTTTAAAAACAAACAAATAGAATAACATTTATTGAATCATTGAATGATTGATTGAATGATTGAATACTTAATTAACGGTTTGCAAAAAAAAGCTCAGAAAGTACTTTTCCAAAGGATGCTAAAAGGATTAAACCCATTGGGGTCCTGTGTATTCTGAGTTGCATACCACTAGTAGGCTTATGAGTTCTTTGTAGGATACTCAAACCTTTGTCTCCACTACTGTGGCACTCTTGAGTTGATGTGCCATTCTGCACGTGCACTGGTGGTTAACGTTTGGCAATATCCTCGCACTTTTTTTGTGCATCGTAGCCAGTGGTGTAAAGTAACTAAGTACATTTACTCAAATACTGTACTTAAGTACAATTTTGAGGTATTTTTACTTAACGGGAGTATTTCCAATGTTCAGTACTTTACTCCACTATTACATCTCAGAGGCAAATATTATGCTTTTACTCCACTGCAATTATTTGAAAACTTTAGTTACTAGTTACTTTGTTGATTTGGATTATCTTTACAAGACATATATTAACCACTTCAGCCATATTTAAACTTAGGCTATTTTCAAAAGAGTTTAATACAAATATACATAATGATACCTTGTGAAACAGGACAATATTTTTCTTTGCATAATGAGTACTTTCACTTTTGCTACTTTAAGTACATTTTGATGCCAATACTTTTGTACTCTTCTTAATTAAGTCAACTTTTACTGACTTGTAACAGAGTATTTCTAAATTACACTATCGATACTTTTACTTACAACCCTCTATAGACCCCTTAACAGACGACGTCACACTGATAAGAACCAGTATGCGTACAATTAAACCCATTCTATCAGGTCTCGCTAGGACGCACCTCACCACTCACCAGCCAACACACAAGAGGGGGTTGGGGTGTGCTGAAACTAGCGCACCCCGAAACAACAGGTTGAGAATTGATTGCATGAAACAATCACCTGTGCATCCAGTCTCAATGTTAGTAAACAAATAATTGGTCTATAATAACTCTTTCTTTTATTAAGGACATACCCCAAATCGGCCACAGGGTGGTGCCAGTGAGACAACGGGAGGGCGGGGCTGAACAGCTGTCGCGTCATCGATGTCACGTTGTTTCCTGCTCGCACCACGAGAGTTAAATAGAGGATCTGGGACATCCAGCACCGGTAGATTACTGTACTGTACCGGCTCAGGTCATCATCAAGCATTAGAATAGCACATAGACCGTCTAGATCCTAGAATAAGTCGACCATCGGACAAGCTTTTATTATCGGACGCATATTGAGTTGCAACCCGCGGTGATCATCATCTCGATCGGGGGGTTCGAGTTCTTCTGATTGATTGAAACACCGGCCGGCTTTCCTTTGATCTCCCCCCTCAATCTGTGTGTGGAATGCCCAGAGAACTCACCCAGAATCGGATCCAAAAGATATGGATCCCGTCGAGAGATGACAAGCCTGCTGCGGTCCCCACGAGATGTAAGTCACAATCCTTTCATTATTATTACTATTTTGGAATTTTGGTGATTTTGTATTTTGTAATTTGAATGCGTTATATCAGGGGTCTTCAACAGGGGGTCCGGGACCCCAAGGGGGTCCTCAGAGCTACTACAAGGCGTCCGCCAGAAATCTTTTTTTTTTTTTTACACACTTGAACCCTAGCATCCCTTTTAGTCAAAAATAGCAGATCTACAAGCGCACAACACCTTGCAGCGTCAGGCGTTGTGAGCTTGTAGATCGGCTATTTTTGGCAAAGAGTTATAGGTGTAGACTAGAGGGGAAAAAGAGCCGAAAAAAAGTTGATCTTTAACACAATTGTATACAATATAGAGGGGGTCCCTGCTTCATCTCTCTCAGCTAGGTGGTCCTTGGCCTGAAAACGTTGAAGACCCCTGATTATATATTCATTTACAGAAATCCATGATCATACGCGGTGTATAGTCTTTGTTGTAAAGCAGCTTATATTCAATGCATAATTCATTGAATTCGTGACTGGTCGTGCATTGAAATGTAGGCTACAACCATATCGTGCATTAATTAAATAGATTCTACAGTCAAATACACTTATTGATTTTTACAGTCAAACCTGTTTTTTTCCCCGGCAGTGCACTGCCAGGGAAAACAGGTTTGTCTGTAAAAAGAAAAAGCGCACATGTGCATGTTAATGTGCCGGCCGGCACATTAACATGCACATCGCATGGTTGGCCCATTCAAACACTATAGCGTGAGTGTGACGTGATGCGGTCGCCATGGTTACGCGACCCCATCGCTTCTCGCTCCGCGCCTCCCCTAACATTTTCCGAGATTCAGAGAATGTGTGTCGATCATAGGGGGGTCGATCGGCACGCGCAGGGGGCTCGGCTCGGCTCCGCCATATAGTGTGTGTGTGTGTGTGTGTGTGTGTGTGTGTGTGTGTGTGTGTGTGTGTGTGTGTGTGTGTGTGTGTGTGTGTGTGTGTGTGTGTGTGTGTGTGTGCGTCACAGTGCGTGCGTAAACGTATGGGCTCTGGGGAGGGGCTGTGGTTCGCATATTCCACAAAAGCGCATCTCTCTCTCTGATAGGACCGCCGGGTGGTGTGGTCCTATGAGAGGGAGATGGTCGGCACCGCCCCGCCCCCAGTGCATGTGCAGTGCTGGTGGGTTTAGAGATGATGAATGAAATGAATTAGAGACAGTGGTGGGAAAAGTACTGGCATTTTTCACTTAAGTATCAGTACTGCAACGTAGACATACTCTGTTACAAGTAAAAGGGGCCGAGGCTGGGCAATAAAAGTATTTGTAATTTCTGATGTGTTTCAGTCATCTTCTGCGACAATCTTGCGGTTAACAGTCATCAATTGCAGTAGTACCAGTTTTGATTGTCAGTAGGTAGTAGATTGACCTCTGGGGGCAATTATTCAATTAGTATTTAATTAGCCCTCAGCTCCCATTAGCCCACAACCACTAGCTGTGTGGACACTTGACATTATACATCTGTGCAGCTACCACCACCCATGAACAAGGATGAACTCTTCTTAAACCATAAACCTCTTGTTTATGAGCGTTAAGGTTGTCAAGGAAAGAGTTGTGAGGAAAAATGTCCTTCTCACGTTCGATCGGATCCTGCTTTTAGATGGAGGAGAGAAGGGTGTCTTGTCTAATAGCTTGATGTGTTGTGGCCCTGGTGTTATGGAAAAGGGATTATAGAAGGGTTGTGGAACATGGTTAATGAGTGTCGTCAGGAGCACCAGGCACTGTAATCCATGGCAGGGTTTACTCCGGTTACACAAGTTGCGTGTTTGTACACATACCCTACCTAACCCATTCATGAAAGGATGTATCGAAAGCCACATTTAACACAGTTTCACCACATTAAATGACCCAGACATATTTTTACATAGAATACTATAAATCTCTACAGCATCAGCTACCCATTGCTGAATTAGACAACATTAAACTTTAATTCATACTAAAATGTAGTATTTAGTGAAACATGCGGTCATACCACAACGTATAAAACTAGTTTCAAACCTAAGCGTGGAAAAGCAAATTGTTTTTCACATTCACACGTGACCTACAGTAGTTCACTGCATCTAGTGTGTGATGCAATACTGTGGTTTCGTGTGTATGTGTGTTCATGCCAAGATCCGCTGAAGTATGCAGCTCACGCAGCGTGCAAAAGTGGGTCAAACCGGCAGTGATGTGGAATTGATGGCCGTTGTCTGGCCACCGCGAAAGGGCACGTGCATGTTCGGCACAATGGGCGGGTCCGGGTACAGATGGGCTGGTGGTGGTGGGCGGGTGGGAGAGGCACGGAGAGTCGCTGAGTTCATAGACAGCGAAACGGGTGCAACAGATTCACACAGCTGGCAGCGGCACTCGGCACGGGTGCCAACATCGGCAAAGGGGAGGGTGATCACTGGCAGTCAGGCAGCACAGTGGCATAAGTGTGAGAGAAAGGATTTTTCTTTTAAAATACAATATGTATACTTTTTTTTTAAGTCAATTAAATTAAGTCCCCTCACATATGTGTGCAAATTACATCCTGCACATAATTCTACAAGCTCTGAACTGTGACTGGGGAGGTAGTCTGGGAGATAGGTGGGGTTATTGCTCTAATGGTCATTACAACGTCCTGATGTGAAAGAAAATATTGCAAAAGAAGAAAGAAAATCAATCAATGTTATGTATATGGACAATCAAAATCTGTTGGAAATATTTTTATTTTGATGTGGTGTCACAATTAAACTTAAGGTTGATGTGGCACACTGACTAGCTAGAAAATAAAAACATAGCACTTGATGTTCAAAAAGGTTGCCGACCCCTGACGTTTAGCAGTGTCCCATTGCACTACAGCGGAGGTATAGTGGCGTCTAGTGACTGATGATATCTTAATAACCTCCCCCCTTCCTTTCTCTTTTTCTTTCTCTGCAGCTGGTGGGGGGCCCCACCTGGCTAACTCCCCCACTGTCATAGTCATGGTGGGTCTGCCAGCTCGAGGCAAGACCTACATGTCCAAGAAACTCACCCGTTACCTCAACTGGATCGGTATGCCCACTAAAGGTACGTCTGCAAAAGCACCCTTCAGTACCTTTTATGCAGAGTGCGACCATTTGTTTTGCATTTCTGTTCTGTTCTCTACTTCTGCCATATGGAACATTCAGTTTATACTTGTTTGTTGTCCTCGCTGCAGTCTTCAATGTTGGAGAATATCGTAGGGAGGCAGTTAAGAACTACAGCTCCTATGACTTCTTCAAACCTGACAATGAGAGTGCCGTGAAAATCAGACAGTAAGTGAAACCGCAAATCCCTCACTCGCCTCCCACGCATGCACTCAAACATCACCCACTGACATGCACATCTGACATTCACTGCCATAGGTACAAATATTTCTTTGCTTTGTCTTTCTGTAGTCAGTGTGCCTTAGCAGCGTTAAGTGATGTCAAGTTCTACTTAACCGAGGAGGGAGGCCAGGTTGCGGTAAGTTTCATCCAAGTATTTCTCTTCCTAACATTGAGCGATGCTCTTGCAAACGTTCCCCCATCTAAATGGTTCTTGTCAGTGTCTATTAAAGCTTGTCTCATGCAATTTCTTGTTGACTCGCCCAATAATCAGGTGTTTGACGCCACCAACACCACGAGGGAAAGACGAGGGATGATCCTCCAGTTTGGCAGCGAAAACGCCTTCAAGGTAAGCGTTTCCATGGTTACCTGTGCAGGGAGGTGTGACGCCTTTTGCACATTCGAAGACTGAGTCAGAGCCATGCACGATGTGACTCATCACACATTTCTCCCCCTGTGGTTACAGATCTTCTTCATCGAGTCTGTGTGTGACGATCCCAGTGTCATCGCTTCTAATATCATGGTGAGTCACAAATCGAATTTTAACACATTTTGACCACACACACAGGGTGAAAGAAAATGTTAATAACTATCTACAACATCACTGTGCTACAGGATCGGTGTGTTTTGTCTTTTGACATTCCACTTCCTCTCCATATAGGAAGTAAAGGTGTCATGTCCAGACTACCAGGACACTAACAAAACGGATGCCATGTTGGACTTCCAGAAAAGGATTGAATGTTATAAAGCGACATACCAACCTCTAGACCCTGATCAGTACGACAGGTAAATACACACCCGCACACACACACACACGCACACACGCACACATGCACACACGCACACACGCACACACAGATCATATCATATCATGAACAGAACTGCTGATATTATATCCCCTCAAGCGTTTGACTAGAAGCTATACTAAACCCTGTCTTTATTTAGGGATCTGTCCTTCATCAAAGTGATTGATGTGGGCCGGCAGTTTCTGGTCAACCGGATCCAGGATCACGTCCAGAGTAAGATTGTGTACTACTTGATGAACATCCACGTCCAGCCCCGCACCATCTACCTGTGTCGACACGGAGAGAGCATGGACAACCTGAAGGGACGCCTGGGCGGAGATTCGGGCCTCTCGCCTCAGGGCAGAAAGGTATTTTACACTCAGACAGAAGCATGTAACTCAATCTGAGGGACACACCTTTGCACCAGTGTACCGTTTAAATTCAGAAAGAAATGCAGGCGACAACACCGATGCACACAGAAATACACAGTACATAGGTATGCATTTAAGTAACGCCACCAGGATAATGGTTACAGACACGAATATGGTTAGTCATCGACTGAAACGAATGCAATCACACACCCGTAGGTTCCAGACCACTCGCTGAACATGTGTCCTTTCCGGTCCGTAGTTTGCGTCTGCCCTGGCTCAGTTCGTGGAGGAGCAGAACCTGAAAGATCTGAAGGTTTGGACGAGCCAGCTCTGTCGCAGCATCGAGACTGCTGAAGACCTGGATGTACCGTATGAACAGTGGAAGGCCCTAAATGAGCTAGATGCGGTGAGTGTTTATTAAACACACTTGCACATACAGTACAGGCACGCTCACTCCACAAACTCTTTTTTTTTTTTTTTAAAGATTTGTTTTTGGTATTTTTTTATTGTTTTTATTGGAGAGGGACAGGGAAAGTATGTCGACAGGAAGAATGGGGAGAGAGATGGGGGAAGACATGCAGGAAAGGCCGACGGGAACGGGACGCGAACCCGCGGCACACTGCTATTAAGGATTTGCAACCAGGGTGCCTAGACCGCGACGCCACGGTCTAGGCCCACTCCACAAACTCTAGCGTGACAAACTCTTATGTGCGTATCATTTGTTGCTTCAGGGTGTGTGTGAAGAGATGACATATGACGAGGTGAAGGATAAATACCCAGAGGAATTCGCTCTGAGAGACCAAGACAAATACTACTACCGCTACCCCACGGGGGAGGTACAAACCTTTTATATCTTTCCAGAGATATCTGCCAATGTGTAGCCAATGTAAAAAAAAAAAAAAGTTTAATTGAACGGACGTTAACCCCTCTCTTCTTTCTGCCTGATGTTAGTCCTATCAGGACCTGGTCCAGCGCGTTGAGCCAGTGATTATGGCGCTGGAGAGGCAGGAGAATGTTCTGGTCGTCTGTCACCAGGCGGTCATGCGCTGCCTTCTGGCGTACTTCCTGGACAAGAGCGCAGGTAAGGCAGTTACAGACTCCCATAAGCCCCTGGAGTCTCTTCAGTCCTACAGCCGTCATCCTCGGACGCTGACCGTGACGTACGCTTAATGTCCGTAATGTCGTTTCTAGATGAGATGCCCTACCTGAGGTGTCCCCTCCACACGGTGCTGAAACTCACCCCCATCGCCTATGGGTGTAAAGTGGAGTCAATCTCGCTCAACGTGGAGGCAGTGAACACACACAGAGACAGGCCTGAGGTACGTTTCACTGTCTGTAGGTGCCTCTGACAGTGCCTGATTTCAGATCACATGTCTAGTATGATGAATGGAGTACAATTCAATCTTACTCTCTCTCCTTGTCCCCAGGAGGTAAAGAGGGGTCCCGGTTGTTTGATCAGGAGGAACAGCGTCACTCCTCTGACCAGCCCAGGGCCCAACATCAAGAAGCCCCGCATCGACGAGCTGGATGAGCCGTCCATCCAGGAGATTTCCGGCACCATGTCACTCTGCAGCGCCACACACCTCCCCCTCACCCTGTCCGGACAGGTGGGCCCCCACCCCACTACACACGTACACACACATCTAACCAACTCTAATCAACCATTCGCTGTTTGTCTGTTTGCTGACTTCTTCGCTTTAAACTGCATGCATGTTCACTTGCTTCCTTCCTTGCATTCACTTTTTTTTTATTGCACCATCTTTTCTTCCACCCATTTCTCACCGCCCTGCAGCACTGGCTGAGCAAAGTTTGCCTGTAAGTACTCACTGAGATATCTCTGTCCCCCCCTTCCTGTGTTGCCAAGTTTGATTGGCTCCAGTGTGCAGGGTTTCCAGATCTGCTTATTATAATTTCCCCGCAACATTTTATTTGAAAATAGCCGATCTACAAGCTCACAACGCGTCGCATTGTGAGCTTGTAGATCTGCTATTTTCAAATAGCTGATGTATATGTTAAAGTGCTCACGTGGCCCATAGTCGCTTCTTTTGGGCTGGTTTTCCTAGACCTGGTTGCTTGTTTCTCTCACAGAATCTGGCAACACTGCCAGTGTGGCATTTGTTTTGCTCTGTCTGTTTCAGTGATGATAGAAGTCACCTAATATACTGTGTATATATTTTTGGGGAGAAATTATAAAACAGGCATGTCTTGCTCTTGAGAGAAAGAAAAGAAAACAAACGTGTAGCTGCCTGGGGAAGTCACGTGCTTCCCCACTTCCCAGTCCACATTCCTCTCCTCCTACGTTGGAATTCCTCTCGTCTTTCGTCATAGCGTCGCACGAGTGTTGCTATGTGTGTCGCCATGGCAACTCATATTCATTGTCCTGTCCTGTCCTGTCCTTGTCTCTTTTTTTTGTTTCTCTGGCTTTCTGTCTCTGAGGTGTGTCATCCTCCACTATCTGAAAGTGGGGTCTCTCGTAGCAACCCAAAGGTAAAACAAAAGAAGAAAGACAGAGAAAAAAGCAAGTTATCATGTCTAAGCTTATAGCTCAGCAGATAGATATAGATGTATATATGGTGCCAGTGGCTCAGGAGGTAGACTGGCCGTCTGGTTGGCGTAAGACACCTGCTTCGATCACCGGCTCCTGTCTTTGTTTCCCTGAGAGACTGAACCCCTAACTGCTCCCTGTGCACCCCCTGGTCAAATATACTGTAACCCATACAAAATGTACGTTTTTATGGGTTCTTTCTTTCTTTCTTTTTGTTGCCTGACAGCGACAAGAGGACAGATTCACTAGCTGTACGTGTAGAGCTCATCATTGTTCTGTTGGGTGGCGAAAGTTACAGGCTTCTTTCATAGTCACCGATTATTTCACACACAAACATATTGACTAACTAAACTAACCCATAATGATCCATGATGATGGCTTTAAACTTAGCGGCTTAATATGTACCAGCAGAGCAGCACAGAGGCCACAGAATAAAGAACATGATGTAACCTCTGGTTTAAGGATTAGTTCTAGTGCTATTTGTTGTGTGCAGATCATTTAAGCAAAGGCAGCATCATTAATATTCCTGCCACTCTGCCAGAATAATGTGTCCCAGATCTTGACACCATTGTTCTTCTGCACTTCCAGATCTTGAAAAGGAGAACAACTGATCGCCATGATGTCCTACAGCCCTGCCAATGACCAGCTGACCCAAGAGACCAGGAATTGGATTCAAAGATCTTTTTTAAAAAAAAGAAAAAAAGTGATCACTCAAGAACCTTCCCTACTAGCATCAAGTCTCCATTCTCACAAGACAGTGAATAGGATTTTGGAATCCTGGTTTGGTTAACTGGCTCTGTTTTGGTCAGAGATGTCTGGTTTGAATGACTGTCGAGCATACAGACCTTTTAAATGGAGCCAGAATAAGACCAAAAGGATGGAGCTTAAAACATATCCTGTCCTTTTTAACCATGCTACTACTCATGGTTGCACTATTAATTAAAAAGAAAAAGACTTGTTAGTTTACAATGTAAACTCCTAGGCATTTCTCTGGAAGCATCCTGACAACTCCTGACAAGAGTATTTTCAATTCTTTGTGCATTTTGGTTTCAAATGTTTAGTTTTTTCCCTTCTGTCACAATACTATTCAGTGCTGTCATACTTATTTTATTGCATAAGCATACACAAAACAGATAAGCATTTTGCACAGCGATTTTAGCTCTTTCAGTTGTGTGAGTACTTATGTGTTTGTGAGTCGAGATCCAGTGGCTCTCTCTCTTTGTCATATTCTGGCTAGGGCAAAGGAGATTATTTTGCCTTAGAGTGCCTATAACGCTTGTGCTGCAAGCCCCATGCTGCTTCCTTTTCAAATTCAATTTTATTTTCTTGTACATCTGCTGCACACATATTTTTGTTAGAACACTGCATTCTCCTCATCAGTAATATCCTTTGTAAATGTTAAATACTGTGTGAAGGAGGATAGGCCCACGGCTGGCATATAAACTGTAACTCTTTGGAGTATTTTAATGAACATTTGTGCATTTTCAGAAGACTATTTTGTACTGCCATGTTACAGAGAGCAGGAGCTGTAAAAAGGAAAAAAGAAACTACAATAATACTTTTGTTATTTGATACTTGAATTTTTGTTTTTGTAAGAATTGTTTTACTGTACTATTTATTTATATTTATGTAGATTTGATGGCTCAGAGTGAGAGGTACCATGTTTTAACTTGAGGATTTTGCATAACTTGAACAGTGAAAGGCGAAGAACATGTGTATATTTTGCATCTACTGAACCAATAAAATCTACTTAAAATGTTAAAATAATACATTTTGTACTCCTTTGTTTACTCTGACCGGGCCAGATCTGTCATTAAGGAAACCCTAAAATCCTGTGAACTTGGGTTTCTCTACCTTTTTGTTTAATCAAACAGGTCAAGCTCAGGTCATGTAAAGAAATTATTTACAAAGACGACCTGGCAAGAGGCAAGCCTCTTGAAGATCTCTTGTGTCATTGCCTGACAGCATATCTATTTAAGGAGCTAAGCCAAGGTGTTCTCACGGAGGATTTTCACCTACTGGTTCAGTCATCATTACATAATGTGAGCTGAGTCACTCACGAGTCAAGCGCCTCACATTATTTAAGACTTGGGGCCATTGATTTACTGTTGGATTTCTGAACTGGAACTGTAAACAGTTACATGCAGAAATGTAGTTATTGATTTATTTCCAGTTTAGCCTATAGGATATTACTATGAAAGTACACAGTGTTGAAATGATGAACTGTACAGTGTGACACAGACGTTATGTGATTGTGAAGGGTGTGTTTATATGCTTTTGATGTCTGGCAATTGTGGATGACAAACTGTTTAAACTGATTAAATTCAGTTTAAGCTTCACCCAGCTGATGGTCTCTTGGATGGTCATGAGTACTTTGGGGGGAGCGGTTAGGGGTTATGCGTCTTGCTCAGGGACACTTCGACATTACTGGTCGGGCTTGGAGGCGAACCAGTGAGTTTCTGAATCTGATCACCAAACGGCCTCTCTACCCACTAAGCTACGGCTGCCTCAGAACATGGTTTCTCGGAGACCCATAGAAACCATGCTCTGTATTAGTGTTCTATTGGACTTTATTTTAGATCAGCCACCATGTTGGTATTGTAATTTGTATGGTCTGATTCACAGCAGTCAACTGACAATATCTCAGATTCAGGGTTTATGACGTGATGTCTAGACTGATGTGAGCAAATACGCAGGAGACTGTGGTCTATATTCTCTCTCTCTGTTTAGTGATCAGAGTCACTGAGCATCATGACTCTTAACTGGACAGGAGAGCAAACAGACAGACAAGCAAACAACTCAATTCATTCACTTTGTTTAAGTGAATTAGGGCTGACTCATTGGACTTGTTTCTGTGTGCTGTAGGTTTCCACATGGAAGACCAACTAGTGGGAAGTTAATATGAAACATTACTAACTTTAAAACCAGGATAGCAGGAAAAGACGACACTTATGCCATGTGATGGTATTACCATATCCATATGTTTTGCGCAGCACTAGAGCAGGGGTCTTCAACGTTTTTCAGGCCAAGGACCCCCTAGCTGAGAGAGAAATGAAGCAGCAGGGACCCCCACTGCATATTGTATAAAATTGTGTTGCAGATCCTCAGACATTGTAGCAGCAATAATAGTATTAATAATAGTAAACATACTGTATAATACAAAAATGAAAATAGAAAAACTATATCTAATACAAATAATCATGAATCAGAGAGTTACAAAAAACAGTTTGTACGTTGGTTCTAGCTCTTAAGGTGCTTGAAGTTTTTACTCCTAATTTAACATCTATCAATGCGATTGTCCTTGGCATGATGGTGAGACACCATGGACCTTAGTTTCTATGAGAACACCCTCCCTTCTGTTATTAAAGACTTTGGTTAGAGCTGTTTATTTGCGAATTCTGCAATGAACCTGTCATTGTCATGGTGCTTCCTTCGAATCTGCAGCCCATCGGCCATTACAATACAATCAGATGATGTAATATTGCCAACGTTAACGAATGTCATTGTTGTTGTTCTTCATTTTGTGTCTTAAGCAGGACTTGTGAACCGGTTCTGTCTGGTTCTCCTTTTACTGCAGGTGTCTGGTTCTCCTTTTACTGCAGGTACCACTTTCACTTTCACTCACCCACCGACACACCCACCCACACTCTCTCACTCACACACACACACACACACACACACACACACACACACACACACACACACACACACACACACACACACACACACACACACACACACACAGAGTGCTCTGGCATTTCCTCTGGTGTGAGTCACAGAGCAGACAGTGGGTAGTCTGACCAAACCTTGGCTCAGGGTTTGGTCAAAGCGACTATGTGACTTCCACCATGTTCACCTCTCTGCTCTCTCTCTCTGCATACGGCCTGGCAAACTGACTGGCACGAAAACACAAACACAAATCGGAAGCTGCTGCTTTACATTTGGATTTGCATGTTATAATGAGCCAATGCCAAAGTGCACTTGAGGTCCATTTAAATGCAGGGTTAGTACGTCACTCACGCGGTTATCTTATCGCTTTTGTACATTTCAGAAGATAATATACAGAAATTACAGTACCGAAGTTATGGTGCTGTTGAATCAAGACTGTGTGCATATTACCAAGTAGGCCTATATGGATCTGATGTAGCCTTCACCAGCGTAAGGGTCCATCATTTGGTACCATTTGCACACTCTCAGAGATAAATTAACACTCAGGATTTTACTGTGTATACTAGCCGGAGTGGCACTGGAATGCATAGTGAAGCGTGTGTGTGTGTGTGTGTGTGTGTGTGTGTGTGTGTGTGTGTGTGTGTGTGTGTGTGACAGAGACTAATCTCTGTGGGAAAGAGAAGCTAACACATGAATGGAACATGGGCCAGCCGGTTGAATCGTCGACTAGGCCAGCAGCAGCGCCACAAATCGATGTCCAATATACAGTGCTGACGAAGGATTTGGTTCCGTCTGTCAACGAATTGGCTGCTCACTCATGCTAACATCCAGGCCTCGCTTGAGCAAAGCTACTGTAATGAAATTAGTCTGTTAGCTATACGAGAGTTTGGCTGATGATCATGATGTAGCCACTATCTGTCTCTGTGAATGATTCATTGAGTTACTTTGTTACCTGACTAATATGATTATATAATTCATTATCGCTACACAGGTGCTCATGTTCCCTTACTCTGTCCATTTCCTTCCTCCATTGTTTTCTGTTTTCGCTCACTCTGTCTCAATCTCTCTGTCTCTCCATGTCTCTCTCTCATTTTCCCAGTCTCTCTCTCTCTCTCTCCCTCTTGGTCTCACCACCATGACTCAGCAGGTTGTCTTCACGTACCTGCTCAAGCCTTCCCTGTTAGGAAGTTACGTAATCATATTCTAGGCTCAGTAATCCTGTCTAAATGTACACCTTGACGTAGCCTTCACCAGCATTGTAAGACACACACACACACACACACACGCACACGCACACACACACACACACACACACACACACACACACACACACACACACACACACACACACACACAGTCGTGACTTAGTATATTTCCCTAACCTGCTGGCCCTTGGAATACTGCTTTACTCCGTCTTGCAGCCATATGCTAACAATTCATTGCACCTCAACACTGAATTATGAAATAAGCTTTTCATAACTGACAGACATACTGTACACAGACACCTTGTGAGTGCCACGTGTCACTTGAATTCCTGTACCTTTTATATCTGTACGACTCTTATATCCAACGATTGCCCAAATATGTTTTCGGGGGAATTAATCACATGAAAAGAAAACACCCCCAACTGTGTAATGACCTTAAAGTTAACAAACAGGGTTGTCAAACAAGGACATAGTGTGTCTGGTGACATCGTCACACATGGCCTCTTCCTTTTCCGTCCTTGCTGCGTCAGGTGGTCCCTGCGGATGACAGATCATCCCCACCTCTTTGTTTAGGGGTCACTCATGGGGGAGATTCCAGTGTGAATGGAACTGGGCTAAGTCATTCACCAAGTCTTGAATAGAGCAGGTAGCTTGTGTACTAGTTCCCTAACAGTCAGTTATTGTTATGTGTCGCGAGTAAATATCCTTTTTTTTTTTTTTTTCCAAAAATGTAAGAAACTATTTTTCAAAAGAAGTTTATAAATAAATAAAAGAAAATCAGAGATATTCCTTTTTTTAAGTAGCCTACTGAAAATAGCAGATATATGAGCTCATGCGTTGTGAGCTTGTAGTTCAGCTATTTTCACTATTTTGGATCCTGGGGAGATGCTAAATGTTTGATGTACTAATAGTAGGCTATACACAATTACACCACTGCTGAAGTGGCAGGGTGTTTATGTGATCCTCTGCAAAATCCCCAGAACTGTTTGACGCAAAGAGAGAAGGCGACCGGAGAGGGCGTTGATGGAGGGCTTTGTTTTGCAGGCCGAAATATGAATTGTGATTGTGCAGTGTTTTTTTTATGAACTGCACGTGACTCGTGTGTGTTCTTCCTCTGACACACACACAGTTTTGCGGTAACTTTAGTGCAAAGTGGTGTAACTTATTCTCAGTGTTGCACCGAGGTGCACAGAATTACCCACTTGTAGCCCTATATAATTCATTGTACAATGAATAGTGAAAATAGGCGCTCTACAAGCTCACAACGTGTCACATTGCAAGGTGCTGTGAGCTTGCAGATCTGCTATTTTCGTTATTTAAAAAAAAAAAAAAAAGATTACACACATTTTGAGAATCTTTGGTTGAGAGGTTGAGAGCCCTCTTCATTATGATTCATGTTATTAGACAACAGCAGCTCAGGGTCTTTATATCACTGTCCTTTTGTCTGACTGCATCTCTCTAACTAAATGGGTTAGAGTTAGCTGACTAATAGGATTGCAAAGGGTAAAGCTGGGCAAACTGGCACTGGTGCAGCCATAAGCCATGTGTGTGTGTGTGTGTGTGTGTGTGTGTGTGTGTGTGTGTGTGTGTGTGTGTGTGTGTGTGTGTGTGTGTGTGTGTGTGTGTGTGTGTGTGTGTGTGTGTGTGTGTGTGTGTGTGTGTGTGTGTGTGTGCCCTCTTTGCTCGCCTCTCCATCATTGTAATCACACTTCTTTCTGTCTGTGGAGTTTTTTTGTCCCATCGAGGGGGTACGTGAGCTGCTGCACATCACTGTCTGGGATCAATTATTCAGCTGGAAGGAAAGGGGGAGAGAGAAAAAGAAAGAGGAATAGACTAGAGTGAGAGAGTGGAAGGGTGGAGAAAGGGCGGGGCTTTAAGGTGGACGTGACTTTTCTCACATAAGGGCACCACTGTGAGACTAACGCACATTCTCCTCTCCTATCGTCCCCTCTTCTCTCCTCTCTTCTCCTGTCCTGTCCTCTCCACTTCTCTCCTCTCTTGTCCTGTCCTGTCTTCTCCTCTCCAGTCCTGTCCTCTCCTCTCTCTCCTTTCCTCTCCTCTCCAGTCCTGTCCTGTCCTGCCATGTCCTCTCCTCCTGTCTTCTCCAGTCTTCTCCTGTCCTCCAAAGACATGTGATCTATTCTCAATCCACAGAAGGAATTAGTGTCATTACGTTATATGAGACCTTTAAAACCATCTACATACATCTGCATGACAAAGGCCTTGCTAAGCAATCTGTGTCTTACCTGCAGTTGAGTCACAGTCATATTTATTGAATTATAAACACATTTATAACCCCCTCCATACACACACGCGCGTGGATGTACACATGCCCACACACACAGGTATACAGATATACAATATACAAAGTCATTGCTAGTTCAGATTAATGGTTAACTAACACACATTCCGTCGTAGAATACAGGTTACTTTTTTGATATGACTCGAGCTCAAGGCAGGCACGTTCTGAAGGAATGCGTGACTGTGGGTTAATGTAATAATCACATTTTGAACCCTTCATACTGTGGTTACACTGTCTATAAGGTGGTTTCACCTCGCTGCACGTTACACATAGTTATATTGATAACCCCTTTACACTGTAAAATCTGGAGTGTTCATTTAACTCTCAATTACAAATCCAGAATCTATACGTGAGTTGTGTGACTGAACTATTTATTATGGCATTGACGAGGCTCCTGTCACACGTCCTTGTTTTGGAATGTGTATACGTGTGACAGACAGACTAATAAGACGATCATAGTGCAGACGTCATCTGGTCAAACGGTGTGTGTGTGTGTGTGTGTGTGTGAGGCAAAGTGAGTAGAGAGTCGTGCTGGAAAATCATTTCTGTTTGCACAGAACTCTCATTAACCACTTCAACCCTAGCTAGCATCCATATTCTTGGCAGGAACGTTCGCCGAAAATAGCCGATCTACAAGCTCATATTTGAGCTTGTAGATCGTGTATTGTGACTTATGCAGAGCTGACCCTGCTCAACTAAAGTATTAGTTTACTACGGGTGGTTAAGTGGTTATATTCAGTGAGAGGAAAAACACTGGAATGATCTAACCAATGAGTCTGTCTTTTCAGTAAAGGGGGCAAAACTCTGTAGCTCTCTATTGCAACTAGAGACTGACTGCAATGTTTTTAATAGAGGACTAAAATTCTGGCTGGTTTATTGTTATGTTGCATCTATAGTTCATGTAAATAATGAATTCTGAATACAATGCTTTTTTCCTGTGTATCTTAATTGTACACTATTGTTTTTTAAGACCCCTGTGGACAAGTGATGAGAATGAACATGTATGGTAACCACTTACTAAGCAATATATTTGGTTTGTGCAATGTAATTGTGACCCAGACATACATTGTGACGTCACCTCACTGCACCATGAACTTGATGATTTTGAATAGCCTGCAGTCATTATGCATGCATGCGCGTGTGTGTGTGTGTGTGTGTGTGTGTGTGTGTGTGTGTGTGTGTGTGTGTGTGTGTGTGTGTGTGTGTGTGTGTGTGTGTGTGTGTGTGTGTGTGTGTGTGTGTGTGTGTGTGTGTGTGTGTGTGTGTGTGTGTGTGTGTGTGTGTTTTGTAGAGAATTGGTCAGAGGCCCAGAACAACAGACAATGGCAGCTTCTTTGACTGAGGCCCCAGCATGTTAACAAGACAGCACTGTGCCTGTATCCAAGCACTCACACTGCTTCGTGGAATCTTCCATGTTCCATCTCTATATCAATAGTATAAAATAAATAAATAAAAGAGAGGGAAAATCTCACAGGAGGAGCAAGAACTTGTTCTAGGAAGTGTAATTTCCTCAAATCATTTACAGTAGTTGTTGTGAGGACACTGGTGAGAGAAGTGAAAAAGACTTAGAATGTCATGATTTGTTGGACTAACAAACAAACCATGGCCATGATATAGTCACTATATCATGGCCAATGCAGCTACAATATAAAAATACAGGAATGTGGGGACAGTCTAAAAGCTACAGATGTGCCAAGAGATAGAATCTTATTTCCTCATATCACTGGTGAACTGGATTCAGGAACTAAATGTGCCACCTAACTGGTGCGTTGAAAATATTCAATAAAAACAAGAGTCCAGTCTATGACGTCAGTAATCAGTCATGTGCATATTTAACTAAACATAATAATCTTCTTACATATTTAAAGGGAAAGTTTACTTAGAGCTACACTTTAATTCTGCTCTCAAATGAAGCTATTTAAATCAATATACTATTTGTGTCCAGTATGGATGTTTGTTGCTACCTATTATCTTTTATCCTGTGCTCCATTCGTCTTTAAGACGTCCTTATAGAGATCATGATATCTTAGTGGGCCAGGTATTGAGAGCTAAGAGGATAAAGAATCGCTATGTCAGATACAGTCATACTATGTTCAGCATTAAACATACTTTTACACTGACTTTGATATAATAGCAATTCGCATTGCATGGCAGGTTGCATAAAAAACAACAACAACAGCAACAACAACAAACCCAATATAAAAGGTAATTCTCTATTTCAGCATTGACAAGTTTCTCAGTGAATTAAAGCTTCTTTGACTGAGCATATTTAACTTTATGGCAGTGTGCACAAGAAATTTGGCGCGCGCGCGCGCGCACGCACGCACGCACGCACGCACGCACGCACGCACGCACGCACGCACGCACGCACACACACACACACACACACACACACACACACACACACACACACACACACACACACACACACACACACACACACACACACACACACACACACACACACACACACACACACACACACACACACACACACACACACACACACCCCTACAATGCGATGCCGTAGAATTGGATGTTGTCTTCAAAGAGATTCTTAGAATTTTACAGCAATTTTCTTTTTTTGACCAGACAGTTCACAGAGGTCAACCACCACTTAACATCTTTCTATATGACACTGACTCTAACAAAACAAGCAGATTCTGGTCGGAGCCAGTTGGCTCAAAAACACAGCATTACTCATCAGTCACATGAGCAGGGCTTCTTCTGAAGACTCCATGTGACGTGGGTAAAATTGGATTTCCTGTGTTGTGCAATACAATGCTTGATACTGAACCTGACCTCCAATTTGTTTACATGGACTGCCCTTTGAAATACGGTTTTATTTGATAGATTTATTAAAGAAGAAAAAACCTGTTGTTTTCAGGGCAATCCTTCTGTCACAGTGAGTGGGGGAGTTCAAGGATCGGCCAGGAGTCAGAGAGAGGCAACTACGACCCATCAGGACGATGAAGTCCACCTTTGCATAAATTACATACAATATTTTGGAGGGTGCTTGGGGGACCAGTTGAAAGTGTAAGCATTGTAATTAATGACTGTTTGTTTCCATGTGATTTATACTGCTGTCCGTGTCCTTCCAGACATGGGTTCTTCATGCGTCACAACTTCATATGAGGATGCATGCATACATTTCCAGAAGGAGGAGCCCTAGATAGAGATGTTTTGTGGATTCCAGATCAGTATTTCAATACAATACAAGGTAAAAAATACACAATGTTTCACAATAGCTGTAGTTGCAACAATGTTGCATACTCAACAGCAGCTTAGAAAGGAGAACTTTGATACAGTACAAGGATAACTGTATGAAAGGAGAACTTTGACACAGTAAAAGCTAAATCAAATGTGGTGTAACGATGGCGTATTCCCAGGGTTGCCACACACCACTTCTGTAATTGTATAAGATTCAGTATGAGAACATCTAGACACCCTACTTGAACTTAACTAAACAACAAGGGTAAGTACAGATAGTGGGTGATTTTTTTTTTAGTACAGGCTCCCAAGACTCCACACCAGTTTCATAGAAGAGTAAAATAGCCAGAAAATTAAAAGAATAGAGAGGAAATTAAACAAGACAAAAATAAAAAGCATGTTGACAGCCGTCCATATGTTTTATGTCCGTCATATCTTTCTCCCAACCGAGAAAGGTAATTGCAACGATGTCCAAACTACAATAAATATGGCGGCACATCCAGTGTCCAACCCAATGCGCCGTCTTAACTTAACTTCACTGACATTTGTCAAACTGTAGCTGCCCTACCCAAACACCAGTGTCTCAATTTCCCCTAAAGACCAATCAGAAGCCGCGAGTCGTTTTCACTCGTGCTGTGCACGGAGATAGGAGGCTTTCCAGACTGTATAGCGAGTGAGAAAAAGAAATCCGTCGAACGTAGCGAAGCAGTCTGGATCCCAGGCTAGGTGTCCTCATATAAGCCTCTGTCCCTGGAATCATCACATATAGTATCAGAGTCTGTGGATCATTCCAGGAATCTTTATAAACGTGTTGATCCTGGGGTTCATTTAAGTACCGGGCAGCAGTAATGTTATTATCTAGGATCCCCTTACAGCCTTTAAGCCTAACTAAAACTAACCACTTTTAAAAAAACAACAGATTTTCAAGCTAAATTCACAGTGACACTGTCGTATACAGCACAGGATTAGACTCTGTACAAGCAAACTTTAATTCACTGAGAAACTTGTCAATGCTGAAATAGAGAATTACCTTTTATATTGGGTTTGTTGTTGTTTTATTTTTATTTTGCTCCAACCTGCCAAGCAATGCAAATTGCTATTATATCAATGTCAGTGTAAAAGTAGGTTTAATGCTGAACATAGCATGACTGTATCTGACATAGCGATTCTTTATCCTCTTAGCTCTCAATACCTGGCCCACTAAGATATCATGATCTCTATAAGGACGTCTTAAAGACGAATGGAGCACAGGATAAAAGATAATAGGTAGCAACAAACATCCATACTGGACACAAAACAGTATATTTATTTGAATAGCTTCATTTGCAAGCAGAATTAAAGTGTAGCTCTAGGTAAACTTTCCCTTTAAATATTTAAGAAGATTATTATGTTTAGTCATTTGTAAATACAAAGAGGTTAAAGTTGTCTGCCATTTCCCTTACATTCAAATGGTTGTGATGCTTATATGTTACCTAACTATAGCTGTAGCATTTGAGGTGAACACGAGAGTTTGTTTAACATAGCTGGTAGTTGATTGTATTAAGTGGTGACCCAGAGTGGTTCAGTGGTGACTCATTCATTCATAATAATAATTAGAATGAGAGTTTAGCGGCAGCCGTAGCTTAGAGGGTAGAGAGGCCATCTGGTAATCAGAAGGTCACCGGTTCGCCTCCCGGCCCTGGTATATGTGTCCCTGAACAAGACACTTAACCCCTAACTGCTCCCCCACAACGCTAGCCCCATCTGAGCAGCCATCAGCTGTGCGAAGCTGAAAACAGAAATTCCACGTGGGACTAATAAGGTCATGAAATCAAAATGTATTTAAAAGGTTGCTTCCTGAAGCCTATGAATGGTAACAGTCTGTGAGCAGTAGCCTATATAGTGTCTAATATTTGCCAAGTAACATTTACATTTCATATGAAAACACTGGTTGTTATGGCTATCTAGCGGCACTTTGAGAGATTGCAGAACTAAGGCATGTTTGTATTGAAACTTAACATCCTCAAAGATGACGTAGATTGTAACTGATTAGATAAAAGTGCATTCCACCTGCTGCTCTGTACAGGGTGTGGTAGCATAACCCACCCACTGTATATATTTTGTTGGGGTCCCCCAGGCGTCCCCCTCCTTTTTCCATCTTCACAAAATCTCTCAGCTGAAAATAACCAATATACAAGTACAAGCTCACAACAACGCACTGCAATTCAACACATTGTAAGCTTGTAAGTCTGCTATATTAATTCACTTCACCTAGTGTTCGTAGAATGTTGGCCCATTATATCATGCCCAGAATAGGGACGCAAGGGTTCAAGTGGTTAACAACAGATTGTAGGCTACTGTAATAATACAGCCTGTGTATTAACAGATTATGCCTTAAATTCAGGTAGTCTGTTTACAAATAGTTTGCCTATGCGTGCATTGCCCATGAATGTGTGTGTGTGTGTGTGTGTGTGTGTGTGTGTGTGTGTGTGTGTGTGTGTGTGTGTGTGTGTGTGTGTGTGTGTGTGTGTGTGTGTGTGTGTGTGTGTGAGTGAGTGAGTGAGTGAGTGAGTGAGTGAGTGAGTGAGTGAGTGAGTGAGTGAGCGAGCGAGCGAGCGAGCGAGCGAGCGAGCGTGCGTGTGTGTGTGTGTGTGTGTGTGTGTGTGTGAGTGAGTGAGTGTGTGTGTGTGTGTGTGTGTACGCGTGCGTGCCGTGCGCGGTTCTCTTGCCCATGTCTAGAGAGGATGTGTCATAATAAAATCAAGATCAAGAAATCTAATCTTAACTGAAAACCTCTATCAACATTAGACATCCTGCAATAAAAGCATCTGGTTCAGAGCACAGATTGGTCAAAGATAACAAAATAATTATATGTATATAATACAAAAGAATAATAACATTTCCAGCATGACTCACTTCCACTGACCACATCATAGTATATGACTCAGTAGTCATGTGGGGAGTGGGCTGTACAGGGGCTGTCCGGGAAACTCATGTTCAGTTGAAGTCCCTGCTCTCTGGGTTTCCTGCCTCTGAAATGTGGATTGTGTGCGCCCCCCTCAGGAGAAAAAGTGGAAAAACAGGCAAGTGGGATTGCAAGTGGGATCTGTAAAGTTGTTTTTGATTGATTGAATACTTTATTAACAATTTGCCAAAAAAAAGCACAGAAAGTACAGTTTGATAGGGGGTAGTTAGTTGATAGTTCTTCGGTCCGAGAAGATGCGACGCATTATGAGCTTGTAGATCAGCTATTTTCAAACATTTTAGTACTTTTACTTTTGGTACTTTAAGTACATTTTGATACCAATACTTTTGTACTTTTACTCAAGTACATTTTGAATTCCGGACTTTTACTTGTAACAGAGTATTTCTACAATGCAGTATTGATACTTTTACTTAAGTAAGAAATGTGAGTACTTTTCCCACTATAGGCTCTATTCACAGCAGCCATATTATGAAGACATTCACAGGTGTTACCAATGATACTAATGAAGGCTCTGTTCCATTCTGGTCAAACAGAGTCAGGGTGCTAAAATTGTGCATGTTGGCCCACTGGAAACACCAGTGGGTCTACAGTTGGGGTCCGTCCAGGGACCCTCATGGGCTTCCAAATGGCCCCTTACAGCTGTGTAACTCTGAGAGTGTACACATTTGGACCACCCACCTAAATTGAAGGAGAAGGAGCGACCTGCAGGAGTGGAGAGTGGAATTTCGGCACTACATCAACAGTCCTTCCATGCTGTTGTTTTCTGCACATCTTGACAGGTAGGCCTATGGGTAAGTAGGACTTCATTTTTACACTGACAGTTGACAGAACCAACACAGAACCAACAACCACTGACAGTTGACAGCGCCCCCGAGCCCAGGAACACTTTGACAACTTTGTCAAAGTGTTCCTGGGCTCGGGGGCGGGGCAAACTAATGTGTTCTCACTGAGCATAAACATAAGCAAATATCACGGAAGGCTCATAGCCTAGTTACAGTATGGGTTGCTTGTTTGCGGAGGAATTCATTTATTTATTTGTTCTGAACTCCAGGGACCACAGAGAGTTTCTGTCCTACCAGAATATTAATTGACCAATTCACCAGCCATCATTTAAATCCACTCAATGCATGTCAGTCATGATGGCGTCCTTATTTCCTTCAAAGGTGTTACCAATGATGACTAATAGGCTCTATTCACAGCAGCCATATTGTGAAGAAATTCACAGGTGTTACCAATGATACTAATGAAGGCTCTGTTCCATTCTGGTCAAACAGAGTCAGGGTGCTGATGTTGTGCATGTTGGCTCACTGGAAACACTCTGCTACACCAGTGGGTCTACAGTTGGGGTCCAGGGACCTTCATGGGCTTCCAAATGGCCCCTTACGGGTGTGTAACTCTAACTCTGAGAGTGTACAAATGGAACCAAATGGACCCGTAAGGGTCCATTTGGTTCCATTTGTACACTCTCAGAGTTATGGGGGTCGTGGAAACCACTGTGCTAGACTAAATGGAACGGAGCCTTCATTAGTATCATTGGGAACACCTGTGAAGGAAGTGATAATATGGCTGCTGTGCATAGAGCCTATTAAGGTTGTGTCCAAACAGAGTCAGAAGGAGGAAGCTGCCATTGTGCATGTTGGCTCACTGGATAGCCTATAGCCTGGTAAAGCCCCTCCCTCCGGAAAATCTCATTTCCATTTGATTTCAGGAATAAATTACAAATGAGATTCCCGGAGGGAGGGTTTACCAGGCTACACTGGATAGGCACTGCTAAGCTACAGCCTTGATTAATATAATTGGTAACACTTGTGAAGGAAGTAAGAAGTGGCCCAATTTCAAATATGGCTGCATTGCATCGTGCATAATCCAAGTGCATGGAACACGCATCTGAGGATCTGACCACTAGAATAATTACGTGGACACATGTGCAATTGTGCATGCAATTAAGTCAGTATCAGATGGAAAATCAGGGTAGCCTACCTGAGGTCCAGACTCAAGAGGACGCACATTAAGAAGCACATGCCTTATGTCTACTGGCTACTGTATATCCTTTGGGTATCTACATATTTGATAGGCAATGCAATTAAACGAACATCAACCTTTGTCAATGGCATATGTCTTTTCACATGCCGTTTTAAGCCATCTATCTTTGTGCAAAATCTCTGTGTGCCTGCATTGTGTGTGTAGGGCAGACCTATCTGACCTTCGCGTAGGCCTATCGAGAACTGTCCGATCGATCGACTTCAAACTTGGCATGGGTATCGCCGAGTACCCAACTCAGTGCGGGGCCTATGGGAAGTCAGTTGGATGGGTGGTTCAATCTTATGCCTCCGTATGCTGCCTAAATATCAATTCTTGAGTAATATGGTGATATAATCATCAAATCATCAATAAATAAATAAAACACAATCCATAACTGAATAGATTTTAAAACCCTATCCATAATTCATTTGTGAAGAGTGAGGACCAGTCTATAAATAGCCTAAGGCAGGTATTTATTGGCTTTTGACACAAACTGTCCGACTTCCCTTCTGTGCTGATGTCCAGCTCTGAACCAGAGCAACTTGTTTTATAAACAAAACACATTCCCCCAAATACTGTACACACACACACAGGGACAGATGTCTAAAAAAGTAGTTTGATTGTACCGGATACACAATGAAGAAACAATACAATCTACAGTTGCCTACAGTATATAGGTTCTGGACAACTCAGCAGAATCATTACATCAATCATAAAACTTCTGAGGTAAAATAAAGAGATATGTGTAAACATATAAACCCTTGCTACTGTACATCTCTAGTCATTTAAAATGACATTATGTTGACAGGATTGGACTATTATTTTATCATAACAGTGAACTATTCGGATTTAACAATAACTCTCAACAGTGGAAACAGTAGTCTCAGTATGCATCAAATGCACAAATAGTTCTTATTATTGTCCTACCGTCCAAAGCCTTTTTGTACGTCAAAATACACTGAATGTGTCCCTCCGTGTATTTTTGGGGAATCAACAAAACTCGTAATAGGCTCTATGCACAGCAGCCACATTGGAAAGAAATTGGGCCTCTTCCTTACTTCCTTCACAGGTGCTACCAATGATTCTGATGAAGGCTCTGTTCCATTTAGTGTAGGACAGTGGTTCTCAAACGTTTTAATTTCAAGGACTCCCATAACTCTCAGAGTTACACACCCGTAAGGGGCCATTTGGAACACCCTCAAGGAACCATGAGGGTCCATGGACCACACTTTGATATACCCACTGGTGTAGCAGAGTGTTTTCAGTGAGTCAGCATGCACAATATCGGCACCCTGACTTTGTTTGACCAGAATGTAACAGAGCCTTCATTAGAATCATTGGTAACACCTGTGAAGGAAGTAAGGAAGAGGCCCAATTTCCTTCCAATATGGCTGCTGTGCATGGAGCCTATTATACAGTTCATCTCCCGCTATTGTTCCAGGTCTTTCACTGAGCCAAGCGGTTGTTGCCACACAGTATGTAGATGTATTTTAGATCAGTCTCACAACATTCATGGTCTATATTGTCTCTGTTTGAAGTAAGTGGTTGTGGCTGGGTTGCTGGTAGGTTTTGGGGGGGCTCGTCATTAGGTGGTCATTGTCCTTTGGTTCGGGCCATCCCTGGGTTAACAAAGGAGAAGTTTTTGAACATGGTCTGGTCAACGCTGTTGATGAGGGTCCGGTCGGCACATGACAGCCTGGGCTTCTCGTTGATGAACTCCTTGTCAAAGTTACTGCAGTCGCTGGCCGACTTCTGTGATGGTGACAGAAATAATTCAATACATTAGTTGTGTTTGCAAGTTTTGTTGTGTGCACGTGTGTGTGTATATAGGAAAACACATGAATGCCCAGGTGCAGGACAAACAACAAATGGAAAAATAAAGTCTGCACAGCGGTAGAAAAAGCGCCACTATTTTTTTTTATTGCTGTCAATGTTTTGATTCGAAGATCTTCATCAGAAATTCCTTATGAAGCTCTTCAGATTGAAATGTTGACAGGAAAAGAAAATGGTGGAGCTTTTTCTACCGGTGCGCAGACTTTATTTTTTCTACACGTATGTAGACCTGTTCCCCTCTCTTCTCTGTCCTAAAATACACAAACTATTGCTTGTTTTACCTTTTACTGTAAAGTAGGGGTGAAACGAATAACTGATTAATCAATTAGTCGATCAACAGAAAATTTGACGATTTGATAATCGGTTTAGTTATGTATCCTGTAAAGAATCCTGATAGCTCATTTACAACTACCAAAATTTGAATGCTTGTTTTAACTGCATTTTAATAAAATTTAGTTAAATTTGTTATTACAAAATGTCTCTTTGGATTCAAATAACTCATGATGAGCCTTAGCCCAAATTTTGAAATGTATTAACTTATTTTACCATAATTCTATGGTTGAAATGAATTGCATGCAAAAATAATCAAATGAAATAGTGAACAGATGAATCGAAGTTAGTTATTACAGCTCTACTGCACAATTCTTACCACAGTTGGCTTGAAGGGTGGCTCCACCTGCCGTTTCTCCAGGGCATCCCAGTCAGTGTCTTTGAAGAAGTTGTGGTGCCTGATGTTACCATTCGCCCCTAGTCTCTGCTCTGGCTCCCGCTCAAACAACTAGAAGGTGCAAGGTGCAAAGGGGTTCTATTTAATGTCTAAATTAGTTATTAGACCAACTAGACCAGGGCTACTCAACTTACAGTAAGATGGCTCAGGGGCCACTCAGCAAAAAAACAAAAGTCCAAGGGCCGCAAGCTAAAAATGTCTGTCCTATTTTGCATTTTTCGATTTTGTAACACACTACACATTGTTATTGTTGTAAGAAACATATTCTTTTCACTGTACCTGTTTATTTTGTGTGTATGTCCAGTGGCGTCAGTTACAGCAAAAGCTAAGGTATGGCAAGGTTAGGGTTGCCAACTCCCAGAGATTGAAATAAGGGACACCTATCCTGTTTATCCTATTTGGGGGGTCGAAACCCCCAAAACCCCCGAAATGCATAGAAAACTATGATATAATGCATCGTTTATAACAGTTATAACACAATACAAACACAATGGTCTTACACCTGCATTAGGTTACTATTCATGATTATTATTATTTTTGGATCATGAAAGGCCGCAGAGACGCTGCGTTGGGGCTGCATGCAGCCCGCAGGCCGCGTGTTGAGTAGCGCTGAACTAGACCAATCAAAATGTTGTCGCCTGCTCCCTTTATAAGATGTATTACCTGGTGCATTATGTGCCCAACCACACCTCATTTTAAGACATGGGCACACGGGTGAGTGCAAATACTAATTTGGTAAAAAACGTGCATTTCTGTGCCGGTTTTGCGCTGGGGTGCAAGATTCGGGCCCAATGTCTGACCTTGACCAGGATGTCTTTGGCGTCCTTAGGTAGCCAGCTGGGGTACCGGGGGTCATCGGTTCGTATGGACTGAAACAGTTCCTCTTCGTCACGACCATGGAATGGAGATTGGCCAATCAGCATCTCATACAGCAGCACGCCAAAGGACCACCAGTCCACTGAGTTGTTGTACTTCTGACCCAGGAGAATCTGACACAAACACACAGTATACCAGTGATCTTAGTTCCAGAACATTATGTTCATTCATATCATGATCTTACTGTAGTTCTAGTGAGCATGATCTTCATAGCTCAGTGGTTGATCTCTGTAATGACATCTACTGTACAGTATATAATGGAAATCAGAGCTTCCGTTGTAACAGGGGAATGAACATGTGATCACCTCGGGGGCGATGTAGTCAGGGGTCCCGCAGAAAGTAGCGGTTTGCATGTCCTCTTGCATGTTCTCCTTACACATGCCAAAGTCCGCTATCTTTATATGACCCTCGGTGTCCAGCAGGACATTATCCAGCTTTAGATCTCTGCAAAGAAGAGGGGAAAGAAAAAAAGAATGGAAGGCAATGTCAATCTTTTTTAATCTTCAGTTTTCCTTGCCTGCGCCTGTTATCAGATCCAGTCCTATCTGATCCAGTTCTTTTTTCTGCCGGTTTTAGTTTTTTTACCCAATTTAGTTGTTATGCCAATTAATTCCTCCCCCACACACATTTCACGCTGTTGTATCCTACTGGCCCACCTGCCAGTGAGGAGCCCCCACCTGGAGTACATAGAGCTTCTCCTCCGTCCTACTCTTCCCGCCCAACACTCCCCCGCTGACAGGTGCCGCCCCAGCCCGTAGGAGTGCGTATAGTGACAAATATCACCTTCCCCGTCCGGCTTCCCTCCCCTGAACACGGGCCAATTGTGTTCGCATAGACGCTCAACAAAGCCGGATGCACCGTGGCGGATTCGAACCCCCCAGACTCTACGGTGTCGGGCAACTACTTCACCACTGTGCCACCAGAGCGCCCTATGTGTAGGGCTGTCACGATTACAAATTTTTAAGTTGACGATTAATTGTCATACAATTATAGTATTTAACGATTTTATTGTATTTTTGGCATTGAACATTGGAACATATGAATACAATTTTCAGAATGCCTTTAAAGCTTCATAATAAAACATGTAACTTAAATATACAAAGAAATTGCTGACATGTTTAATAATCTTCTACTAAATTTTTTTGAAAATAAATAGCTGCTATTTTTGCTTCTTTTTTTTGGACGATTATGCAAAATAACCCAGCCCAAGGTACCCTGATCCTGGGTACGGGGCTGGGTGGAGGGGACCCCCCAGTCTCAAATAATTGCGATTATATGATTATGTAATAATTGTGACAGGCCTACCTATGGGATCCAGTTCTGTGTGGTCAGCCTACCTGTAGATTATGCCTTTAGTATGCAGGAACTGGAGTCCGCAGACAATCTCGGCTGCGTAAAACCTGCAAAAACATATAGATGCCGAAAGAAGACGGACACAGAGTTGAGGCTTGAAGAATAAAGAGACAAAATTGAGAAGTGCTGGGCAGCTGACTATATCAAATATCTGATTGAACAGCGTACGTGGATCTGTGCACGTCGAACTTGCGGCTGCTCTGAATGTGGAACATGAGGTCGCCTCCGTTCAGGTACTCCATCACGAAGAAGAGGTTCTCCTGGAACACACAGCACCAGCACAGGTCAGGGAAAGTGGGTGGGTGGATGGACGATGTTGTAAGTGTTATGCTGGCTAAAAAGCATGTGTGCAGCATTGGTTCTCAAAGTGGGGGTCCGGGGATATATATTTTTTTAAAGCCAACATTTGTAACTCAAATCTTTGCCTCTGGGGGATCCTAGAAGAAAATGTTTTGAGATGGGGGTCCGTGGCCAAATACATATAATTTTGGGGGTCCTTGACAACCACTGGTCTACAGAACGTCTGTGCGGTCCGGACGTGGTCCATGTACCTTGGTCTGGAAGGTGCAGTAGAGGTGTGTGAGGAAGGGGTGCTCCCACGCCAGGGAGAGGACTCTCCTCTCCACCATGGTGCACTCCACGTCGTCGTCCATCAGGACCACGTCCTTCTTCAGAGCCTTCACTGCAAAGAACTCACCTGAGCTCTTCAGCTCTGCTAGAAACACCTGGGAACACGCATGCACACACACACACACACACACACACACACACACACACACACACACACACACACACACACACACACACACACACACACACACACACACACACACACACCCACACGCACACGCACACGCACACACAATGCATGTTTTGAAAACTACTGCAGCTGTTGACGCACTCCTTTCTCTCTGTAAGAGGCGAGATGTCTAGATGAGTGTGCGTGTGTGCGTATGCGAGTGTGTCCGGGAATAAGCGGGCAAACCGCTGGACCAATAGGCACCAAATGTATTGCGCACACTGCCAGTAGGTGAGTAGGCCAAGGAAGTACCTCCACGCATTTGTTTTATAAATATGATTTGTATCGTTTGAAATATTTAACTTTAGTTATATAAAGGAAGTCAATGGGTGTTAGATCGGGCTGGAGTCATACATCATACTGTAGATCAGTGCTTCTCAAACTTTCTAATTTCAAGGACCCCCATAACTCTGAGAGTGTACAAATGGAACCAAATGGACCTATTTTTTTGCCTGATAGGTTGTCCCTCGAGATCTCATCCCTTACTTGATTTTAACGCCTTATTGATGCTGTCATGCATCATAAGCATCGAAGCCATTGACGGCAGGTTGTCTGTTTCAAACTCATTGACATCTCATACAGTAAGTATTAGAAAGGCATGCAGTATTAGGATAATAGGATTAGTGGTGGCGACACAGTTAAACCAAACCCTCAGTGTTCACATTATCTATTTATAACTCTGAGTGTACACTCTCAGAGTTAAATGAACATAGGACTTTACTGCATAAGCACAAGAATGGGGAATTGTGGAGTGTGTATAGACTGTGACATACAGCATTGGTTCTCAAAGTGGGGTCCGGGGACCCCCAGGGGTCCTTGGGGGCGTTCCAGGGGGTCCCCAGCAAAATGTGTTAATATAGCATCACAATCATTTGAACCACTTTAACCTTTTATACTTTGGCTATTCAAAAATAGCAGATATACAAGCGCATAGTGCGGCACCGAGTGCCGCACTATGAGCTTGTAGATCTGCTATTTTTTTTAAATCGTGAAAATGTGCGCAAATCTTTCAATATATATTTTTTAAAGCATTTGTAAGTCAAATCTTTGCTTTTGGGGGTCCCTGGAACAAAATATTTTGAGATGGGGGGGGGTCCGCGGCCAAATATCATTTTGGTGGTCCTTGACATGAAAAAGTTTGAGAACCACTGACATACAGTATGCTATGATCATTCTCCCTAATCCTCACATACTTCTCTCTATACATTTTTACTGTTCCTCTGTTGCATCGGGCGCGCCCTCTGCTCTTTCTCTTTGTCTGTGCAGTACAGTAACAGTACCTTGCCAAAGCTGCCTTTGCCCAGCATCTTGTGCAGGATGAAGTTGTCGATGTTGAACTTGTGTTCCTTTCTGGGTACCGCGTAGAGGGGTTCTTCTTCAGGCTCCTCCTCCTCCTCGGTGACGGGCATGCTGTCATCCGCAGGACTGTCCCACGCTATACCCTGCACCTCTGATTAGAGAAGAATGGAGGGTCACGGCTCATTTATACATCATATGCCCTATACAGTATATCTCTGCTGTCCGGCAGAAACCGGCTAACTCCAAAATGGACCTCCAAGCTCACAATGAGGTTGGAGGTCAAAAGGGGGTGGAGCCTGGAGTCAGCAAAACCAGCTAACTCCGAGTTAGCTGGTTTAGCAGAAAGTTTGAGGATCCAATGGAGTTAGCTGGTTTTGTCAGAGGCATGTTTTAATGCTTTTCATTGGTTCAATATTTTTTTTACCAACACACAGACGTAAAGGGTGTTCAATGGCCCTGATTTATGGAAACAAATGCAAAAGCGTCAAAATGGAGTTGGCTGGTTAGGTATGATGATGATATACATTAATATATTGATTCCTAAAGGGGAAATTCACATTTTCACCAGCACAGACACATCCAAATAGCGATATTAACATTACAACAGACAAAGCATTGGGGGGCTGCCCTGTTTTTTAAAATGATATCATCTTTATCATACTTCTGGCTTAAAGTAGCAACAGATGTGCTACATTTATGTTATGACCTTTGTTTGACACCGCTCTGTAGCATAGGCTTGCATATCATTGCTGTGAGGCAGAAACCTTGTATCTCCATATTTTAAGTTTAACATTTTTTTCGCAAATGAATGCCCTACTTTGTCACACTGCAGTGTAACACAAAAGTAGCAAAAATATCCGATCTACAAGCTCACAGCGCTTCACAATGCACAGCGTTGTGAGCTTGCATTGCTATTTTCGCGACACACTTTTTATTTCTGTGTGAAAATTGGTTAAGTGCGGTGTGCGTTTTATAAACAATGAACCAATGGAAAAGTATTAACAAGAGCTTGTGACTAAATAACTGCCTTGGATCCATTGGAACACAGTAACAGTTTTGGACATACAAGGTTTTCAACCGACAGCGATAATATACGGTACTGTATGCGTTGCTGCATGGAATCCATTGTTTCTCCTTGTTAATTTGGCTCAAATGCAACGCATTTCCAAACAGCACTCATGTTGTTTTCTGGCCATTCTAGACAAAGGTTAAGCCAGATCACAGTGTGAGTGCCTCATATTTATGGCTCAAAACCATTTGCAGAGGCTCAGCACACTTGTAAACTATAGCAAGTTCACACACACACACAAACACACACACACACACACACACACACACACACACACACACACACACACACACACACACACACACACACACACACACACACACACACACACACACACTGTAACTCTGCAACCGCTATTTTCAAGTGAAGCAAACAATATGAGTCGAGTGAGGAGAGCTGGTCGGTGGTGTAAAGTTACTTAGTACATTTACTCAAGTACAGTACTTAAGTACAGGTTTTGAGGTATTTTTTTCTTTACTATGCATGAGTACTTTTACTTTTTTTAATTTATTTTTATTTAGAGTAGCCAATAATTTTTTAGCCCCCTTTTCTCCCCAATTTAGTCGTTATACCAATTAATTCCTCCCCAAACACGCACGTTGTCACTTGCTGTCGTATGTATCCTACTGACTCACATGCCAGTGAGGGGCCCCGACCGGGAGGATGTAGACTGTAGAGCCTTCGTTCTACTCCTCCCGCCCAACACTCCCCGCTGACAGGTGCCGCCCCCAGCCCGTAGGAGTACATGCAATGACTAATATCACCATCTCCGCACGCTTCTCTCCCCCGAACACGGGCCAATTGTGTTCGTATAGGCGCTCGACAAAGCCGGATGCACCCGGTGCATTTGAACCCACAACCTCCGTGGTGGTGGGCAGGGACTTTACCACTACGCCCCTCGAGCCCTCTCTTTTTTAAAGTATATATTGATTTTACTCAAGTAAATGTTGAATACAGGATTTACTTGTAACAGAGTATTTCTACATTGTGGTATTGATACTTTTACTTAAGTAAATAATGTGAGTACTTCGTCCCCCACTGCATGAGAGCAGTGAGTGAAGTGGGGCTGCTACATGTGGGCAACTGTGTGTGTGTGTGTGTGTGTGTGTGTGTGTGTGTGTGTGTGTGTGTGTGTGTGTGTGTGTG
Source organism: Gymnoscopelus microlampas (assembly GCF_963454915.1). NCBI lineage: Eukaryota > Metazoa > Chordata > Actinopteri > Myctophiformes > Myctophidae > Gymnoscopelus > Gymnoscopelus microlampas. Next base: position 20,919,737 of record NC_139960.1, on the reverse strand, counting down.
TGTGTGTGTGTGTGTGTGTGTGTGTGTGTGTGTGTGTGTGTGTGTGTGTGTGTGTGTGTGTGTGTGTGTGTGTGTGTGTGTGTGTGTGCGCACGCGCGCGCGCGAGTGTGATCTGCTGATGTGTTTTCATCCAGGGTTAGATTTGTAAAAAAAAGGGCTTAAATATATAGGGCTTACATTTTCTTAAGCCCTACTGTATGTTTGTATGACAACAAATAGCAAAAATAGCCAAGCTCAAAACGCATCGCAATGCTTAAAATATACATGAAAAGGTTTTGAAAATGTGGCCAAAATAACGACACCAGGATGAATGTATAACGTGCATTTTTAATTCAATTGTAAAATTATGATATTTGTGTCATAAATATCAAACATATGCACCTTTACTGCCAGAATACAAACATACTGACTTTACTGTAAGTCTACATTTCCCCAAAAGAAATGCATGTATTTAATTCAGTTTGACCAGATGCAGGGATAAAACCCCCCAGTCCCCCGTCGATAAAAATGAATGACCAAAGGGGGGATATGAAAGCTAAAAGCAGAGGCATGCCCCCCATCCCCACCTCAGCAAATGAACCTTGGTTTCATCTCACCTTTGCGGGGTGCAGGGGTTGCTGTTTTAGGTAAGCCCATCACTAACCCTGACGGGGCACGGACAACACCCGCCTGGCCCACACCTACTGGCCCCTCCCGACCGGTCGTCTCTGGGTCTCTGGAAGTCTTAGCCTGCAGTATAAGAGAATTGCATGCTAGTAGCGGTTTTGTAAAGTAACGTAAAGTACATTTACTCAAGTACTGTACTTAAATACAATGTTGAGGTACTTTTACTTTACTGGAGCATTTCCAATTGTCTATACTTTTACTTCTACTCCACTACATCTCAGAGGCAAATATTGTACTTTTACTCCACTACAATTATTTGAAAACTTCAGTTACTAGTTACTTTGCAGATATATATTATTACGTTATAAAACTTACTTTAACCATATTTGAAAATAGCCAATCTACAAGCTCACAACGCGTCACATCGCGACACGTTGTGAGCTTGTAGATCTGCTATTTGCAAACATTTTAGTACTTTTACTTTTGGTGCTTTAAGTACATTTTGATACCAATACTTTTGTACTTTTACTCAAGTACATTTTTAATTCCAGACTTTTACTTGTAACAGAGTACCTCTTCATTGCAGTACTGATACTTTTACTTAAGTAAAACATTTGAGTACTTTTCCACCACAGGCTAGTAGTATTAGCTAATATGTATGTATGTATGTATGTATGTATGTATGTATGTATGTGACGTTCAAATTGTCCATTTGGCAATTGTCTTCTTTCCCCCACTGACCTGCTGTTTGGTCTCAATCATGGCGAGAGCTTCTGCCATCAGTTTTTGGTTGACCCCACAGAGATTTGCAACTTTCTTCTGACACTTATGGTGGACATTCATACTACATTCTGCACAGAGAAAACACAGTTACACAGAACAAATTGGCTGGCATAACGGTAATACTAATACACGTGTATTTTGCATGATTTTCTGTACAGCACTTTGTAAACCCTGGTTGTGAAATGTGCTATATAAATAAAGTGGATTGGATTGGATACACATAGTAATACACATTGTAGCAATTTTCTCAAAGTGCAGTGAAATAAAATCAAAAAAGTATTAATTGTAACATTATTAAAATAAATAGTCAGCTACAGTAAAAGTTAATATTCTCACATTTCAATTTAAGAACATGAATTGTTTAATATTAATATTATATAACATTATAATATAATTATCTTTTTTCAAAATACTGAAGGTGTTGCTTTCTGAGTGGACAAATGCAGCTGCTTGATCATAGAAGCGCATCAGCATGTGTGCAACAGGTATATCAATATTTTGTGACATTGTGACCTTTAATTAGATTTCATTTCATATAGTTTCAGTTTGTTTCAGATGTTTAGGAAATGGTTTATACTGCTGATGATGTTGTTCCAACTAACTAGAAATGTCTTAAGATTATGATGATAAGTGTAGAGGGAACTGCAGCAGGTGTGTATTGGTTGCCTTTTAACCTTAATGTACCCAGGCTTGGAAAGTAACAGTGGTTTAAAGTAACTAAGTACATTTACTTGAGTACTGTAAGTACAATTTTGAGGTAACTGGAGTATTTCCAATGTTCAATACTTTTACTTCTACTCCACTACATCTCAGAGAAAAATATTGTACTTTTACTCCGCTTTTACTCCACAATTGTTTGACAACTTTAGATACTAGTTAGTTTCTAGATTTTGATTATTATTACAAAACATACATTAACCACTTCAGTCATATATATATATATATATAGAGGCTATATATTTTGCGACGCGTTGTGAGCTTGTAGATCTGCTATTTTCTAAAGATTTTGAAACATTTTGAAAACTGCCGAAATGGGACATTCTGCATAATGAGTACTTTTACTTTTGGTAAAAAAAAATGTATATTTTTATGCCAATAATTTTGCACATGTTACAGTAAATGTTTATTATCAGACTTTTACTTGTAACAGAGTGTTTCTACATTGCAATATTGATACTTTTACTGGAAAGTAACTCTACAGTAGCTCTCGCTACTGTAATTGAGCATAATTGTATTATCTTTAATCTGTAATTTTACTACACTTTTGTTCTCAAATACTTTTAGAAAGACAAGAATGACAGGGTAGCCTAAAGAGAATGACAGGGTAGCCTAAAGTTATGCTGTTAATGACACAATCAGGAGGATGTTACTGTACATTGAGGTTTGCTTTTAACCCCATTTCCCTTGCAGGTCAATCTTTGAGAATGCTTTCTTTAAAGAAAAAAATCTAATGGTAACACTCTGGCACATTGGCCCCTTCACTGTACTGTACTGTAAGTACAGGAACTGTTCTTTAGGGTTGTCTTCTTCCTTGCTTGCTCACTCCCTCGCTCATGTCACTGTATATCAGGATGAGGTGAAACATGGGTATGTTAGGATGAAGTGCAGCGTCCTCTCTCACCCTCACATTTGAGCCCCTGCTTGGCCAGCCCCCACAGTAGTGTACCACAGTGTTGACAGAAGGTGGGGCTTTTGTAGTTGTACACCTTGAACCTGTGGGGCATGTCGATCTTGAAGCGCTCTTTGTGGATCTGCAACACACGGTGAAAACAGACTTCTCTCACCTGAATGCGCATCACCACAGCTAATGGTAAACAGAGCTACACATTTAGGGAGCAAAACTACATGTTGTGTCAGTGTACTGTTGAGGTAGTCACAGGGAATGCACAGAGGTCCCTCCATCAACGAAATGCCCTTCATGACAGCTTGCATAATGGATAATCCAAGTGGTGCAGCTGGTTTGAAAGCTAGTAGTAGAACTGAAATGTAAGGCAATGTGTAACATTTTAAAGAATACCATATAGGTCTAAATGTAGAAAACCCCTACTGTATACCCCATTCTTTTATACAAAGCTGGATTTTCACAAATGTTACAATTTTTATTCTGGCTGTAATGGTATTTGTCTACACAAGGAGTTGTGTGCGAGCTATTGGAACTGTACACCTGTAGTCAATTTCAATGCTAAAACAATTTCCTGGAACCCTGGTGGGCGCATGGCATGCTCTAGAGCATGCCATGCGCCCACCAGGGTTCCAGGAAATGGTTTTAAATGTAAAATGCCAACCCCCATATAGTGCATATAGTCTATATGCACTATATGGGGGTTGGCATCTTCTGTTGGTTTCACGTACATGAGAGCAAGCAGGCAAGAATTTGGAGAGGAAATGAAACAAGGTCAAGTAGAGGAGAGAGAATGCTGGTTAATAACATAATCTACAGTATATGAGGGGACTTTATGAAAAAGTGAGCATAGTAACCACAGGTTTACACATCTCCTTGCATGTGTCAGCCTGTAAAGAAATCGCCTATATGGCTGTTCTGAAGAATCAACCTTTTTGTTGAATGGTATCATTGGGGGAATGGATATCATTGTGGAACAACAGGTCTGACTTTACCATTGTCTCTTTGCTGTTGATCGCTGAACCGGTGCACTTGGCGATGACTTTATCAATGCACTTCTTGTGGATGGCAGCATTGCATTCTGTAGGGAAAAAAGTAATCAACTATTTAACAGGTGCACGTCTCAGAAGAGTTCAATATCAGCAAATAGTCCAGGGGCCAACACTGATATTTTCACAAATTGGTACCACCTGAGGTGGCCGTAAAGTTTTTGTATTTTTGTATTCCTACATGTCTCTAGTTTATATTTTGGTATGATACATTTTCCAATTCAGTAGCTTAATGGCAGTTATCACTACCTACCGGCTAATGTATCCGGTAGGAGACACAAAGTAGAATCTTTGTGTCTCCTACCGGAAATACACCCGGGCATCAAATTATTGCGACAAAAAACAAAATATATCCATGTATTCAAGGCTTCATGGGGTGTGCAATTGATAACTTCTCAGATTTTTGGTGTATGCAAAAAGACTGCTTTCCATAAGCTTGTAAAAGTTGACCCTCCTTCGGTCTAGGGTGGTCATAGCTGAATGGGTAGAGAGTCCCCCTGGGAAACTTAAAGGAGGAGTTCACCCAAAAAATGATTATTTTCTGTCAATTGCACACCCCATGAAGCCTTGAATACATGGATATATTTTGTTTTTTGTCGCAATAATTTGATGCCCGGGTGTATTTCCGGTAGGAGACACAAAGATTCTACTTTGTGTCTCCTACCGGATACATTAGCCGGTTTAGAGTGATTACTGTCATTAAGCTACTGAATTGGAAGATGTATCATACCAAAATATAAACTAGAGACACGTAGGAATACAAAAATACCAAAAATGTACGGCCACCTTAGGTGGTACCAAAATCTGCCTTGGCCCCTGGACTAAAATGCCTTGCCAGCACCCACAGAAGTGTCCTTCGGGTACTTTTATTCAAATCAGGCGCAGGTCAAACCAAGCACTCGCGCTGAGGAAGGCTTTGGGCGAAAATTGCCTCTTGCGCCTGATTTGAATAAAAGTACACTTCTGTGAGTCCAGGCAGTCTTTTGCTGATATTGAGCATTGTATTCTGTGACACAGAATGACACAGACAGCAGATGACACAGTGAAGCGTTTGGGGGGTATGACTAATTTGGTGACCGGTGGCGACAAAGGAAGAAAAAAACAAAAAGCAGCCACTCACGTCTGCACTGGTAGCCCTGTTTGTTGAGTCCCCTATGGAGTGGAAACAAAGAAGCCATGAATCCCTTTTGGGCACATTTCAAAATGACTAACGTGAGAGAGATTATTTGTAATGTTCCAGATCACTGAGTTGTGCTTCTACAGCAGTGGTTCTCAAAGTGGGGTCCGGGGACGCCCAGGGGTCCTTGCGGCGGTTCCACGGGGTCCCCAGCTAGAGTAGTTAATGTAGCATCACAATCATTTTAACCACTTTAACCTTTTATACGTTGGCTATTCAAAAATAGCAGATATACAAGCTCATATCGTGGCACCGAGTGCCGCGATATGAGCTTGTAGATCTGCTATTTTTCAAAAATGTTGAACATTAGTGAACATTTTAACACAAATCTTTGCTTCCGGGGGTCCCTGGCACAACACAATTTGAGATGGGGGTCCGCGGCCAAATATTTATCAATTTGGGGGTCCTTGACGTGAAAAGGTTTGAGAACCACTGTTCTACAGGAGGATTGAGGTGGGATCTGTACCAGACAAACTCCTTGCAGACAGAGCAGAAGGTAGGCTGCGGGAAGAAAGTGGCGCTGAACTCGTGACACTTGATGATATGGACTTTGGCCTGCTTGATGGCTCCGCGTCGGTGATGCAGGGCGAACAGACCCTCGCTGTCCCTTTCGGCCTCTCTCTCGGCGTCTGCCTCGCCTTGACCCGTAGAATCTAGAGCAAACAGGCACGAACGTGCATTAACATTATGCCAATATGCAGGGTATAAACTGAGCCATGTGCACTTTGAGACACGAGTCACTTCATGTGCTTTGGCAAATATCACACTGAAAGACGATGGAGAAAACACATCACAAGTCATGGGCACAAGTCAGACTGTGTGTGTGTGTGTGTGTGTGTGTGTGTGTGTGTGTGTGTGTGTGTGTGTGTGTGTGTGTGTGTGTGTGTGTGTGTGTGTGTGTGTGTGTGTGTGTGTGTGTGTGTGTGTGTGTGTGTGTGTGTGTGTGTGTGTGTGTGTGTGTGTGTGTGTGTGTGTGTGTGCGTTAGTGATGCGCGGGTCGGGTTTTTTCATGACCCGCCCCGCGACGGAACCCAACCCGCCTCAACCCGCCCCGCGAACCCATATATAAATCTACGACTCAACCCGCCCCGCGACCCGCGATTTTTTTTTTATTCTGTAAAATCATGGTTAGAAAATAATCCCCAAGTGTATTCAAACTGTTTTATTGTTATTATTCTTATTCTTATTAGGAATAAAGACAAAACAAGAGCATGTTATTATTTTTATTTTTTTTGCGTGTGAGAGCGCGTGACCCGCTCACCCGCAGCCCGCATAATTTTCTCCGAAATTCTGACTCGACCCACCCGCGCCGCGGGTTGACCCGCGGGTCCCGCGGGTTACGGGTCAACCCGCGCATCACTAGCGTGCGTGCGTGCGTGCGAGCTTTGGCTGACCTACTGTTGTCCACCAAAGTTAGAAATAAACTATCCAGCTGCACTGGCATTTGTAAAATGTGTAATACTGTACGGTACATGGATTACAGTTTTGTGTGCGTGCATGCGTGCGCACATGCATGTGTGTGTGTGTGCGTGCGTGTGTTAGTTACAGAGTGTGATCTTCTATTTGTGTGTAGTGTTATTATACCGAATAAATTGTTACCCGGTAACACTTGCAGGGCCACCTGTTGTGAACAGCATTATTTGCCAAGTCTATATTTAGGGACATGAGAAGGATCTTCCCTTTAGCTTCACACGCCTCAGCATGTTACACCAGGACGATGCCAGTCTATATGCCTCAGCATGGTGATGCCAGTCTGGGCACAAGTTCTACACCTTTATTGCTTGAACTTGAGATGCTAGGTTTAAGGTTTGAGCCACTCACCACTTTTCTCCAGATAATATCTCGCCTCCATTAGCAAGCGGCCCTGTGGCTTCAGCTCCAGCTAGGAGAGGAAGAGAAAGGAAAACCAAAACAACTAAAGAAATGTCAGCGGTACAGTACCCGAGAACAAAAGCAGGAATTGGGGATTATTTGGAAAAAGAAGAAGCGTTGTAGTGGTGGGCGATACCAATGATGAGTCTGGTCTAGACTGCATTTAAGACTGATTTCTAAAAACACACACACACACACACACACACACACACACACACACACACACACACACACACACACACACACACACACACACACACACACACACACACACACTCTGACTGACTGTTGACTGCCTGACTCTTTTTAACTGCTGACTCAATAGTATTACATTATAAAAGTCTAATTGTAGCTTCACATTTAGATGCATTTGAAGTTCTCTATTTGCTTTTGGTTAATGTTGCGGGTGAACCTGGCTGCTTATTGCCGGAAACTGTGTTATAAATAAAAGCGATATTACACTCAAGGCTGGGATATATTGCATACCATATACTACCATACCATGACTACGGGTGTTTATGGTACTCCACTTTGCGTCATGCCAACACCCATTGCCTTGTGGCATACTCCCGATATATATCATGCCCCCCCCCCCCACACACACACACACAGCTGCATACTGACCCAGATCTCCAGTTTGCCGTTCTCTTTCTTGCAGCGTAATGCCAGGGTGTCCAAAGCCACCGTGGCCTCAGATTTGAGCTCCGCTGTGCGGTCCTTCACCATCACGTGCATGATGCGCCCTCGATAGACGTGAGCGTCGAAAGTCTTGTTCCACTCTGGGTACACAGACTTCTTCTGCTTGTACACCTGGCCCTTCTCTGGAAAACACATACAGACAAACAGAGGCACGTATTTAACCCATTCAATCCGGGAGAGCATCTGTGTCATTTTAGATTTTAGCTATATACTGCCCTGCGCATCTAGACATAAGATTTTCAGAAAACTCTTAGGATTTAGAACAGTGGTTTAGAACAGTGGTTCTCAAAGACTAGCAAATATACAAGCTCACAGCACATCACTTTGTGGCGTGACGCAAGCTTGTACATCTACTATTCATGAACATTTTTGAAAACTCTTGAAAATGTTTGGAATATTTTGAATAATTTGGATTTTTTTTACACAAATCTTCTCTTCTGGGGGTCCCTGGCACAAAACATTTTCAGATGTGAGTCCCCGCCCAAATACACATCATTTTGGGGGGTGGCCTTTGAGAACTACTGATTGAGAAGGCATTCGTAGAATCGGCCTCAGGTCTTAATGGCTTTAGCAGACAGGACAGTGTAAGGGAGGGAGGGAACTAAGGAGAAAAATGGGAAGAGACATGCAAAGCGTAGGATTTGCACTCACTCGCTCAGGGCATCTGTTTATGTTTGTTTATGTTTATACACTTTATTATCCCCTTGGGGAAATGTATCCATCCTAACGACTTAGGAGCCGTGAGCGTGAGCAGCCACAGTACAGCGTCCAGGGTCAAGGGCGAGGGCAATGGCAGGAGTATTATTATATACCTAACCTGCCCACCGGATGCCCTGGTCCATCCTCCACATAGACAGCATGCCTAGGATTGGTTCCCATGTTTCTCCTATGCTTAACGCATAATCCATTCAAATGGGCATTTAAATTCATGCCGTGACATGAACATCTTTTTCATCAGCTTATATGTTGCCTTAACCCATTAAGCATCTGTCATTTTAGATTTAACCATTATCTAATACTTTGGCTATTCAAAAATAGCAGATATACAAGCTCATAGCGCGGCAACAAGTGCTGCACTATGAGCTTATAGATCTGACAATTTTTGCAAATCTTTGAATATATATATATTTTTTTAAAGCGAACATTTGTAACTCAAATCTTTGCTTCTGGGGGATTCTACAAATGTATTTTTTTTTTGTTGAAAAAACTCATGTTGATATAATCAGTGGTTCTCAAACTTTTTCATGTCAAGGGCCCCCAAAATGTATTTGGTCGCGGACCCCCATCTCAAAATATGTTGTTCCAGGGACCCCCCAGAAGCAAAGATTTGAGTTAAAAATGTTCTCTTTAAAAAATATATACATTCAAAGATTTGCACAAATCTTCACGATTTTTCAAAAATAGCAGATCTACAAGCACTCTGTGCCGCGCTATGAGCTTGTATATCTGCTATTTTTGAATAGCCAAAGTATAAAATAATAAAGTGGTTACACAGATTCATTCCTGGTTTTAATAGCTTATGGCATGCGTGCACAGTATGGTAGTATCATGCTTTGCATTGCAGTGGATAGGCTACTGCTGTAAACACTTCACCACCTGGCCATGCACTGTCTGTGGTTATCCATCTGCACAACATTAAAGAGATGATCCATCTAGCCGCAAAAAAAACCCCAAAACATTAACCCCCTCGCTTTCATGATTGACATCTGCTTATTCCTTATGTGATATGTGCTATAATATCGCATATATCCACTTACATAATGCATAATACAGAATTATATAATAAAACATTGCCATCCCACCACTTCACAGCAAAAAGCCCAGTAAGCCATATTTATACTTTGTCCTACAACGGTCTCACAACGTCGTGTCACATCCGTCACATGTTGAGAGCTTGAAAAAAACAGAAAGGAGTTACCGAATTATCTCCGTAATTTACCATCAAAGAAGAAACCAAATGCCATTGGCAGATTGCAGGTGTTAATTTTATTACCAGTTAGAATCTGTTTGAATACAGTCTAGGCTCGGTCGGGACCCATGTGTGCGTCACAGACCAATTTTTATGGGTCGCGAGTAAATGTGCCCTCTTTTTTGTTTCCTACATTTAAAATATATTATATTATCTCAAAAGATTAAAAAAAGTTTAAACAAAAAAAATCGCAACTTTTTATCTTTTTTCTAAATTTTTTATCCCACGATTTTGTAACCACTACTGTATTTTTTACACCCAGTGCCAATTGTCTATGTAATCCTGGGCACTACCTTCCCTCTGCCAACCTAGGGAGGCCAGGGCCGAGCTCATGCCTCCTTCAATGCATGAGAGCCAACTGACCTTCTTATCACCTGACAGGGGAGAGTTTCCCTGGTTGGACGTAGCACGTTATTCCAACCAGTTCCCTTCCCCTCCATCAGGCGCCCCGGCTGGCCAGGGGGAGGCAGTATAGTGACCAGGATTACTGCATGTTTTTGTGAGGGTACCTACCCTAGGAGACACGGGGAGAACATGCAAACTCCACACAGAAAGGCCCTTTCGCCAACCCCACCTAGGGTATGGGCACTGATGACATGGAGGAGAGAACACGGCCCCAGCGCCCACAGCGTCCCCTGCGGGAATCAAACCCAGGACCTTCTATCTGTGAGGCGACAGCGCTACCAACTGCGCCACCGTGCCCCCGCAACTTTTTATCAATTAAATAATAACAATTCCAACATTTTTCAAAACTATTTCATAAATAGATTTTTTTTTTTTTTTTTAAGGTAAAGAAGTAATGAAAATAGCAGATCTGCAAGCTTGCAACGCGGGGCGAAGCGTTGCGTTGTGAGCTTGTAGATCTGCTATTTTCACTAGTTGGTGTCCAGGGCAAACGTCTAATTTCTCTTTTGGGTCTTGAACTAAAATGTTTGGGAACCACTGGTCTAGACTCAGCCTAGAGAGGATCAACCAAGCCACAATCATTGACTTTTGCAATTACTTCCTCCACCACTGTCATCAAGTGTGTGCACTCGAGCTCACACAGTACTGTAGTTTGTATTTATGATGGAGCATAAATAAGGCATTCGCTTTTCCTAATGAGCGATCTCTTCATCGGTTCATCACATCTTGCATGGGACACAGCTTCTATGCTGACTTAAGTTACTCAGAGAAGAAAATGTATTTTTCTCCACAAACTCGCATAATGATAACGTTTTTTTTTAGAACGCTTCCTAGCAACCTAGAGCACAGCTCTGTCTATCAGTTCCTGTGTTGTTTTTCACACTTTGGTGATGTGACATTTAGACGATGTACTTTCATATCTCCGTTCAGGGCTGCAGTATCACTTTGCACTGAGCAGAGAGTCTGTCGCAAAGGACAAACAAGCCTAACTCAGCTAATTGTTCTCCATTGAGTATGTAAACAAAGAAGAACAGATAGGTGTACACTTCACAAGGTTAAAACTGGACCGCAAATTGATTCTCTGATTACTTTTATGTATTCATCATCAGTTTCATTTCATAGAATCATGACCTCAGCTGAGCAGGTCTCCGCTCAGTGAGTCATTAACAGCAAAGCCATAAAAGCAGACCTCAAGAAAAGCCCTGTTGCTTGAAAGGTGTTGCATACTGCTGCCTGTGCGCTAGTCAGTTTGTCTGGTTTGCTTTGGCATGCACATTTGGCTTCATATGCACCCATTTAAGCTTCAGTAAACTTTGTCCAGCATCAAATGAGCCTCCAGGCCATCTTTATTTCCTTGGTATGTCCTTTCGGCATTTTTGAAGGCCCTTTATAGTATTTCTCACGTTTTTTAAGTGGATTCCTGCCGTGATGCATGGCAATTCATTTGACAAATGTAAGCACTCATGCCAGTAGGCATAAGGGGTGCGGACGCTTCAGAAACACCGTGGCAAACAGGGGCTGTGTCCACAGAAAGCATTTTTGGGCTGCCAGCACTACCACTATAGTTGGTACTCTTTGTTATAAAGCACTGTGCGTTTCACACCTTGCTCTGAAAAGTATATTTTAACTTTTATGCACATATGCAAGCAGCTAAAGATAACACAATGCCACACACAAGAGAGGAGGGCTGAAAGTTGAAAACTAAACTTGGAACTTGGATAGTCAATAGATACATTGAAACACACACCCACACACGCACGCACGCGCGCACAGCCCACTCACAGGCGGTCTCCTCTGCTATGCTGCAGTATCAGTGCTGTGGTTAAAGAAGAGGAAAAGAAACGGAAGATCCCTCCTCTTTCCTCTCCATGACACGCTGTTTTACTGTTTTTAGAACTACTATGCTGTCATGTTCACCAGTGGTTAAAGATAGACAGCAGCAGCAGAACAAAGACTTCTTCTAGTCTTGTCCGTTATCAACCCTTGAGAACCCACTCACCCAGTCACACTCAACATCTTAAAAGGTGAAGGACAGAATGGTTTATTGTTTTTAATTCAGTCGTTCATTGAGCCTTTTTTACGCTGGAGAACAGACACACTGAGGAACAACACTTTTTTCAAGTGTATCAAGTTTACAATTGAAAGATAAAATGTCAAATTAAAGCAAGCAATGTATGGTACAATACCTAGCATACTGTACACAGATATGATATACCCTCACACATGCCAATTTGTATCTGTTGCTGTGTTTCATGAAACACAACTGTCTCGGAGTATCGCGCCTTATTTGATCCTACCACAGGTCTCTTGACAATCACTGGAGAGAGAGCAAAGCCTGATGTAACATTGTAACTCTGTTTGAGTTTCATCATAATCTTTACTTAGACACCTGTCTCCATCTCTCTGTCTGTCCTTTAACCACATGAACCCTAGCGTCCATATTCTGGGACGAAATAGCTCATGACGTGTTGCAGCATGACGCGCTGTGAGCTTGTCGATCGGCTATTTTCTGGTGAAGAAATGTGTTGTAGGAAAAAAGGAGGGGGCCTAGCGCAGACCCCTGGGGGACTCCCGTCGTTGGGCACCGGCCTACTCGGCGTTAAACAAACACAGAATCATGCAAGCATACGTTCACTGACAAAACACTGAAAAGAACACAGCGTAGAGTAGCTGACCTGTGTCTATCACCTCCTTCATATAGACGGCGCAGTAAGGGTTGAGCACCTCTTCATGATAGGCCAGTCCCGGGTCTATCTCAAAGTTGGAGAAACTAATGCGCAAGAAGGGAGCCATGGCTGCAGTTCACCCCGCTCCGTAACCTCCAATGTTCAAAACAGCCTTTGGAGAAACCCCTCAAAGATCCTGTTTAGAATAACAGCATCGGCCTGGCCTGCTGAGGAGATTGGGGGGCCCCCCCGCTCCTGTGGTCGGTCGATTCACAAGTCGGCGGCCCTCTGTTTCTGTCAACCCCGTCCCCTCTGAGATGGGGACCGCTGTACGGGCTGACTTGCCTTTGCCTCCGGGGTAGAGATGGGCTGGCAGGGGGGAGGGAAGGAGAGACAGAAAGAGAGAGGAGGAGGAGGAGGAGGATGAGGAGGGAGGTGGGGCGGGGGTTTAGGGAGGGCTGTTTGTCTCACAGCGGCAGCAGTTCCGCGCTTGACGCTTCAAACGACCCTGTTCTGATAGGAGGTGGCTGTCACCCTGTGAGAGAAAGAGAGAGAGATGTATCATCAAGCAAAGAGTATCTTTGTCTCCAATTGATACAAAGAAAGAAAGAAAAAAAAGAAAACAGAGCCACCTCTAACCTGTATTCAAAACCCAATACGAGGCAACTAGCATTTGTGTCCAATTGTGTCAAACTCCCCAACACTACGGCCATACCTTCAGGACTGGTCACCAGCAGCTGTCTCTCTTGGAAGTCTTGAAACAGCTCTACTGCTGAGACCACTAATGCAGCAACTCCCCAACAACACAGTTAATAGTATGCTAGCCAATTAGCCTTAACTCCTCGCTATTGCACCCAAGCAACTGTAGTGTTTTATGGCTAGCTCAGCGCTGATGGTATAGAGACTGTGTCAGAGAGGCCTTGGGTTTGATATTTGAGGCTCACCAGAGAGTGGTGTGTGTGTGTGTGTGTGTGTGTGTGTGTGAGCCCTCAGTGGTGTAGAGGGGACTGTGAAAGTCCTATTAATAGAGCTGAAATACTAAACGCTGATCAGGAATACATTACTCGAGCCACACTCCCACTCCCAGTACTCATCACCGTTGCCTGGCAAAAGTCACTCTCTAAATGTAGGCTACACTATAACCCCCTTTGACCCCAACCCCAGACGTGCATACAGATACCATAGATCAGGGGTCTTCAACAGGGGGTCCGGGATCCCTAGGGGGTCCCCAGAGTTACTACAAGGGGTCCGCCAAATCTTTGTGTGATGGGATCATTTCTTTACATTAACCACTTGAACCCTAACATCCCTATTCTGAGGAGAACTTTAGCCAAAAATAGCCGATCTAAAAGCTCACAACGCCTCGTGCTGTGAGCTATTTTCGGCAAAGAGGTTTGGTGTAGAAGGGAAAAAGAGAAGACCAAGTGCAGAGCCAAAGGTCAAATTTACTATTGAGTATTATTATACTATTTAGTATTGAGGGTTTAAGTGGTTAAATGGCTGAAAATGTACACAATACACATTAACATGAATGCAACATGATGATACCGATGGCACTGATGATAGTGATGTCAAACATAGTGCTGTTTTTTTTTTTAAATCTACAACGCAATGTTATACAATATGTAGTGGGGGTCCCTGCTTCATCTCTCTCTTAGCCAGGGAGTCCTTGGGCTGAAAAACGTTGAAGACCCCTGCCATAGATAGACATGCATACATGCAGGACTTTAGATTGCTTTCCATCTTGAAATAATTATAATTGAATTGCAATGTTGTAGTAACTATCTTTTATTCTGTATGAAACTGTTCATATAGCACATTGTACTATATATAGCACACAGATTAAGAGCCACAGACAAGCTGCTATTGATACTGAGACACTGACACCCACAAATACAATCACACCCGCCATCCCATACCTCCATCGACCAGCGCTACTGATTCTAAGCCTTACGGCGACAGACAGGACCCCCAAACAGCCACTTGAGCACTTTCTGTACCTGTTTATTACCATTACACATGCACAGTCTTCCTGTGAGTATAGAGGAGGAGTTAGGCTTCCTGTGTTTGACTTAGGCTACAACTGCTTAACCAACACTTCCTGTGTCTGTGCTTTTTTTTCTTTTTCTTCTTTTCTTTGAAGGTTTTGAAGCTGCACAGGTGTGGCCCCTGCTAACAGAGATTTGAAAAACACCTCTATACTTAAAACATACTTTTTTTTTTTGGTACTAATCTGCCACCAATGTATGTGGATGTGGTCACTGCTTATTCACTGCTTATTGTTTGAGTTAGGAACAGTGGTAAGATGTGTTGTGACAGACAGCCTTGCAGGATCACAGGATACCTAGATAAATTATGGTATGCGTAACGTGTTAGGGATTTAGAGGGGTTCAACACATGGGTCTTTGTTAAACCTGCTGATCCAAGATTGCAAAAAATATTATCCCTGTTTAACACCAAGGGAACCTTTAAATCAGTTTGAGATGATCTATAATGCTCTGTTGAAGATTAGCGTCAACATAAGTTTGTTGATATTTTTGATCATTCACTGTTGTGAACTAAAGTTGACCCTGTGCTGTTATTCAACATGTTGGCCGATGGAGATGTCATTGTCATCAAATGTTGAGAATCCATGATATATTTTGGTGCTGTGTGTGTGTGTGTGTGTGTGTGTGTGTGTGTGTGTGTGTGTGTGTGTGTGTGTGTGTGTGTGTGTGTGTGTGTGTGTGTGTGTGTGTGTGTGTGTGTGTGTGTGTGTGTGTGTGTGTGTGTGTGTGTGTGTGTGTGTGTGTGTGTGTGTGTGTGTGTGAGCAGCTGGATGACATTAGGTGGACATATAGAGATGGATTCGCCTTTACCCTGCAGGGGCACACACACACACACACACACACACACACACACACACACACACACACACACACACACACACACACACACACACACACACACACACACACACACACACACACACACACAGAGAGAGGTCAAGTGCAATGTCCCACGTCACTGCCCTTTCAGAGACCTTTTGGGCAGGGGGGGGCCTCAAACGCTCTGTTCTGTGTGCTCCCTTCAAACCCTCTGTTCTGTGTGTCATCAAAGAGAAGTGTGTGTGTGTGTGTGTGTGTGTGTGTGCACGCGCATGCTCGTGCGTGCTGTGTTTGTGTGTGTGTGTGTGTGTGTGTGTGTGTACTAGTAATCATGTGTCTACTCTATGACTTTAAGTAATTTATTACTGGCTGCACCAATTATAGTACACACTTTGACTCACATTTTGAGTGGAATTACTGTAATTATTCCAGTGAGGTGGAAAGCTGCTCATGTATTGCCTGTGAACAAAGGAGGTCTCACACGCTAAACTGTCATGTTTGGCTTTAAGATTATAGAGCAACTGGCAAACGATTAATTGAGACGTCTTTTAACTGAACATTGTATTTCAAAATAGCAGTCTGACTTTAAGCCTGGTCTTAGCACCAGTTTGCATACTTTCTAAGTGATCAAATGACATCGCTCATGCCCCAGACAGTGGACCGTGTCATACATTAAAAACTGCAGAAATCCGTTAGTTATGATGACAAATCCTGCAAGGGGTATGACGAAAACTATATCTAACAGGTAGATATAGTCATTGTGGCTGATTGTCATTTCTCTGACTTCTTGTGTGTCAAGATCCATTTTCAGACCTTGTGTAAATGATTATTATAACTTTATACTAAAGTTACATTTACTCCCCCTGTCTTGACATTATGTTATCATTCAAAGGATACTTATTGAACTTAAAACTAATACCACATTCAAACCAGATTAAATAAATACTGTTTTCTAGAAAGCTTCACCATCAATGAGATAGCAATACAAAGGGACCCCTGGCTGGTTACATGGGAAGTTTTCTTTTAAAACAAAATTTCCATTTGTTTATAGAAATAAAGCATGCTTGTACACAGGATTGTAGATAACAAATTGTTCATATCAAATAATGTTGATCAGTTCTAGACTATGGTGACATGACATCATAATACACTATTTCAGAAGACACATAATCTTAGTTATTATGTCTTATATCTGTAGAATAAGGAGTACAGCCAGATACTTAACAGTGAAGTATCTTGCTGTACTGTATTCCTTATTCTACAAAGATGATGTGTCTTCTGAAATACTAATTAAAAATGTAGCTACTACCACTGTAATTCACAAGAGTCTCTCCTTGGATGTTTTAATTCCAGTGCCAACAATGAATTACACATTTCACAGAGCTATAAGTCCAACAAAAGTGTAACAATCTTCACATCTCCTTAAATATAGACAGATTGATTCCATATTCCACTTGATGAATTTAAACTGATTTTGTGTTATACAATGCAATACAATTTGAAGCAATTGACATCCATTATTTCATTATAGAGATTATTGGGACTACAACTTGTTTGACTCCTATAGAGTTCAGCCATTATGTCAAAAATGTTTAAGCATTTATGCGAAACACAGGCTATTAAAATAACTGTAGTTCAAGAAACATGGAAAATAAAATATAGGCCACATAAAATAGAGCCACAGACCTGTACAAAACGTGTCCAGTAAAGTTTAATGTCCAGTTTAATGTGCATTCCAGTGGTGGATCATTCGGATCCTTCAGTTCTCTCTGTCTCTGATTGTGTAAAATACTCTAGTTAGAATAAAGTAGCTCCAACTACAGTTGAAGGTCTGCGCTTTGGGACACGCCCCTCCACCGATTTGAGGCACGCCCCTCTACTCGCAACTCAACAAGCGTTGCCATGTCCGCTTATTATAAGCGACTTTGGGCTTGTTCTGGTAAATAGCTTGTAGTTGTGGGTAGCGTTTTTTGGTTTTTTTTTTTGGATACAGGATAGGTGGGCACTAAAGACATCTGGGCACCTCGATGTAAAATTAGCTATTTTGCCCAATATGTTAAAAATAAAATATTAGAAAGATTGTGTGTATATAATGTAAAGTGTACATCATGATGTGACCATGCACCTGCAAGGCACATCATTATGCCCCACGCACCTTGCGTGACGTGAGAGGACGTGTGATCACTGATCACCCTGAAACATGGACCCACTTGTTCCTGGTTTTTGATTTACAACTCTCACATGTACATAAACGTTCAGATTTCAAATATAAAGTGCTTACCCCCGAGCCACGGATGTAACAAGTTAAGCCGGACAACGATAAGTACCCGTATCTCCCGTATTGTTCAATAAAAAGCATTTTTTTGGTGATGTATCAGAGTGCAATACAACTCCCAACCGGTACTGTCGCATAGTTGAAAGCATTGGAGAAAATTCGGAGAAAATGCCCGGCAATCGGATTAAAAAGCTTTTTATTGAACAATACGGAATATACAGGTACTTAGACGTTTTGCGGCTCAACTTGTTACATCCGTGGCATGGGGGTCAGCACTTTATATTTGAAATCTGAACGTTTTTGTAGATGTAGCACTAGCAGTTGTGAATGTATAAACATCGAAAACCAGGAAAAAGTGGTTCCATGACGCTTGTCACGAGCGTCATGTTAACCATGGCTAGCCTCGTTCCCGGCCTTTCTCTGCGCAGACGAAGGCTGGGAAGTGGGAAGACTGTTATTCAAAACAGCCATTCGTCTGGTGGTCATTATGAACAGGAACAGTCCCAGGCAGCACGACAGACGCCACAACAAGCATGTAATTGTAAACTTCCGTCAACTGTCTGCAAGGAGGAGAGACAGCTGACGACAGTGAAGCACCATGATGAAGACAGCTGGCTGCAACAAGATAGCAGACCCACAGTTTTACTACATGACTGTATGTAGGCCTACTGACTGTGTTCGCGGAAATTAAACCCTGGCTGCTTATCATCACACTCATTTCATTCTCTGGGCTGTGGTGGAAAAAGTATTCACATTTTTTACTTGTAAAAGTATCAATACTGCAATCAATGTAGAAATACTCTAGTTCGTAGTAAAAGTACAAAAGCGTAGGTTATTGGAATCAAAATATACTTAAAGTACCAACAATAGAAAGTAGGCCTACTGTACTCATTATGCCGAATGTCCCATTTTACAAGTTTACAAATGTATACAGATCTTTTGAAAATAGCAGATCTACAAGCTCACAATGCATTGCAATGCATTGTAAGCATTGTAAGCTTGTAGATCGGCTGAAGTGGTTAATGCATGATTTGTAATACTATCTAAATCTACAAAGTAACTAGTAACTAAAGTTGTCAAATAATTGTAGTGGAGTAGAAGTAAAAGTAGGCTACCGAAAATTGGAAATACTAGAAAAAATACTTCAAAATTGTACCTAAGTACATTACTTGAGTACATAGGCTACTTAGTTACTTAGTTAGTTTCCACCACTGGCTACGACTCTGCCACAAGGCAGTCATCGCATACTTTTTAAATGGGCAAGAATGCTAAAGGCATGAGCTTATAATTATATAATTAGATATCTGACTGACTGACATACTATAGGCTCTATGCACAGCAGCCATATTATCACTTCCTTCACATGTGTTACCACCAATGATACTAATGAAGGCTCTGTTCCATTTAGTGTAGCACAGTGGTTTCCACGACCACCATAACTCTGAGAGTGTACAAATGGAACCAAATGGACCCGTAAGGGTCCATTTGGTTCCATTTGTACACCAGAGTTACACACCTGTAAGGGCCCATTTGGAAGCCCATGAGGGTCCCTGGACCCCAACTGTAGATATGCACAATATCAGCACCCTGAGTCTGACTCTGTTTGACCAGAATGGAACAGAGTCTTCATTAGTATCATTGGCAACACCTGTTGAATGTCTTCATCATATGGCTGCTGTGAATAGAGCCTATTGCAACAGAAATAATAGTAGCCTACATAAAAGGAGGTAGGCCTAATTTACTATGTATGTGGACACACATTTCTATCACACCGCACAAGGCTTGTTTTAATTTATTTAATACAGGCTTAAATGGAAATATTTATATAAGAGTTAATCTTAATCCATCGTCGCACCAGGGGACGTCGCTTGGCGGCACCGTCGTACTGTGGAATTATAACGGTTGAGTTCAGCGTTGCCAGGTTTCGCGAGAGAAACAAGCAACCAGGTCTATGGAAACAAGCCCAAAAGAAGCGAGTCGATCGCCCTTAAACATAATACATTGGCTGTGTAACGCCCAAGTCCTATACTTGGGTGTACTATTAAGAGTAGTGTCAAGAGTCCTGTACTGGTTGCCGAGGGAGTTCTGACGTGTGCTCCATACAAACTGATGTCCACAAGTGTCCATTGAGTTAATAAACAAACGTTTTATTCTTAGTAGCTTTGGTGCCATTCACTATAGCATACCATAAATAATAACATAAATAAATAAACAAACAGTCAAACGCACACAGATCTCCAGCTCTCATGTAACACAGTCGAAAACTGTTTGCCTCTGCCACTGGCAACACCTGCTGCTGATTACAGCCCTGTTAAATACCTTGGCAAGGTGACGTCATCAATTAAGAAGCAATCATGTCATGGGGATGAACTTCAACCTGGTGTTTGCACTTTCTCCATTTTTGACCCTAGATCTACATAAACGTTCGGATTTCAAATATAAAGTTTTTGACCCTGATGAGGGTGGGAGTTGAAGGTGTGACTTCTGCTTCATGCGGCTGCTCTATCCATAGCTCCCACGGTCGACCATCTTTTTTTGCCTTTATCATAAAGGTTGCTGGACAATATATAGAGGATGAAATGCATAATTTATTAAATAAATAAAGGTAATATCAAATACATTGTAAAAAATGAGAGACATGACGCTTTATTAGCAAGACAGTTTTTTATTATATTATTCCTCATTTTGCTGGTTTCCCCTGAAACCCCGGCCTTTACTGTTACAGAGTAGAACTGCCTTAGAATCTCGCTGATGATGTGGCCATAGGCCATAGCTGAATGGTTAGAGAGCCTGCCTAGCAAGCCATAACATAACTGTGTCTGTGTGTGTCTGACTGTCTGAAGCAAAGATGGTTCATTTATGAACATACACCATCCCAGTTGTAGCCACTAGAGTGCGAAATGGGTCACATACACTTCCTGAATCGAAGGGGGAAATATTGTACTTTTACTCCACTACAGTTATTTGAAAACTTTAGTTACTTTGTAGATTTTGATTATTATTATAAAACATACGTTACCCTCTTCAGCCCTATATACATTTCGGCCATTTGAAAATAGCAGATCTACAAGATCTAGCAAGACTTGCGCAACAAAAATCGTTTTTTAAACACATTTTTCAAATATTTATTGTTTTTACATTTATTTATTTTTTTGACATGGAGGTGCCCAAGATGTCATTCTTTAGTGCCAACCTATCCTGTATCTGTTGATTTAGCCTCATACTAAAAAGTTCTAAGTAAAGTTGGGATTTATATGACTAATTGATTTTAGAGTCAAAACTACAGTGTTTTTATATTTTTATAAGAGTTTTTTATACATTCTATATATTTGAAATGGGACAATGAGTACTTTTTCTTTTGTACTTTAAGTATATTTTGATGCCAAAACCTTTGTACACTCAAGTGAATTGAATAACAGACTTTTGCTTGTAACAGCGTGCTTCTACATTGCAGTATTGATACTTTTACCTAAGTAAAACATTGTTTTCCACCACTGGCCACCACAGCATAATTATGTTAGAATAGTAGATGTGACTTGTTTTCTCCACCAGGAGGCACCAGCGTTCCTCTAATAACACGCAAGTGAGCACTGGTTTCACGTGAGTAATGTCACTTGCAACTTTAATGACAGGTAATGGCAGAAGGCAAAGGCGTGACACTTGTAGGTTTCTAATGAAATATACAGGTGGCTGATAAATGAAAGGGAAAAACAACATACAATGGTGCCCAGATTTCCCTATAGTGCCCACCTTTCCTGTATTCACCAGAACAGCTTCAATGTGCTGGATTGTACAAGTCTCATGTAATACTGTTGGAGGGATGGGACAGGGACACCATTCTTCCAAAAGATATCCCCCCATGGTGGGAAAAGTACTCAAATGTTTTACTTAAGTAAAAGTATCAATACTGCAATGTAGAAGTACGCCGTTATAAGTAAAAGTCCTGAATTAAAAATTGACTTGAGGAAAAATACAAAAGTATTGGTATCAAAATGTACTTAAAGTACCAAAAGTAAAAGTACTAAAATGTTTGAAAATAGCAGATCTACAAGCTCACAACCGGCTATTTTCAAATAGGGCTAAAGTGCTTAATGTGTTCATGTTAATGTAATCATTTATATCTGCAAAGTAACTAGTAACTTTTTTCAAATAATTGCAGTGGAGTAAAAGTACAATATTTGCCTCTGAAATGTAGTGGAGAAGAAGGAAAAGTATCTAGACAATTGGAAATACTCCAGTAAAGTACAAGTAACTCAAAATTGTACTTAAGTACAGTACTTGAGTAAATGTACTTAGTTACTTTACACCACTGCCCATTTGTTGTTTTGGTGATGGTGGTGGAGAGTGCTGTCTAACCACGTCAGTCCAAAATCCCCCATAGGTGTTCAACTGGGTTGATCCTCATGACTGATACTTAGTAAACCATCCAGTGAACCCCTCATTCCATGATGTGGACCACTCCTATTAGGATTGAAATGTTTCACCATAGGATAAAGGTGACCACTCAGAATTAGACTTTGTATTGATTTTGCAGTAAACCTTCTCTCTGGGTTGTGAAGTGAGAGTTGGTGCAATAAAATGTTACCATATGTTTACCAGTGATAGAATGTGACCTTCTCACGTGATTGGAAAAGAAGAAGTGAACTGACCTACTGAGGAATGTGTTTGGTGAAAGGTCAACGTTCAGGGAAATGTATGTGTTGATAATATGTTTAATTAGAACACCAGCACCACCATTACACTATTAATGTCCCACACACCCTAGAGGCAGCCTGTACACCAAAGGGGAAGGGGGTGGACTCCTTTCCAGGCAGTCGTTCCCAAACTGGGGGTCGGGTCCCCCAATTTATTTTGGGTGGTCCCCAGATGATGAACTTATAATGTGCAACATTGTTTTCTCACTCAACAGTAAACAAACCAACAAAACATACAGTATACTGTAAGTGTGAGTGTCTGCACATTTCTTAAGTGACAATTTAAGGATGTGTTTTTTATCGCTGAAGCTCCTGCCACCTGTCATAGTCACTTTGATCTTTTTCTCTTGCCATCTTGATCCAAAATTGAGGTAATGTAGTTCTGCCCAGGATGATAGGATGTAAATTGCTTAATTGTATCATGCAGTACACGTGAATGGAAGCATCTGCATTACATTGTGTTTCTCCACTCAGTTATTCAGGGTTTTCCTTGTCTGTAATTGTTATGACAAAAATAGACGTCGAAAAATGACCTTCTTCCACCTAACTTGTGTGTATTCCTATGTTCATGTTCCTGAGCAGCATGACTGAGGTCTGGAAAGAGTGGCTATTCAAAAATAGCAGATATACAAGCTCATAGCGCGGCACCGAATGCCGCGCTATGGAGCTTGTAGATCTGCTATTTTTGAAAAATCGTAAAAATGTGTGCAAACCTTTGAATATATATATATATATTTTTAAGAGAACATTTTTAACTCAAATCTTTGCTTCTGGGGGTCCCTGGAACAAAATATTTGAGATGGGGGTCCGCAGACAAATACGTATCATTTTGGGGGTCCTTGACATGATAAAGTTTGAGAACCACTGCTGTAGGAGGAGATGATGCTGTAGAACACACATTACATGACCGGCTGTTAGTTGTGCTCTGCCCTGATGTTTTTATGCCATAGAGTAAGGACATGCATTATACATCACCCATTGATGCATAATGAAACATTTCAGTGATCATTCCTGATTTTTGACATTTTGTTTTTACTTGAAATTGAAAAAAAAGCTTCTTCAGAGCCTAAACAGTACATTCAAATTAATTCAGCACATAATAATGTGTGACTGAGACACAGATCCTCCACAAGCCCCCCTCGACACACACACACACACACACACACACACACACACACACACACACACACACACACACCTCATAATTTCACATTACTCAATTATTTATCTGTACATTATTTGTGTCTAAATTAATTAGGATCAGCGAGGAGGGTCCCAGATGTCCATATTAGACCCTATAGTGTGCAAAATGCCTAATTGCCCCGTGGCATTGCCCGTGTCTTGAGGTCCACTCCAGGACTTCACATTAATTAGTCAAATAATACAATTATGGCAAGCAAACGATAGAAAGAAAACCCTTTTTCATTTCTGTTTTTCTCCTCCATCTCATACATGAAATCAACATAGTTGGAAATGGCTGTTTAATTAATTACAACCTTCTTGCACGATTTTCTGACACCAGTTAACACACTCAGAAGAGATTATCATCTCAAACCGCAATTTTCATTACAGGTGTAATTTTTATCTAATTATAGTATGATACCAGAAAAGACTTGCCTCATTTTGCATGTTTTATCAGGAAATGCTCTAGTAGTTACAATGCTGGATTGTGCATATCTCACCATTTAAAGTCACATTGTATACTTTATGTCAGTGGTTTTCAACCTTTTTCATGCCAAGGCCCCCTACATTGATAAACATTTGGCCGCGGACCCCCATCTGAAAGTGTTTTGTGCCAGGGACCCCCAGAATATTTAAAAAATAGATATATTCAAAGATATGCACACATTTTCAAGATTTTTCAAAAATAGCAGATCTACAAGCTCATAGCACGGCACCGAGTGCCGCGATATGAGCTTGTATATCTACTATTTTTGAATAGCCAAAGCTAAGTGGTTAAAATGATTGTGATTGTGATGACGCGATGTTAACTAGTTTAGCTGGGGACCCCCGGGTAATCGCCCAACTAGGACCACTGGTGGTCCCCGGACCACTGGTTGAGAACCACTGCTTTATGTGAATAGGGCTGGACTGTGCTGTCCCTGGTGTTGCATCAGCTAGTGTTTTTCTGTAATTTTCTGTGAGTCAATCTTTTTCCACAAAATCTTTGCAAGTGGTGAGTGTGGTGAGTATAACTACTCCCAGTTAAGTTTGCTTTTACTATCCTAATCAATTATCCTTGCAGGGGTGAAATTAATTTACATGTTGATAGAATATTTTGAATAAGACATTGTTTTTGAGGTACCCTGAGGTCCTCTCGTCTTGATAGCCACAGAGTCTGCACTGCATAAAAAAATGCGAAACCGATATTTGCTGCACAATATGCTGGAATCACAAACAGCTGTTAATAGCAATACTTTTTTTCTTCCACTCAGAGAGACCCCTCTCAATCTGAAGTAGTGGCGTGGATTAGAGAGTCGAGGAGAGAGAGGGAGAGAGAGAGAGAGGGATAAGGAGAAGGGAGAGCATGTAATTCTGAAACGTTATTCTTTGTATAGAGCACCGATACGGGACTGAGGGACAGAGCCTGCACTCTTTTTACACACGTTGCCATGGAAACCAGCCCAGCAGCCAACCAGCTGCTGTAAGATTCCAGAGAAATTCCTCCAAACCCCCAGCCCCCATCCTCCACTCACACACACACACGCGCGCACACACACACACACACACACACACACACACACACACACACACACACACACACACACACACACACACACACACACACACACACACACACACACACACACACACACACACACATACACACACGCACACAGACTGTACACACACTCCACACAGCTCCTGCTCTTCCCATCCACATTCACATTGCATACTGTACCGGCATAATAATATCTGCGGTGTGATTCTATACAATATAAAATGATGTAGCCTCTAAACGAGCGAGCAGAGGAAGCACACCTGACGTAGTTCAAGGGGATGTGGTTGTTGTGATAGGACCTGTGCAGCATCACTCCCACTCCCTGCACCACACATGCATGCACAAAGTCTGCAAGCACACACACACACACACACACACACACACACACACACACACACACACACACACACACACACACACACACACACACACACACACACACACACACACACACACACACACACACACACACACACACACACACACACACACACGTTGGGGCGAAGGATGCTGCGTACTTAAGTGTGATTTGGTTGTAGATGTGTCATTGCTGTCGGGCAGAAACCCCAGTCTTTTCAGTTTTTTTTCATAAATGAATGCTCAAACTTCATCATATCTACAAGCACATCACAATGCACCATGTTGTGTGCTTTTAGATCTGCTATTTTGATTATTTTAAAATGTTTGGCCTATAATGACCTGGGCAAAATAGGGATGCCAGGTTGAAAGTCTGTGGGTTTCTTAAACATTTAACAAATGAAACATTTATAACTTGACTGGATCTATTGGAAAATGGCTGAGTTTTTCCATTTCTTGAAACGTAACGGTTTTGGACATTTAAGGTTTCAACCTGACAGCGATGATGTGCATGAACTGTATGCCACTTGACAGAGAGGATGGGGGATAAAACTTAGCAGGACCTTTTGGATGGTCCCTTCACCAGTGTCGGCATGTAAAGACGTCATTTAACTTCTTCATGCAGGATTATGGAAGAATAGTCAACGTGAATGTTGTCAAATCTGCAATAGGCAGTGTTTGTCCCAGACGTAAGAAAATGAACACAGACACGCACACACACACACACACACACACACACACACACACACACACACACACACACACACACACACACACGCGCACACACACACAGCTTGCATTGTGCACAGATATACAGTACACATGCACGCACACACGTGCACAGACAAATAGAGCATGATAATTGGAATGCCTTGTGTTAAACATCTGGGCTGAATCCTTGCCGTGTGGAATACGAACAACGACACAATGCAACAACACAATAGAACAATTGGTGGCATATAGCACTGAAAAGGAAGGAGAGAGAAAACTGGCTAATGACGGTGACTCAGTGTTGATTTCGTCGACTAAAACTATGACGAAAAATGTTCGTCGACTACCTTTTTTCACTGACGAAAGCTGAATAAAAACTAAATAAAAACTACGCTATGATGACTAAAACTATGACAAAATATATTGACAATTTCGTCAACAAATAAATACTAGACTAAAATGTTAGGGGGGGGGGGCTAGTGGAGAGGAGATCCAGTAGAACTAAAAGACAAGTCATTTTATGTTTGGTTGCACTCGGATGTTATGTTGCGCTCTGAAAATAGCAGATCTACAAGCTCACAATGCAAACTGCGACGCGTGGTGAGCTTGTGGATCGGCTATTTTCAGCATGAACCAAGCGTAAAATCAGGTATTACGATGCCATCAAGGCACCGCCAAAATACATTTTTGTCGACTAAATCAACTGCACACACACACACACACACACACACACACACACACACACACACACACACACACACACACACACACACACACACACACACACACACTTTTGTCGACTAAAAGTAGACAAAAACTAAAACATTTCAGGTGACTAAAATATGACTAAAACTAAATGGAATTTTACTAAACAAAGTTGCGTCAAAAATCAACACTGCGGTGACTGCCATAGAATGCGAACATCAGGGAAGGAAAGAAAGAAACGCGGAACGGAAAGGGGCAACAGAAAGACAATAAAAGAAGCGAAAAAGAAAGAGAGGGTTGATAGGGAGAGAACAGAGGAGTGGATGCTAATGTCTTGTCTTTCAATGCAGTCAGTGGTTTTGAATTTCCCTGACACAGTAAAGGAACAGGAGAGCTTTTAGTTTAGTGTTCTGTGTGAGCTTACACAGAGATGGACCCCGACCATCAACACATCGGCTTGTGTCTCATATTACTGGCAGACCCTCACTACCCCCCACACACACCCACCCACCCCAGCTTTAGAACACAGCGGTAGTGAGGACCATACAGTGGGCATTCAATTTGACCCACATGAGATAACTCTCTGTGATAAACCACTCAGGGCCTTAGAATGGCCCCTTGTGCCTGCTGGCTATAGGAATCCCCCTGAATTACAACTTAATATTGGACGTACTGTAATATTACTACACTTAAGCTGCTACACCGTAAAATCCAGCGTTAATTCAATGTTGAAAGTGAAAGAATTGGCTTATTAGATGTATATTTTGAAAACTTTCAGCAGTAAATGAACACAGGATTTGACCTGGAACGCATCTGTGTCACTTTTGATTTGAGCTAAAAAAAAAAAGCTTTATTTTACACTTTGGCTATTCAAAAATAGCAGATATACAAGCTCGTAGCGCGGCACCGAGTGCCGCACTACGAGCTTGTAGATCTGCTATTTCTGAAAAATCGTGAAAATGTGTGCAAATCTTTGAATATATATATTTTTAAAGCAAACATTTGCAACTTAAATCTTTGCTTCTGGGGGTCCCTTGAACAAGATATTTTGAGATGGGGGTCGGCGACTAAATACATATCATTTTGGGGGTCCTTGACATGAAAAAGGTTGAGCACCACTGGTATAGAAACATATGTTTTTCAGAATACTGTTGGGATTTAGAAGACATTGTAGAATCGGCTTCAGGTCTTAATAGGTTCAGGAGTGACTGAGGATAAAGATTATTTTAGGTGTCGGTGCAAAGGTTACTGTGAGTTTGTATGTTTTTGTGTGTCTAGTTCTATTTGAAGAGCACCCCCCCCCCCACATACATACACACACACATCACTACCACCACAACCATCCATGTCTGTTTCTGCCAGTTACAGCGAATCGAGTCTGAGCTGCTTGAGCTGTGATAGCTCAGCCCGTCCGATCTCTGACCGACTTTCAATTATGCTTCATGTCTGAGAAAAGACACATTTGGATTGCCTCCAGCTTGCTCTGTTTTTATTGTTTGCCCGGTGGAGACACTCATGAATTTTTCCTGCCTTTTCTGACTTTGCTTATATCTGCACTCGGCTTACTGGCCGAGGGACATCAATAAATGATAAGCGGGAAACCAAAGGCAAACTAAATGTGTCTAAATGTGTGCCTGCGTTAACCACTTAGGCCCTGTTTATACTTATTTGTTTGACAGTGTCCTGCAGCAATAGCATATCTACAAGCTCGCAATGCATCGCATCCCGACGCGTAGTCAGCTTGTAGATCTACTATTTTTGCTATATTTGAAAAATAGGGACGCCAGGTTGTAAAGTGGCTAAACCAGGGGTCTTCAACATTTTCAGGGCAAGGACCCCCTAACTGAGAGAGAGATGAAGCAGGGACCCCCTCTACATATTGTATAAAATTGTGTTGCATTTTAAACCTTTTCATAGATTTCATCAGTGTTGTGTGAACTAATGTTTTTTATTTAAGTCACTTAAACCCTCAATACTTGACTCTGTACTCTTTTTTCCTTCTACACCAAACCTCTTTGCCGAAAATAGCTCACACAACGCTCACAACAAGCTCACAACACGTTGTGAGCTTGTAGATCTGCTATTTTCGGCTAACGTTCCCCTCAGAATAGGGATTTTAGGATTGAAGTGGTTGATGTAAAAAAAAACAACTAATGCTATCACACAAAGATTTGGCGGCCCCCCCTGTAGTAACTCTGAGGACCCCTGAGGGGTCCCGGACCCCCTGTTGAAGACCCCTGGGCTAAACCATTATAACCATAGTATTTCTTGTGTGCAAGCGTTCATCACGATTTTCCAGAGTGTAAATCAGTCCAATCATAATCTGTATGATTCCTCCTTTATTGCACCTTCAACAGTCACACCCCCCCCCCCCCACCGCCACCACCCACAGCAGCAAACACACTTCATTCTTCCCACACCACTCCTGTCACGCCTCAATGCTTTGCTGTCTGTTTCAAAGGAGCAATTTATTTCCATTTTCACCCGCTTACACCACGCCCCCCCCCCCCCCCCATGATAACATCAACGAATATATTATCTTTTTGAAAAAGAGATAAAAGGGGCCAAACTAGATGAGTTTACATTGTCTCTCTCTCTCTGT
The DNA here is from genome assembly GCF_963454915.1 of Gymnoscopelus microlampas. Classification (NCBI taxonomy): domain Eukaryota; kingdom Metazoa; phylum Chordata; class Actinopteri; order Myctophiformes; family Myctophidae; genus Gymnoscopelus; species Gymnoscopelus microlampas. Next base: position 20,889,957 of record NC_139960.1, on the reverse strand, counting down.
CAGTCTCTCTTTCTGCTCTGTATCTGATGGATCCTTCAGCTAGTGGAGCTGGGCATATGGAAATGGAGCCATAGCATATGGGGGGGTTGTGTGTGTGTGTGTGTGTGTGTGTGTGTGTTAGTCCCAGAGGCAGTCCAAATGACTAATGAATAATGAACAATAGAGAGGAAAATGTTCTGCCTCCATACCGACGTGCGATGTTAAAGATCCTACGCCGCTAAACGTTAATCAATAGTGAATCATGTCGCGGTGACAGAGTCACGTTTATCAATTTGCCTCGACGGAGATGCCTATTAGCTTATCAAAAGCGCAGGGAGCATATCATTCATGAGACGTGTGCCAGTGGATCTGGGTTGGGGGTCTGTGGATAGAGGAGTTTTCACAGGCCTACTGTACCTTTTAGAAGTGTAATTTTAGATGCCATCTAGGAGTCCCATCTACGCCACAATATGACTTGATATTGGAATATTTACATTATGTGGAAATACAATACATCTCAATATTCTCAGAGCTTCCAATGGAGCTCATTGTTTTTTTAATGTATTTTATTAATTGAAATCAGTAACACGAGTAAAACTTTACCGAGAGAGGATTGGGTTACATCATTTTCCATTGCATTGTTAAAAAATGCAATCAAAATGCTGATATTTTCTTTATCTCAATGTTCATGTCATTCATAAAAAATAGGCTAGACAATATCTATCATGTTGGAAAATTCAATATAGGCCTATATTGTTCTTCAGCCCCGCCCACAGTTAACACACACAGGTTGATTAACACATGATTCATTGAGGTTATTGGGAGTCACCAGGGTACAGTAACACCAGTTAATCTCTGTAATGATGAGCTCTAAAGGTTGATTATCCTCGCCAGGAGGCCGGAACGGCCGAAGGTGAGGGATTATGTTTTCACTTGTGTGAGTCTGTCCGTCCGTCCGTCTGTGCCCATGACCTTGGCCAGTCACATGACCAGGAAGTAGTTAGGAAGTGCCAAAAATTAGTAGGCAAAATGTGTAATCCTAGGATGAGCGGGGCGCGGGAGCACTTGTTTTCGGACATGCCGAACGTTGCGACTCGCAACGTTCCCCCCTCCCCCCTGGAGGAGTTTGTGTCACTGCAAAGTAGCTTCATTTTCAATGTTCTTTTCAATGATGATTTGAATACAGTGTGGTGGTACCATGTGCACGGGCCGACACCCTTTCTTAGCCAGAGGAGAGTCATTGTCAACATTGTATCTTGTCATTTCATCAGAGAAATCTCTATATATCTTGTCATTTCATCAGAGAAATCTCAACATTGTATCTCATAATTTCATCAAAGTAATCTTAACTTACTGACCTTATGCCCTGGTATTTTTAACCAATAGAATTCATGTACAGAAATGCTGTGGGTACTTTCTGTTTGGAGTAAAGTATGTCCAATTTTTGTTCCATTGTTCCTGTTTAAAGGGGAAATAGTTGGTCACATTACACTTTGTTGAACATTCTTAGGGGTTCCTCCTGTGGAGTAGTCAGGCATGTTGTCAGTACCAGTTACTACACATGGAAGACACGATTGAGAAAGAAATCCTTAACCGTTTAGGAGAAGCTCAAGACATTTACATTTTAGGCAAAGTGAAGTTTTAAGTATTACATTTTTTGAGTTCCTTTCTTGTTTTTCTTTAAGCATTTATTTTTTTGGTGATTTCCTATTAATTAGTTATTAGTTATTTTTTTCTTCTCCCATGCATTCTTTAATAGTTGTTTGAGTTTTGAACCTAGAACCTTTGGTTTATAACTTTATTTCTTGAGCCACAAAACCTTGTTGAATTTAGATGGAAACGCGAGTGATATCACCAAATGGTGATATTGAACCCAGAACCTCTGGTTTAAAAATCACAGACATAGCTCTCATGCCACAGAAGCATGGAAGATGCAAATGAGAACAAAATACAGCTTAATCTGGTAGAATTTCGATGGAGAGTGAAAATCTGCCAAATCGCTTTGATTTGCGCTCGGAGGAGCGTACTTTTCTAGTTTATACTTGTCGTACGCCAGTTGTACGCTGGTGGCATGCACCGAAAATAGCCATTCTACAAGCTCTCTCAACGCAAGCTTGTAGATCTATTGTCATTGTGACTAAATTAAGAATTAGATAATTTTGTTATCCAATTGTTTTCTCTGTCCTCTGATTCTGAAGGACTGTACTATGCATGTGGTCCCATGACCTAGATTTCAGTGTGCGACGTGAGGGCTGTTTGTGTGTGTGTGAGAACTCAAGAGTTATGTCTAACCAAACCATACACCCACACGTAACACTCCAGCTCACGCGCCCGCGCGCACGCAAACAAACTCACATGCTCAACGAGGCTAGCTTCATCCAGCTGTGTCCTGTCAGATACTCGCCGAATTGAATGCAAATTGTGTTTATTTCTGTGTTGTAGGAGGAGGCGGCGGCGGGAAAGTGTGTGTGTGTGTGTGTGTGTGTGGGGGGGGGGGGGGGGGGGGGGTACTTTGCTCTATTTAGACTCTTGTCTTGTATTCGGTTTTCTTTTATTTGAATCCCCTGTATTGGTAAGTGTATTTCAGTCAGCCCCAACTGAAAACACCACAGATGTGAATTTTTAATTCAGTTATTTCTTTTTTTGCCTTCTCCTTTATTGAAAGCTTTATTCAAATGCATGTTTACCCCCTTTGCAGTCATGACTTACTTAGTTTGTATTCACATGTAACAGGGAAAAATCATGCAAAGCGGACGTTTGATATACGGTTGCTAGGCAACCATATAAGGTAGCAGTTGAGTGGTGCAGCTTTTCAGAGTGACTCAGTAGTCATTCTGAGTTAGGGTTGTGTGTGTGTGTGTGTGTGTGTGTGTGTGTGTGTGTGTGTGTGTGTGTGTGTGTGTGTGTGTGTGTGTGTGTGTGTGTGTGTGTGTGTGTGTGTGTGTGTGTGTGTGTGTGTGTGTGTGTGTGTGTGTGTGTGTGTGTGTGTGTGTGTGTGTGTACTTGCATTGCTATACTTTTGAGGGCCCATTGTCCCCACCGGTATAGTAGAATATGAGAAATAGACAAAATGGCTGTTTTATGGTTAAAGATTTGGGGAGTTAGGCATTAAGAAAATATTCAGGTTAGGATTAGACATTTAGAGGTTAGGATTAGGATTTATTCTTACAGTGCATTACGCGCCGGTGCATGACACAGATGTACAAGGCAAGCTCACAATGTGTGTGTATTTTCAGTTATCGGTTTAGATTTAAAAATGGAAGTAAATTGTAAAAGTGCCATTTATAAAATTGCCATCCTAAAATGTCGATGTCCTCACCAGTATACAAATTCAACCGTGCCTGTGTTTGTGTAGCCTATGCGAGAGCGCTAGTTGCGCCCTGCATACAGACAACTTGTATTCCAGTGCAGAATACTCTGAATATAAATCTCAGACTTTGTGAATTCTATTGAACCTCAGACTTTGTGAATTCTGTGAGACAATATTACACACAGAAGTTGGCAAATGAACCACCATATCAGGTCATATAGCCCATAGCGTACTGTATGCGTGACGAACCCATGATTACCAGGACCCAGGACTACATGAAACTACTATTATGACATTGCTTTTAGTGCTTCACCAGATATAGCCAATAGATGGCAAAGGGAAAGTTATTTAAGACCAGAATGTTGTTTGTTGTAATTGCAAGTTAGAGAGAGCATGTGGGAGTTCCTTTACATATTTGTAGACTACCTGTTTTTGTCCCATGCACCTGTCACCAACAGGGTTCAAGTGTGTAATGTACATTTCTTCACATTTTAAAACATTTGTTCCATGTGAATCCACGTGACTCCCATTTTAGATTCAGTGATAATAAAACCATCAACTGCCTTATGTGTGACTTCAATCCACTCGATTTTGAAATTACAACTTAAAATTGTGATCCCCAATGGTAGATCCCAGCAGCCTGAATAGCCTCATACACATGATCAGTGCATTTCTTTAACAAGAGACAGTTGTGTTCAATTAATCAGCAAGGTGGAGGTGTGCTTTACAAGCTCACAACGGATCGCAACTTCGCAAGGACCTTGTAGATCTGCTAGCTAGTAGGGTTTAAGTGGTTAAACACAGGCATAATTGTTTACATTTTAAAATTTAACAAGTCTAATTCTGTTTACTTTGAACTAGTCTTGTCATCAGCAAATACAAGGGTCTTTTTCAAATGGTGAGGTTCCCACTCAACTAAATGTATAATCCAGCCATCATAGAGCTTCATGAGACATGTTGAACTTAAATCTCCCACCATAGTGAATGAGCACGCACAGGGACAACAGTTGGTAGAAAGGGGAAGAAAATCTGTATAAATTTATTCTTATTTATCAAAAATATCTGCACCACATTTGCATAGATGGCTACAAAATACCTTAGACGATTGCTTCACGTGATTGTTTTTGTAAGGATGAGGAGTGAACAGAAATAGATTTAAATAAATTAGCGGGTCATTAGAAGGAGAAAAAAAGCAGCATGTGGGTGGTCACTTTTCTCCATAAATGCAAACTAAAAGTGTATCTAGATGCATGCAGATAGCCAGCTTGTATCTGAAATAAATTAATAATCATCCTTCAGGGATGATTTAAAATAAATTGATTTAAATTTAAAAAAAATCATTACAGCCACTCGACTCTTTTCTCTCACCGATAGATATATTACTCCTCATAAATAACGCTAGCAATAAATATTGTAAATATATTACGTCTTGGGTTATTATATACTTTTTTGTTACATGTAATCAGGAACCAATAATTTTACACAAATGAAGGGGGGGGGGGGTAGCTTAATGACTAATAACAATGTGAACATAAATGCAGTGATGCTTCTCTATAGCAAATAAAAAAATGTCTATAAACGAAAAGTATAAAAAAGAAAAGTGTTCTTGAATGAATCTTTCATTTCATTTCAGAATAAGCACTTCACAGATCTGTAAATGCACATGGGCCGACTCCTCATGTGTTTAACGCTCTGCCACACGCGGCAGATGGCAGTCTTATCTGGGTACTGTGTACATCACCCTCCTCCAGACTCGACTCAAAACGGAATTCTTCAACTCCCTCTATGGAAATATCCTCCACAGGCCCTCCTGACGTCACTTCTCTCCATGCAGCCGACATCAGTCCGACAAATCTCCCTCTTTCACTCGGAAACCCCCGATAGTGAGACAGAAAAACTCCAGATTGAGAATTCCAAAGGGCACGGCGGCCCTTTCCATTTTCGAAGAAAAACTCCAGATTGAGAATTCCAAAGGGCACGGCGGCCCTTTCCATTTTCGAATATCAAAGTATTCTACTGCTAGTAGACGAGCCGAGTCTCCCCAGTCGCTGTTAAAACATTCTTCTTCACAGGGAAGCTGTCTTGGGTGAGCCACCCGCGCTCCGCCACGCCCTCCAGGGATGAGGTTGTGCCTGGGCCAACGGTCAGTTGGCATACTGTCTGTAGAAGGCGACTTTGACACGTTCAATCTGGTGGCACAGTTTGATAGCAGGCCCCAGTTTCAGGTCCATGCACTCCTGGACCGTGGGCAGGGTCAGCAAGAGCAAGGCCTGCCCGTCTATGTCCTACAGACGGGAAATGATACCGTGTTGTTAGAGCGAGAGAATCACAGAAAGAAAGAAAGAAAGAAAGAAAGAAAAAGATGAAAGGGAAAGAGAACTGAAAGAAAAAGATGAGGAGTCTAAACGAAAGAAATGAGAAGAAAACAAAGCCACACGAAAATAAACACAAAAGATGAAAGTGAAAGAAATAAGAAAAAAAAACAGAGCAACACATGAAAAGAAAGAAAAAGATGAAAGAAGGAAAAAAGACGTAAAAAAGTAAAAGAGAAAGAATGAAAAAAAGAGAAAAACAAAGTAGACAGACAGACAGACAGACATGTAAAGAGCTAGGTGTCAGGTGTGTGTTAGAGGTGCTCTGATCAGGATTTTGGGTTTGATACGAATCACTGACTCTTTTCCCCAAGATTGACCGACACAGATTTTGTGTGTAAGGGGAAAATAGACATTTTACAAGCTCACAATGCGTCGCGACGCTTGTAGATGCTATTTTCAGTGAAGCAATATTATACTATAATGGTTTTTCTTTTTTTTCGGATCGGGTATTTTGGCGACCACCAACTGAGTCATTTGGAGTGAAAATTGGCCCGAGGAATCAGAGCATTCCTAGTGTGTGTGCATGCGTGCGTGCGTGCGCGTTGTGCAACTGTGTGTGTGCACCTACCTGTTCCTGGAATATGTTGGCCAGGGAGGCACAGTCAGTAGAGTTGATGAACTGGACCACTTCTTCTACGCTCCACTCCAGAGGATTCCTGTCCAGCACCAACTGACCCTCCTCTTCCTCTTCCTGCCGGCCCGCCACCTGACGCACATGCACGCACGCACACGCACACGCACACACACACAGGGCTTACAACATTTAATCACATTGCACATCCAAAGGCCAGTTGGGGTTTCCCAACAGTGGTGGAAGAAGTACTGAGATTTTTTTGCTTAAGTAAAAGTTTAAAATGGTTAATGTATGTTTTGTAATATAATAATCTAAATCTACAAAGTGATTTGTAACAAAGATTTTCAAATAACTGTAGTGGAGTAATATAGAGCAATATTTGCCTATGAGATGTAGTGGAGCATAAGTTAAAAGTATGAAAAAATGGAAAAAACTCAACTAAAATAAAAGCACCTCAAAAATGTTCTCAGTAACTTTCCACTACTGTTTCCCCACCCCATGTGTGAGCACATCTCACCTGCATGTCCTGTCTCTTGGGCGGTTGGTATTTGGCGCTGCTGTTCTGTGCCGGGGCGGACAGAGAGCGGGTCGACCTCCTCCGGACCCCCTCAGGACCCTCCTGGCTGCCCGTGGCCGTGCCCGCCCGGCGCGTGGCCGCGGCCCGCCGCGGCCGGCAGCTGGACACCTCCACGGAGGAGGCGTCGGTGTGGTCCTCGCGCGGCTCGGAGCTGGTGCCCTCTTCACTGCCCGACTGTAACTGCATTCCATAGTCCTCTTCCTCATCACTGTCCTGAAAGAGGGGAGAGACGTGTTGTCAGTCTGACAGATAAGAGGCAACATGGAGGATGGAAGGAAGGAAGGAACGAGGAAAGGAGGAGGAAAGGAAAGAAGGACGGAGGAAGGAAGGAGGGAAGGAAAGAAGGACGGAGGAGGGAAGGAGGGAAGGTGGAAAGGAAGGAATGGAAGGAATGAAGTATAGAAGGAAGGAAAGAGTAAGGTATCAGGGAAGGAAGCCAACTGAACAAAATAAGAAAGAAGGCAGAATGACCAAAAGAAAAAGAAAAATGGATGAAAGAAAGAGAGAGAGAGAACAAAAGAAAAGTGAAAGAAGAACAGCAGGGAAAGAGCTGCAATCTAACCTGTGGCGAGCCAGCAGGGGTGTAGTCCACAGCGGAGGAGCGTCTCTTCTTCTGGACAAAGATAGCTTTCCTCTTCTTCCTGCGGCGCGGCGGCTTGGCCAGGTCTCCCTCCGCGGGCTCCTCTCCTCCCGTCGGCTTGGACAGCTTCCTCTTCTTCCCATAGTAGTGGGCTTTGGGAGACACGCAGCGCACGTTGGAGAAAAAACAACAACGCAACCCAAAACAAACGCTGAGCTGCTCATAAACAGCAATTAGACCCTTGTTGTAGCACGGTGGTGCGCTATTTTATTTGGCTACGCTCGTATTATTTTGCGGCGTGGGAAATGCTGCACGTAATTGCACCTGATCCACAAAACAGCAGTGGTGGAAGAAGTACTCAGATGTTTTACTTAAGTAAAAGTATCAATACTGCTATAGAAGTAAAAGTTACAAGTAAAAGTCTGGAATTAAAAATTTACTTTGCAAAAGTATTGGTATCAAAATGCACTTAAAGTTCCAAAAGTAAATGTACCAAAAAGTTTGAAAATAGCAGATCTACAAGCTCACAACAACGTGTTGTGAGCTTGTAGATCGTCTATTTTCAAATAGCCTTGGTATAAAATAGGGCTAAAGTGGTTAATGTATGTTTTATAATGTAATCATTTATATCTGCCAAGTAACTAGTAACTAAAGTTTTCAAATAATTGTAGTGGAGTAAAAGTGCAATATTTGCCTCTGAGATATAGTGGAGTAGAAGTAAAAGTACTGAAAATTGGAAATACTCCAGTAAAGTCAAAATACCTCAACATTTTACTTAAGTACAGTACTTGAGAAAATGTACTTAGTTACTTTCCCCCACTGATTACACCTGATCCACAAAACAGACCAACTCACTGTATTTGGTTTTGGTCTGCACGGAGCAGTTCTCAGGACACTGGTCGGTGACGAGCGTGGGGCTGAAGAGGTTGGGGCAGCACTGCAGCTTCAAGCACACTTTGCGGCAGAAGTCGGCGATCTGGTCGGCCAGGCGGACGAGACGAATGGAAGATCGGTAGGTTTTCCCTTTGTACCTGAACGGAGGAGGACGACACAGCGTGACATTGTCAGCCACCACCAGCCCCGAAGAATAGCAATTAGAACGTTATTTATGGGAGGAACAAAAGATAATTAAAGTATCCATAATCCATCATATAGTGCTTTACAATTGCCCGTGCTGTAATGGGATAACGCGGGGCTGTTTTTAGGAGGCCCATCAAGAATTCCTATAATCGGTTTGATGGGAGAGGCTGCCCTGGAATGTGGAGCAGCAGTGAAGTTGCTTGTTGAAGCCGAGAGAGGGTCAATTCTATAATCTCCCCGCTAATGGCTAAGGTTAGGGGAAGGCATGCTATGCTGCAGGCAGCACTCAAGGACAGACTCAACGAGGAATCTAACAAGCCCTCTCATATCTCATCCGCCCAACTTAAACTATAATAGGATATTCTGCATAGTAACGGTGGCTTTTCCTACTCTCAAAGAATTATTTCTAGTTCATATACTGTAGCTGGGAACCTCCTGAACCCCCCCCCCCCCCCCAAAAAAAAGAACCCTGGGGGTCCCCCCCCGGACCCTACAATGAGAACCGTCTCAGAACAGCCCCATCTCATCCGTACTTGGCTTTGAGGGTCTCTTCGTGGCAGTCCCAGGTCTTGTCCTCCACCTCCTGCAGCTCCTTGAGCACGCGCCCGGGCTTGTAAGCCGCGTTGATCAGCATGGTCAGCACCTGGAGGGAACGCACACAGCACTTCCAGGTCAGAGCACACATGCAGAGCATTGGGGGGAATAAGCACACATAAAGCCAGCCTTGTGTGTGACACAAGCATGAAAGAACAACCACATCAAGCCACATCAAAAGGGACTGAACACAAAGATGCACAATCGCTGCAAGTCCTTGCATGTGCACTCGCCCTCTTTATGCATGTGTAGTTTACAGCTACTTATAGTACATACAGACCTATATAATATAGTACATAGTATACACAATAGAGCATATGCATGAACACACACACATACGCAGGGCCCCTAGAGAAATTAGGCTCTGTTTTTGCTGAGCAGCAACCACTGTGTGTTACGTGTAAACACACTTGATTGACAGCACCACACATTAAAATGAAGGTGCTGCTGGGAGACTGCAGGTGCTTAAGACATCTTTCTCTCTCTCTTCAAATCTTCATATACGTGCCCTACTCTCTCGATCCTGACGTCTCCTCTACTTTGATTAAACCTGATCCCCCCCCATCTCCCCCCGCCGGCCCCTGGCTGTGGCTCCACCAGACATTTCTAAACGGGCATATGTTAGCCCACCTCTTTGAGCACCAGCGTGCACTTGCCGGGTCCTACGGCCTGCGGCAGCTCTGCGATGCGTCCCTTGTTGAGGTAGGGTCCTGAGAAACACCGGTGGTTGACGAAGATCTTAGAGCAGCAGTACCTGCCATTGGCTGCGCCTAAAGAGACGGGAGGAATCGGCAGAACCACAATGTTAACCGACGGCGCAATGAGGATAATTAAATTAGCAACATATGGGTAAACTGCAGGATATTCTATTCAACGGACGACACTGCTGCGTACGACCTTGCTTTGTGTACAGATACGCGAGAAAGCAATAGCGAGCACGAGTGTGTGTGTGTCCATATGAAAGTGTGTGTGAGTGTAGACAGGTGAGTGTACAACATCTCGTACACACGTGTCCCTGTATGTCGGTATGTGAGTCACATGCCGACCGCTACATTAAGCACGCGATGCAGTATGCCGCGCTCCACCCTCCTTACAACCCCTGATACCGGCAGCACCTGGATCAGCACTGCTAGGGGTGAATAGTAATTAGTCGGTGCGATGAATATGCATGAGCAAGTGGGTGGTATTGAAGAAGGAGCGCAATAGGTCTCATGGAAACATGTACCCCCCACCTAGCTTTGTATTTGCACCTATAATACACAGCGCACACACACACACACACACACACACACACACACACACACACACAGTTTATTACTTTGTTGATGGGGTGAGACAGCGATACAGTGGATTTGCTCAAACTACCACAGCCTCCCCCGGCATGCTGTGAGGGAACATGCACTGATTGTGAAGGGTCGCTGCTAGACTCCTGTTCATTCATTAATATGCGGGCTGTCTCTGCAGTTTTTGGCTGCTAAAATGCCTCCCGAATCCGCAAATCCACAGTTCGCCGGGTCCATATCGCTATCCCCTAATATCGTCATTATCGCTCGTTAGCATTAATTGTTGTAATTAAATCATCAGCTACGAGGATTATCATTACCTGGATCCATGGCAACCGGCTGGCAGAGATTGACAGGGTCCGTCTCCATTGGCTGGGGTGGAGCCAATCTGCAGTGAGGAAAAACGATCAACCAATCAAATTAATTGATGAAGTCGACCGACCAGTTAAATCAAACTGGACACATTACGGCCATACAATCATTCAACCAATCAATCTACCACTCCACCATAGCAAAGTGTTTTTGTTAGATTCAGATGTGTGTGAAATACTATTTGCAGTTCCATGAGTGAGAAGAGAGGGAGGGGGATGTTGATGAAAGGGTCCCCCTGAAGGTGAGGAATGGTATACGTGGTTAGAGGAGATGGCTGACAAAGTATGCCTGGAAACCCTCATACTTCTCCTGCTCTCCGGCAGCCACTTTCCCCATGTTCCCGGGGGCTGCATTTGCCAGCCACCGGTGTAACATGTCATTTGTCAACGAAATCAATCGTGGGGAACGCAGTTGGGAATGCCCTGGGAATGCAATTCCTGCACTAAAAGCCGCTGTTTCAATTAACGGCTTGGGAGCGGCTGGCAGCGAGAGAGGGGCCTCGGGGCTCACTTGAGTAAACTCGTCGTGTGTTGTGTCTTCGGTTTACATGTAAAAGGACGGTAAACAATGGACTGGGACTAGTGAGCGTGCAGAGAGGGATTAGCATTGACTTGACCATATTCAGTGATGCCGTTTCTTTTTCTTTTTTTTTTTACAAATTTAGAGTAGCCAATGTTGTTTTACCCCCTTTTTCTCCCCAATTTAGTCGTTGTGACAAGTGATTCCTCCCCACACACATGTTCTGTGTTGTATCCCACTGACACACCTGCCAGTGAGGAGCCCCAACCAGGAAAACGTAGAGCTTTCGTTCTACTCCTCCCGCCCAACACTCCCCGCTGACAGGTGCCGCCCCAGCCCGTAGGAGTATGTGTAATGACAATTATCAACCTCCCCGCCCGGCTTCCGTCCCCTGAACACGGGCCAATTGTGTCTGTGTAGACGCCCGACAAAGCCGACTGCACCACGGTGGACTCGAACCCACAACCTCCGTGGTGGTGGGCAGGGACTTTACCACTGCGTCACCCGAGCGCCCCTACCAATAGGGTTTTGAGGATAATGTAAGAGCAAAATGGCTCCTGGACTGAAATATGCTCTGGTCTGGTGTGATTCTGTGTTTGTGCGGGGGAGAGTTTGCAAAAGGTTTGAATTCAGCAGGATTGATCAGATTTCTTACTGTTTTTCTGGTTGGACAACTGCTATCTTCTTCTGCTTCTGGCCTGAGAAAAGAGAAATGAGAGAGCTTGTGTCAACTGTAACTTGCAGGACAAAATTGCATCTACTGTGATTGAGAGAGCCAATGTGTGTGTGTGTGTGTGTGTGTGTGTGTGTGTGTGTGTGTGTGTGTGTGTGTGTGTGTGTGTGTGTGTGTGTGTGTGTGTGTGTGTGTGTGTGTGTGTGTGTGTGTGTGTGTGTGTGTGTGTGTGTGTGTGTGTGTCTTTGTACGCACAGACAGGCTTCAGAGGATGGGTCAGGGGGTAAGCGTTTGCTTCACACCAACCGACAGGGAAGATTTCCATGGATTCCACGTCAATGATACATTCTGACAAGGGCTTAGCCACACCTGCAAGAGATGGCTGAGTGAGTTGCCGAGCACAAGTGCACACACACAGACACACACACACACACACGTTTTACCTTCCAGTCGGAGCCACAGCAGGCGTCCCCTGACCTGTGTGACCTGAGCCACACACACCTCTGCTGGCTGGTGAGGGTTCACTGCCTCCAGCCACATGTCCTTGGCAAAACCTCTGCTCTGCCATGTCTAGAACACATACACACAAAAACATGTATGTGGCTTTCCCCAAACTAATTGTTCTCAGCAGCAGTGTTGATTTCGTCGATGAAATCAACACTATGACACTATGACGAAAAATGTTCGTCGACTACCTTTTTTCACTGACAAAAAAAAAAAATAAAAAAAATAAGCTATGATGACTAAAACTAAGACTAAATATATTGACAATTTCGTCAACAAATAAAAAGTAGACTAAAATGTTAGGGAGGGTTGAGTGGAGAAGAGATCCAGTAGAACTTAGCCCCGCCAAAATTTTTGTCGACTAAATCAACTGTAGATTTACTATAATCTTAGGATATTTAGTCGACTAAAACTAGACAAAAACTATAAAATTTCAGATGACTAATAATATGAGAAAGACTAAACAGAACTTTATTCAAAAGACTATGACTAAAACTAAATCAAAATTTGCTGTCAAAATCAACAATGCTCAGCAGCATTACCATATTCTTCTCATGCGCTCTTACATTGGGGAAGCAGGCGTCCGGGGCAGCCTCGGTCCCACTCTGCTTCAGGTAGTCGGCCCAGTCAAAGTCCTGACCCTGGTAGCCCCTGGGCCGCTCCAGGCTCACCCCGTTCTTCAGACACCACTGCACCGGCAGGATGCCCGGCGAATCAGAGTGGCACACAGTGGACAGGGGCGTGGCCTCGGGAGAAAGGTCATCCACGGTGACCTGGAAGTAGTTCTCAGTGTAGACCTGTGGAGAGAAGCAAAGATGGTGGATATTTAGGAAGATAGGATAAGGATAAGGATAAGGATAAGGATAATCGGCCATCCCAGGCCATCCCAATTTTCGCCACTAGAGGCGAAATGGTACACAAATAGTCTCCTAAGTAGGCGCCGTCTGGCGGCAGATCTCGCGAACGTCCTATGTTTACTGTCTCTAGATTTGGTGAGAGTGTATTGCTGGGACAGAAAAAGGTCGATAACGAAGTAGATTTTCTCCTCCTGATTTGTGTCTCTGAAAAAGCCATTTTAGTGTCAGAATGTTGGGGAAATTGTGTGGCTTGTGGCGATTGGGTCCAATATTTAGTTCAGTGGCTATACGGCCAAAGAATGGTTCAGAAGCTGTGTTCACGTTCACGCTCCCATTGGAATTAATAAGACTCCAACCTGCTTCCAGTCTAATATAGAGGTCACCGGAGATGGCATGTCTTGCTTTCCTATTTGTCTTGGAAAGAAGGCAATTAGTTTGTGCATAACTCGGTAGTGTTGAACTAACCAGGGTTAGGGGTTCCCCACTGGGCTCAGCTAAGATTTAAAAAAATATATTTTGTAAGATTTCTTTATAATACAATTGTCACCCATGCATATCGTCACTGTCGTGTGGAAACCTTGAATGCCCAAAACCTTACTTTTCAGGAAATAGAAAAAAGAACCATGCGTTCCAATGGATCCAGTGTCATTATTATTTAGTCACAAGCTCTTGTTAATACTTTTCATTGGTTCAATATTTATAAATCCCACAGTCACACTTTGACGTAGGGTATTTATTTTATGCAAAAACATAAAAAGTTTAAATATGAAGATACAAGGTTTCTGTCCGGCTGTGATGATATGAGACATTCTATTTTAGTGATTCGTGTCTAATGACATACAATATGCACTTAATTCTTGGCAGAAAGTACAGTTGAGTAGGAGATTGGTAAAAACTCAATCAGATTGAACATGCAAAAATCATCAATTATAAAAGAATATGCCCGCCAGTGTTGATTTTGACAGAATTTTTTGATTTAGTTTTAGTCATAGCCTTTTCAAAACAATTCAATTTTGTTTTAGTCATATTTTAGTTATCTGAAATGTTTTAGTTTTTGTCTAGTTTTAGTCGACTAAATATCATAAGATTTTAGTCGACTAAATCTACAGTTGATTTAGTCGACTAAAATGTATTTTGGCGGTGCCTTGATGGTGTCGTAATGGCTGATTTTGCACTTGGTTGCATGCTGAATATAGCCGATCTACAAGCTCACAACAGCTTGTAGATCTGCTATTTTCAGAGCACACAAACAGCACACGCATTTTCAGCGCAACCAAACATAAAATGACTTGTCTTTTAGTTCTACTGGATCTCTCTACACTAGTGCCGCCCTAACATTTTAGTCTAGTTTTTATTTGTTGACAAAATTGTCAGTATATTTAGTCTTAGTTTTAGTCATCGTAGCTTAGTTTTTATTTAGTTTTCGTCAGTGAAAAAAGGTAGTTGACGAACATTTTTCGTCATAGTTCTAGTCGACGAAATCAACACTGACGCCCGCACACTGCCAAACTGCACGGTACAGGAGCACATTTATTGAGAGAGAAGCAACGTTTCGGTCACGGATGACCATTTGTTGCCTGAAGAAGGTCATCAGTGACCGAAACGTTGCTTCTCTCTCTCAATAAATGTGCTCCTGTACCGTGCAGTTTGGCAGTGTGCGGGCGTATTCTTTTATCATTGATGTGCACTTGTTTGCCTACGCACCTGCTCTTAAGCTCTTATTCTACGAGTTTTTCTCAACATGCAGAAATCATGAAACGAACCAAAAGAAAGAATAGAATGCTACTGTGATCAACGTATTGACTGGAATGTGTTCTTTGCTAACAGGGATTCTAATGGACAAAAAAACACTAAACGCAAGCAGAACATTTCCTGGTGATGGTATGTATGTGGCCCAAGCAAGTCTTTTTAACCACTTAAAGGGATAGTTCACCCCCATGGAGACTTGAATTCATGGATATTCTTTTGTTTTTGTCGCATTCCTAAGCCACTAATTTGATGACCAGTGGAAGTAGGCAGTGGAGACACAAACTCTATGGGTTCCGTGTGCTTCAGTGTCACTCACCTTGCTGACGGAAACGGGGCAGATGCGGAGCGACATCCACGGAGACACCATTTCCAGTTTCATCCCCTTCCTGAAGGAGTGCTTGGGCAGGTCTACATGGTCCTGTCATAGTAAAGTCAAAGGCATGTTGTAAGCACAGGAACATGCACACGCACACACACACACACACACACACACACACACACACACACACACACACACACACACACACCACGAGGTAGGTTGTGGAAATGCAATATGTTTTTAACATATCATTGCCGTCGGGCAGAAACCTCCTATCTCCATATTCTAACTTTTTGTGTAAATTACCATATCGTTATTGTCAGGGCAGAAACCTCTCCATATTCTAACCTTAAAACATTCACCGCCAAAGACAGATATATCCCTCTTTTCAAATCCAACAGTTAACCGCCAAAGATGGATATATCCGTCATTTCATTTTTATTTTTTGGGGGGGAAAACGTCCAGAAAACCAAGATAACGTAATCCGAAGATTTACTGCTCCATTCACTTCCTGGTTAACGTATTACTTTAAAATCCTGTATCTCGGCTCCTGTGTTTTACTATGTATTTTTGGCGAAACATACTATTTTCAACTGGGTATACCAAGAGAATGGGAGGTCACTATGACTTTTTTTTTTCACGGAAGCACAGTGATTTCCTCCGTGATTAGCAACCATCAGGGGATCGATCATACTGGAGATAAATATTCTGTGGTTCTTGAAAAATTGGTCAGAATGCTTAAAAATGCTGGCAGAAGCTACCTGCCAGCATTAGAACGCCCCTGGCAATGAATGTGTTAACTCACTGAGTGCCAGAATTATGTCTGGCTATTTCTGGCCAGTGCAATTATTTTTTTTATTTTTTTTAAGTAAAAAAAAATTGCTTAGGAAGCGAGATATAGCCTTTTTCAGTTATAAGTTAAACAAGGAGTGGATGGAGCTGCAAATCTTCAGATAATGATATCTTGGGTTCTTTTTTTTTTACTTTTAAAAAAAAAAAACGCCAAACACGTCATTAGCACGTCACACACAAGCATCAAAAGTAGAAGATCTACAAGCTCGAAACGTGTCGCTTGTAGATCTGCTACTTTTGCTATTTTTTAATCCTGAAAAGTAACAGTTTTGGACATATGAGGTTTCCACCCGACAGAGAGACGACATGCAAGCATGCAACATTGTTCAACAAAGCAGGATCTCTATTCCAGTCAGGTACACACATATAGATAGCACAGGGCAGGCATAAATACCAGTGCAAGCTTATCTTGGCCATATAGTGCTGCAAATGTAGCTATAATGTTAACATTAAACACGGTGGCATATTATGCAGACCCACATACACACACAGAGACATACACACACACACACACACACACACACACTTGCATGTACGGACCAAGATAAGAGCAGAGGTGTCTGGAGTGGACTGTGGCTGTTAATGGAGCCACCCTGATAAGGTTATGTGTTTCATATGTATTTTTTTATCACCTTTTCATCCCCAATGGACGTACTGGACCTTTAGCAGTGCAATTGTTTGATATACAATGGATATTCATAGCTCATAACACAGAAAATCTAGAGCGTTTATTTAAATGAGAAATGGAACCTTACGGGTCTATTATTACACTTTCTGAGTTAACACTCCAGATTTTATTGGGTTTATACTAGACTGTATCATACAGCTCAATTAGAAAGCAGAGCGAGCGAGCGAGCGAGAGAGACTGAATCACCTTGAAAACCTCCAGTGGGAGTGGACACTTCTGTGCTTCGTCCTGTGCCGTCTCCAGAGCCTGCTGCCACTCGGAGGCGCTCTTCAGTGAGTGCAGCTCTGAGGGGCGAGCATGCAGAGAGCAGGAAGAAGACGAGAGTCAACATTTTTTCTGAAGCTCACAGAGCAAAACTACAGTGTAGTCAGAGCGAAACCGACTACACTTAACATCCTCCAGGGTGAAGACCTAGGCTGAACAAGGCAGTAAAGAGAGACTGAACTACACACACACACACACACACATACACTAATGCGATTGTCAAATTAGTCATGAGTTTCATTTGTTGTCAGTTTCAGAGAAATGCCTCCGAGTCTGCTTACATACGTATGATCACACTCATACATGCATCAACACGTGATTCATTTTAAATGTTCAGTGCGTTAATTCAACAATCACGTCATTAATAGGAATTGTGTGTAGAGCCGGGAGTGTCATTTGTTTTTGCAGTGTGACACTGGCCGTGCGACTCGGAAAAGTACACGCACGCACACACACACACACACACGCACGCACGCTGAAGACGTGTGCAGAGAAGTGCACTGAGCCCCCACGGTATTTGTTGTTTCTGAGATTTCTTTTAAACGCAGGGTATTGTTTTTTGAGTACACCCACTTTCGCAGATACTGCTACATCACTGGAAATAGCCACAATTGTGTGTGTGTGTGTGTGTGTGTGTGTGTGTGTGTGTGTGTGTGTGTGTGTGTGTGTGTGTGTGCGTGTGTGCGTGTGTGCGTGTGTGTGTGCGTGTGTGTGTGCACGTGCGTTCTTCATCACATTTAATATTTAAAGCCTCAGTTGCAGCATCCCGATATGTATAGATACAAGAGAGAACCTCTTGTGGATGTCCCTGTGAGTGCTGCGGGTATGAGAGCTCAGTGAAGGGCTTGTGAGTGTCCTCTCTATAGGTCTCCATAAGAGGGAGAGACGAGGAGCAAGACAGCAAAGAGTGCTCAGATAACAGTGGGAGGACACTGGGAGAAGAGGAGGAGGGGGGAGGGTGGAGAAGTGGGGAACAGGAAGAAAAGAAAGATTTAAGGAGCATCGGCACGGGAGAGGAGGATGGATGGATGGATGGATGGAGGTCAGCGGTGGGGTCTTGGTAATGAGGAGGAGAAGCGAGCTGTTTGGACGTTCCATATAATATGGCAGCGAGCAGTGGTGTAAAGTAACTAAGTATACAAGTACTGTACTTGAATACAATTTTGAGGGTTACTTTTACTTGAGTGTTTCCATTTTTCGATACTTCATACGTCACTTTGTAGATTTTAATTATTATTACAAAGCATACATTAACAACTCATCCAGTGCCATTTACGTGTTTTTTCCCAAAGGCTCAACGTGCCAATGACATGTTTGACTTGTTTTGGTGTTTTCAGTGTTTTTCCACCAGATGGCGCTGTAAGCAAACCAGCGATCACCATCTGAGTCCTTCAGAGGCACTGAGGCAGCAAAACCACCTGATCACAAAAAAAACACCACGTCGACTTCCTGTAAAAACAAAATAAAAAAAAACGCCCTTTTCTCTGCTTTCTATGTTGTTGTAGGGGAAAACCACTCTTCATTCAACTGCCCATATCTATGGAATGGACGATCGCGGCTGAACAATTCTTCCCCCCGAGTGTACGAGACCCCCAACGTCTTTTAAAGTGATCGGCGGGTCGATCGCTGTGAAGAATGATATTCTATGCTTTTTCAAAAGGTGAGTGAAAACACTCAAAAGTCGCTGGCAGTGGTGGCAATAGACAATGTTTTTGTTTGGCACTGAATGAGTTAACCAATTAACCCATTAAGACCTGGAACTGTGTCATTTTTAGATTTGAGCTAAAAAACATTATTTTACACTTTTGGCTATTAAAAAATAGCAGATATACAAGCTCGTAGCGCGGCACTTGGTGCCGCGCTACGAGCTTGTAGATCTGCTATTTTTGAAAAAACGTGAAAATGTATGCAAATCTTTGAATATATATATATATTTAAAGCAAACATTTTTAACTCAAATCTTTGCTTCTGGGGGTCCCTGGAACAACATATTTTGATGGGGGTCCGCGGCCAAATACATGTCATTTCGGGGGTCCTTGACATCAAAAAGTTTGAGCACCACTGATATAGAAACATACGTTTTTCAGAAAACTGTTGAGATTTAGGAGACATGTAGAATCGGCTTCAGGTCTCAATGGGTTAAGCCCAATTTTAGACTTATACCCATTTGAAGATAGACGATCTACAACAGGTGCGTGTCTACCCATGTGATCGGGCCCTCACCCGTCGGCGGCTCCACAGAGAGGCGATTCTCCTGGGCCCAGCCCAGTGGGCGGAGCCTGATGTCCAGGTAGAACAACCAGATGTCCTCCTGGGCGCCACGGCCGCCGTCGCCGCCGAGGTCGTCCGCGAGGCCGACGCAGCACAGGCGGAGTCTTCCGCCCACGTTCTGGAGGACGCGGACCGGCCAGTACAGCGCCGGGTCGGAGAGGTCGCGGAGCTCCAGGAGAGACCCCTCCGCGATCAGGTCCACCGTGTTCCTACCTCTCTGGGGCTGAGGCCCGGGTGAGGGGGGAGAGACAGAAATGGAGGAGTGAGAGAGAGAGAGAGAGAGAGAGAGAGGGGGGGGGGGGGGGCAATAGAGAGGGTGAGATTGTCAGCGGACAAATTTAGAGGACAGGGAGAGAGATTATGGGAGAAGAGAGAGATGGAATGAGAGAAAAGGAAATAGGGAGGGAGGGAGGGAGGGAGGGAGGGGAGCGAGAAAGATGATTGATTACGAGGAAGGAGAGGGGGAAAGACCTCTGGTGGTTTCTCCTCAGAAAAAAATGGAACTGGATAAATCAGTGCCCTGAAGACCATCTGAATGAATCATGTGTGTTAACCCATTGAGACCTGGAACTGTGTCATTTTTAGATTTGAGCTAAAAAGCATTATTTTACGCTTTTGGCTATTCAAAAATAGCAGATATACAAGCTCATAGCGCGGCACCGAGTGCCGCGCTACGAGCTTGTAGATCTGCTATTTTTGAAAAATCGTGAAAATGTGTGAAAATCTTTGAATATATATATTTTTAAAGCAAACATTTTTAACTCAAATCTTTGCTTCTGGGGGGTCCCTGGAACAAAATATTTTGATGGGGGTCGGCGGCCAAATACATATAATTTTAGGGGTCCTTGACATGAAAAAGGTTGAGCACCACTGATATAGAAACATACGTTTTTCAGAATACTGTTGAGATTTAGGAGACATGTAGAATCGGCTTCAGGTCTCAATGGGTTAAAGCTGCAATCCTGAACTTTTATGTTCTACTCGGGATTCAAACCCGGGTCTCTCAAAATTTCTACCACAACCAAGAGGCAATCCTTGCTTGACTGGGGGAGATATTGTCCTTATGAGCTTCGGGCTACAGTACTACTTGTAAAGCTGTAGGCATCCTACGTTAAGTCGACACCAGGGTCTACATTTCTCATTGGAAGAGTAGGGAGACCCACCTCCAACCACTGCATATACAGTATGTGCTAGTTATATTGTGTTGACATACTCTATGCTAAAGATTGGTTGAAATATTACTTTATTCATTAACCCATGAAGACCTGAAGCCGATTCTACAAATGTCTTCTAAATCCCAACAGGTTTCTAAAAAAACGTATGTTTCTAAATCAGTGGTGCTCAAACTTTTACATGTCAAGGACCCCCAAAATGATATGTATTTGGCCGCCAACCCCCATCTCAAAATATTTGAGTTGTTCGGTTTAAAATAATATATATATATATATTCAAAGATTTGCATATTTACGATTTTTCAAAAATAGCAGATCTACAAGCTCTTGCATATTTACGATTTTTCAAAAATAGCCAAAAATAATGCTTTTTAGCTCAAATAAAAAAATGACACAGATGCGTTCCAGGTCTTAATGGGTTAAAATAAGTTGGGGATTGCAGCTTTGAGGACCATCTCGAATTTGGACATTCTCACCCCTTCCAGTACGTGGGCAGGTGCCGTCCTGGCGCCGGTCAGGTCCTGAACGAGGAACTCTGTCCAGCTGCTGTACTTCTCCTTAATGGCTGCAAGACACACAGCACAACACCACCATGTAAAATCCCGACCCACCCTTACGGGTCCATTTGGTTGCATTTTGTACACTCTTGGAGTTACAAATGGATAAATTAACATTGATCACAATGCAACGGCCAAAGCAAGAGCTCTTGACTACGGTACAAGGAGGTGATGGTATCGCATGGTGAATGATTGTAGTGTTTTTTGCAAAACACTACATAGCTCTGCAAATGGAAGTGTTGTCGATACAAGTACAGTACAAGCATGCACACACGAGTGCATGCACACGTACACATGCACGCACACACTGACACACACACACACACACAGCAGGTGCAACACAGCAGCACTTTCTCCTGAGTTTGGGTCCAGCTCATTTGAATAGGATAGGTCACAGTGGTGGAAAAAGTACTCACATTTTGCACTTAAGTAAAAGTACAGTATCAATACTGCAGTGTAGACATACTCTGTTATTCTGGAATTAAAAATGTACTTGAGTAAAAGTACAAAAGTATTGGTATCAAAATGTACTTAAAGTACCAAAAGTAAAAGTACTCATTATGCAGAATGTCCCATTATCTTTTTTCCAATGAATAAAAATCTTTTGAAAATAGCCGATCTACAAGCTCACAATGTGTCGCATCGCGACGCATTGTGAGCTTGTAGATCGGCTATTTTCAAATGGCCGAAATATATATAGGGCTGAAGTGGTTAATGTATATTTTGTAATAATAATCAAAATCTACAAAGTAACTAGTAACTAAAGTTTTCAAATAAACGTAGTGGAGTAAAAGTACAATATTTGGATCCAAGATGTAGTGGAGTAGAAGTAAAAGTATTGGAAATTGGAAATACTAAAGTAAAGTACAAATACCTAGTACAGTACTCAAGTAAATGTACTTAGTTGCTTTCCACCACTGGTCTCCAAGTTCCGCTTCCCATTTCCCACCATGCAACAGTGTTTGTATAATTCATGCCATTCAATCCATTGTGGCTTTTGATTTGCTATCGTCTTCTTGGCCCACTATTCACTTGCTTGTGCTTTGTTTCCTCCGACACACAGCACTTCCTTGGAAGGCAGTGAGACAACTAGCATGTTGTCCTAGTCAGCATCTTCTCGAGAAAAACACTGTGAACGCGCTGCCAAACGCCGTACTGTACTTCCACAGCAATGGAACCATGCCAAGTGAATCATGATTACAGACAGTTACCGGGGGGGATTACAGAGGAAGAACGGATGTGTAATTATTGTGACATCAATGTAATCGAGAATGAGTTCCACTGTGTTTATTGTCCTTTATATCATGATTTGTGTTTAAAAGCAGTCAACCACTTAAGCCCTATTTAAAAATAAATTTAGTAACAAATCATTGAAAAAGTTGCAGCTAAGCATTTTGAGCTTGTAGATATGCTGAATGCAAAAACCTTTCTACATTTTCACCTATAATAACATGCCTAAAATAGAGACCAGGATTATATTGGCATAAATAGGTGTAAAATTTCAGACTTGATTAATGGCTTTCTGAACACGGAGTATTTTCATTTGCTGATTATTTAGATAAAGCCTCCGAGAAGAAAGAGAACATATATGTGACATCTACTTTGACTCTTGTGTTACAAATATTATTTCAATATTTTCTTTGGTTAAATTGTGCTTATCGTGCAGAATTAAGTTATTGAGGGGTGAATTTGGGGATTTTGTAATTGTGCTTGTAATGTCTATAAAAATGTCCACCAAAGCAACCCAACTCTGGATAAGCGGTAGAAGTTCTGATAGAGGTCCCCAAACTGATGTTATGTCTTAAGTGAACATAGCACATTCCAGATAAAGAAAACCTCTTGGGAATTACAGTTATTTGGACAAGTGAAATGTTTACACTGCAGTATTGGAATAACTTTGAAATATTGCATTTAACTATATGATTATTCACAAACATAAAACAAGCAAACATTCCACAGAGGCTTTTGCCATCATTTATAGTTGGGCTTTTAATTTAGGAAATTCCTAAAACACTTCAGAGGCAAAACTTTAGTTTTTCTTTTTGTGCTTGCTCCGTTCTGATATACTGATGCCTGAGGCTTGAATGAGCAAGGTTTAGGGCTAGAATGTCTTTAGACCTGCTCAAAATGCAGATTCAGAATGGGAACTATCTATACATATAACACAATTGACTTGTTCCCTGATCAATATATGTCTTCTGGTGTTTCAGGACTCCAGGGCCCTGCCTGAATCAAATGAACAGTCAGTGGAATTTTCCAGCAAATAAATCAATATGTGGATATGAGAGATGGCACTTCCCTGTGATGGTAAAAATATGAACAGTAAATGTTTTATTTGACTAAGGACTCTCTTCTCTGTTTTCTTTCCCTGTACAACTATTTTATTTCCTCCACACATAGGGTATGGGAACATACATGCACAAAAAGTGGTTTGTCCATATGCCAGGAATTCTCACACGCACGCACGCACGCTTAGTCAGAGGCCATTCAGAGGCTGGCAGGATGGCAGCAGTAGAAGCATCAAGTACGTATAGTCTGTGAACTTCAACCTCCCTCGCTCCGTCTCTCCCTCTCAATTTCTCGCCTCCCCCCGTTCTCCTCCTCCCCACTCCCCCCGCCGTGATTACAGTGCTTTGTGTATATGAATAATAATCTATTTACCTCTCTGTCCCTAAGGTGGTACACATTTAAGAGGCAGAAGCTTGACTTCCACGCTACGATAGCGGCATAATTAACCACTTAAGCCTGATATGCATCATTGTATGTCAAATAGCCGATCTAGAACCTCACAACACATTGCACTGCGATGGGTTGTGAGCTTGTAGATCGGCTATTTTTGCCATTCATGAAAGATTTTTTAACAAAATGGAAAAATCAATCACAAGCCCAAAAATAGGGACACCAGGTTGGTTAACCCATTCAATCCGAGGACGCATCTCTGTAATTTTAGATTTCTTTAGGCTATTCAAAAACAGCAGATCTACAAGCTCATAGCGCGGCACTCGGTGCCGCGCTATGAGCTTGTAGATCTGCTATTTATTTTTTTAAATGTGAAAATCTTTGAATATATATATATTTTTAAAGCGAACATTTGTTACTCAAATCTTTGCTTCTGGGGGATCCCTGGAACAAAATATTTGACAAATGTTCGCTTTAAAAATATATATTTCAAGATTTGCACACATTTTCACGAAAAAAAAAAAAAAAGCAGAGCTACAAGCTCGTATATCTGCTATTTTTGAATAGTCAAAGAATAGTTAAAAATGTCAAGAGATGCGTCCCCGGATTGAATGGGTTAACCTGAAGGAGAAAGAAAATATGTTCTCCGTCTCTGGGCCCAAAGTAAACCACATGGAGATGAAGTCTCCAGTGCCAGTGGTGAAGAACAACTCACTGTACAGTATGCTTCAGCACTTAAAACCCCAGCTTGTAGATCTGCTATTTTTGTTTTTTTTCAAAAAACTGTTAGGATTTAGAAAACATTTTTAAGAATCGCCTCAGGTCTTAATGGGTTAAGTTAGGAGAACAAGTTAGGCAAAAAACTGCTAAAACGACAGAGGCGCCCGTCTGAAGCGGACTTGAACCGCCGAGGCGAATGTTTTGAAGTCTGCCTCAGCCGACTCAGTGCCATTCGATAGGGACAGAATCGAGGATTTGGTTGTTGTTCTTGTATTCTACAAGGTCACTTGTAGATCGGCTATTTTCAGCGAAGATATTTAACGTAGAGCGAAAACAGAAAAGACACTTAGTACTCCGGTCAACCATATAGGATTAGGGTTTAAGTGGTTCACTTATCTTCTGTTGTACGACGTTGTTGCTCAGCAAAAGTAGCCGATCTAAAAGCCCACAACGTGCTGTGAGCAGTGGTGGAAAGTAACTAAGTACATTTACTTAAGTACTGTACTTGAGTACAATTTTGAGGTATTTGTACTTTACTTGAGTATTTCCAATTTCCAATGCTTTTACTTCTACTCCACTACATCTCAGAGGCAAATATTGTACTTTTACTCCACTACATTTACTTGAAAACTTTAGTTACTAGTTACTTTTCAGATATAAACTATGATATAATGAAACCTACATTAACCACTTTAGCTCTATTTTATACCTAGGCTATTTGAAAATAGCAGATCTACAAGCTCACAACGCGTCGCGTTGCGACGCGTTGTGAGCTTGTAGATCGGCTATTTTCAAATATTTAGTACTTTTACTTTTGGTACTTTAAGTACATTCTGATGCCAATACTTTTGTACTTTTACTCAAGTATTTTTTTAATTCTGGACTTTTACTTGTAACAGAGTATTTTTATATTGCAGTATTGGTACTTTTACTTAAGTAAAGAATTTGAGTACTTTTTCCACCACTGGCTGTGAGCTTGTAGTTCAGCTATTTCGGGGCTCTATATTATGCCCCCTCCTTTTTTCGCTCCTCATTAAATATTTTCACCAAATGTTAGCCCCAGGATAGGGGTGCTAGGGTAACATCCCATTTTCCTTTTCAACCCGCAGTTTCTCAAACAGACATCGAGCCCAGTGAATAAATGAGTATGCAGAAGACACGAATGCACGGAACTTAAAACGACACACAATTCTTGTCTTTATTAAAAGACATCGCTCACTGTTGTGATAGGCTTAATGATGTGTGGGCTGCTTTAGAACGGGGAAAACCCCACATTGTTAACTATTAACATATTTTATAGCCGGCGTTCATGACGAGGCACGGGATATCAGAGCAATTTGTGTAACTATGAATTACCTTGGTGAACGGAGAGCACTAAACAGTCTCATGGGAACTGATTGTAAAGTGTGCGTGTGTGTGTGTGTGTGTGTGTGTGTGTGTGTGTGTGTGTGTGTGTGTGTGTGTGTGTGTGTGTGTGTGCGTGCGCGCATACTTGTATTACTATACTTGTGAGGACCAAATGTATAGTAGAATTTGAGAAATAGACTTTGTGAGGACACTTTTCCTGGTCCTCACAACAATACATTTCAGACAAGATTCAGGTAGGGGTTAGGGTTAGGATTAGGCATTTAGCTGGTGGGGTTATGGGTTTTTATATGTATATTCAAAGATTTGCACACATTTTCAAGATTAAAAAAAAAAATAGCAGATCTACAAGCTCATAGCACGGCACTCGGTGCCACGCTATGAGCTTGTATATCTGCTATTTTTTGAATAGCCAAAGAAACCTAAAATGACACAGATGCGTTCCAGGTCTAAATGGGTTAAGGTTGGAGTTATGCAGATTTATACTTATGCACTGACTGCGCATACTGCGCACTGAATATAGCAGATCTACAAGCTCACAATATGCTTGCTGTGAGCTTGTAGATCAGCTGCATTCGGTTTGTGACACCGACACGCAACTAAGACTAACTCAGGGCTTTAGTGTTAGGGTTAAAAATGGCAAAATAAATGGTAAAATGGCATTCATAACATTGTGTGTGTGTGTGTGTGTGTGTGTGTGTGTGTGTGTGTGTGTGTGTGTGTGTGTGTGTGTGTGTGTGTGTGTGTGTGTGTGTGTGTGTGTACAAAGCTGTTCAAAGGAAATGCTGAGGAAATGCAGGTTGCCTTTGATTCTGTGTTTCATTCATGAGAAACCTGCTAGAGTAGGATAGTGCTTATGAAGATGAAGCTTATCGAAAGCTTAACAAAAGTGCAATGCACCATGCACGCACACACACACACTCACTTAAGTCTACTACAGCGAGCTTATGGAAATCAAGTGGTTATGATGGGCGGGCTGGTCACTTGGGAATCAAACCAGACCTGACTCGTCTGTTCCTGACTGGTTGACTACCCTAGTGTCTCCTTGGGACTCCACTGTCATTGGAGTCATTCCAGACTGCCACCTCTGTCACTTCTGCCAGTACAGGATTAACTCCCTTCACACACACACACACACACACACACACACACACACACACACACACACACACACACACACACACACACACACACACACTCTGGGCTCTGGCAGGAAGCAGTGTGGTGAATGCATTATGTAAATGTCCAGCGTTGGGCTCTGTTCAGAGAGCAGCCACCTATCACATGATCAAACTTGTGATATAACCTAAAAAGCGCTCTGCATTAATGTATAGATAGATTCACATGCACTTGGCCTCATGCGCACGCACGCACACACACACACACACACACACACGCGCGCGGGAGATTCAGCGAGTGTACTCCAGAACGTGGAGGTGTTAACATCTCAGCCCTGTCTGAACAAGTTCAGAACCCAAACCCCGACCCCGGGGCATAATACATGGTTAATTTAACAAGTCCATTGAGCAGAGTCAACGTATAACCTTGATTTGAATTAATATATTCCCACTGGCTTGACTTGTTCTGGCTGAATTTACTTCTTCTATTTCGATAACCTATTTGCACATATAGGCCTACACATGCACACAGAATGCAGTATGTTGGATATGAGAAGCAGCCCTGTTTGTCAAAACCTCAATGTTTCTCACTGAGCTGCGACGCTTGCATCAGTTATCACACAGCCACAGCTTGGCCTTGGAAGAGCGGGCAAAAGTGTGTAAGTGTGTGTGTGTGTGTGTGTGTGTGTGTGTGTGTGTGCGCGCGCGCATGTGTGTGAGAGGTGTTATATCATGCTGGTACTATAAGATACACTCATTCGAAATCCTCACTTATAGGAGAGAGTTGACTAGATAGGAGACACAGAGTCACATGCACAAGGAGGCGGGGCATAACAGCTGAGGCGACTTCCTGTACAGTAGCAGAGAGAGAGAGGAAGTGGAAGCATACTGTACTTGCCACTCTGGGGCCTATAATGTTAATACAGGGTTTCTCCAGAGACAGCAACTAGTCAGGTAGCATGGCGGGTTAGTCAGATGCTGTGGTAAAAGCAGCTTACCTTTTCTTAGGTAAATGTTATCTGAGAACAAAGCAAAAAAACAGAAATAAAGATGGTAACTGTAACACACAGAGTATGCAGTGAAATAAAACACACACACGCCCTGTTTTCTTGGCTGTGCTCCTCGCTGACACACTAACAGACTCAGACTGACTATGCAGAACCTGATGCAAAGAAGGAAGCAGGGTCTAGTTGACTTTGCATCATGTTGGTAAAATGGCAGTGTCCAGCAGAAATCTTTTTTCTTTTGTTTGGAAATTGAGAAAGAAACTGTGTGACCTGTGTCAATGGTCAATTACAATTAAGAATCTGATAATAAAACAAGCTTTCTGGAGGACACTGAAATGTTTTTTGTTGTTCATGGAGCCATTAACATGACATAATGTGCCTGAGTGCCATCCTTTCCTTACCTGCCACTGTTTTATAGAAGAAGAAAAAACATTGTTAGTCATACCTACAGTAATACTGCCTGACCACAGTAACAGATGGATGGCTTGTTTTTTTAATTGATAAACCAACATTTTTTTAAATCATTTTTATAATTAATGCCAACTGTAGCAACCATGACACACACGGCTACAGAAATCAACAGGACACAATCGTTAATTGAGGAATAGAGCGGTTTGCAAACACAGCAGTTTGTGAATAAAGTTTAGTGTAGTTTAGCGATTTAGCATAGTAATAAAAGAATACAGCGATAAAACAAATGCCAAAAGGAGACAAAAAAGAATTAATGTATAAATCATTCATTTTCTGTTTTAAGTGAGGTTGCAGCAGCTGTTACAAAGGCAAAGAAGGAAGTTGATGTAAAGACCCAAAGAGGAGTGAAAAGGACAAATGGAGCCGGTGCGAGGGGTGAGGACACCCGTGTCAGGTGGAAACATATCCAGGTCGTCTCCATGACAACAGCAGCACATACAATCCATCAGCAAGGAAGTGTCGGGGAAATAAATGGCCTGAACACAACTAGGGCGGGTGAGTCATCTATCTAGAGCAGCGATTCCCAACCTGTGGGCCGGGCCCACTGGTGGTCCGTGAGGGTATTGCAAGTGCCCCCCCAAATAATTGGCAAAACACTATGATTTTAAAGGTGCAGTAGGTGATTTTCTTAAAATAGCGTGTGTTAAATAGCTCTATTCTGATTGCAATCGTTGCTATAGATAGAGTGTTTGTTCAGTAACAGGGGTCTCAATCATCTCTGCAGCTCTAAACAGAAAATGTATTTTCAGCTCGGGATACCAATTTGATCCAATCAGGAGAGAGAACTAAAAAAAGAATACAGGATATACAAGTGAAATTGGAAGTGACGACACAAAGAAATGAGCAGAACTGTTGAATTGGAACTGGAACCCTATAAACTTGAACTTGGAGCTGGAGAGATGGGAGACCCCTGTTACTGAACAGACACTCTATAGAAATGATAACTATCAGAATATAGAGCTTTAACTTTTTTTTTTACCAAAAAAATATCCCTTACCCTTCCTTTAATGATAATATAACATTAATTTTAAAAAAAATGTAAAAACATTTTCATGGTATTTTTTCTTTAAAACCACAAAGAATGAATTTTCATTGTGATACCGATAAATAGGAACTTAAAGTATACTACGTTAGTTCCATTGATCCAAGCCAGAACACAATCAATTGATTGATCATTAAAATAAACATGCTCTGAAAGCCCACCCATCTGTCCACTTAACACAAGTTAAGTGCATCATGTTTCTTTGTTTGGGTGGGCCGCAAACACCAGAAAAAGATTGGGAACCACTGATCTAGAGGGATAGGTGGAAATATCTTTGCTTGCAAAAGCTGTTGTTTTTGTTGTTTCAACAGGGCTACTATGACATGAGAAACAGTAGGGTAGTATGGGACATGGGTGAAGTAACGGATGGCCTTTTCCACCTCCCCATGTTCTTTTGTATTTGTTTTTTTTAGGTGGGGGTGTGGTGGCAGTCTAAACTGCAATAGATTACTCTGGTGAAAGGGTGATTGTGCTTGTGTTTAACCTAGCTGAGATTACATGGTGTTGAACGGGATTCAGTGTGTGTGTGTGTGTGTGTGTGTGTGTGTGTGTGTGTGTGTGTGTGTGTGTGTGTGTGTGTGTGTGTGTGTGTGTGTGTGTGTGTGTGTGTGTGTGTGTGTGTGTGTGTGTGTGTGTGTGTGTGTGTGTGTGTGTGTGTGGGGGTAGGTGGGTGTAGTTAGTAAGATGATTGAAAGTTACGTTGGCTTGACAACGCGCTTTGTGAACAACCTGTCTTTCCACTTAGTATCTCAGCTTACACAAAGCCTCTCTTAGGAAAATGTATGCATGTGTGTTTGCGTTTATATGTGCGTGTGTGTGTGTGTGTGTGTGTGTGTGTGTGTGTGTGTGTGTGTGTGTGTGTGTGTGACTGTGTGTGTGACTGTGTGTGTGTGTGTGTGTGTGTGTGTGTGTGTGTGTGTGTGTGTGTGTGTGTGTGTGTGTGTGTGTGTGTGTGTGTACCCAAGCTCGTGTGTATGTCCCCAAGCTCATGTGTGTTTTTTTCTTCGGCATACCTTCGGGTGGCATCAGGGTTTTGTTGTTCTGGGCACACCAGCCAATGGGGTGGAGCTCGGCGGTCATGACATCACACCAGAAGTCGGCCTTGCGGTCCTCACCGTAGCCGCTGAAGCGCAGCAGCAGCAGCTGGCCACAAGTGGTGATGATGGTGGCCACCCAGTAGGTGTCTGGGCTGTTCTTATTGGCCACCTCCAGCCTCATACCGGGCTGAAAGCTGCTCTGCAGGCTCATCTCCACCTGCCAAGGGGCCAACGGAGAGAGCAACAAGTTTAGAAATGCTCTGAAAAGCCCCGCCTCGCCAAGGTAGATACTACATTCGGATGACTGATGAATAATAAATGCCTGGACTCTTTATTATAATTATCTTTTTTTGGAAGACAGTTCAGATTTTTTTTAAAGGCCTCCCCCCCCCCATTTAATTATGACCCAGAAAAAAAGAGACAAACCAGTACACCGTCTTCACTTGCTCAATAAAGAACAAACTTTTTATCATAAGGGCAACGTTTCGGTCAAAAACCTTCCTCAGGCAGGAGGAAGGTCTTTGACTGAAACATTGCCTTTATGATAAAAAAAAAGAAGTAGATTCTTTATTGAGCAAGTGAAGACGGTGTGCGTGCGGGTTCGTCTCTTTATCTTGTTAGCGTCTGCTCCGCCAACGCACCTGTCCCCGAGTTGTAAATCAGGTGTGCAAAATACTTGGTTTAGTTATGACCCAGGGGACATAGCTTTGACGTCAGTACTTCGGTGCTATACCAGAGTTTCCCAAAACCTTTTCAGCTCCAGTCCTATGGTTGGGAAATACAGCTGTGTACAAGCGAGGGCTCAGATGGAAACGTGTAGAGAGTCTCATGTGTATTGAGGTGAATAAGATAGGCTGGCTTTGTGTATACTAGCTGAGATTTGGTTCTTGAACAGATAGAAATAATGTCAATGGTGGGGGGGGGTTTAAGCGTACAGAAGGGGGGAAAAACACTGTAAAACACATAAGCCCTTTTTACAATTTAGCCTTGAACAGAAAGTGAGAGAGTGAGTGTGGTGGAGGAGGAGGAGGAGGGCTGTTTCTTGATAAAACCAGGAAATGGAGAATATGGTGGAGTCTAATGTAATGTGTTTCAACCATCGCCACAGGCCGCCACACAGTTCTCAAACTCATTGCATAAAGCTCAGCAGGATGTTCATGCGCACACACACACACACACACACACACACACACACACACACACACACACACACACACACACACAGCGCTGTGATTAGAAAAAAAACAACATCTTAGGAATAAACACAATACAAATGGCCTCATGACTTCCTGCTACAACAATGCAAATGTGCTGTATCACTCTGGCCAGCTTATGTAAGCGAGCCACAGGCACCCTTGGCAGCACACACTGTGTGTGTACTGTATGTGTGTGTGTGTTGGGTGCATGTGTGTCTGTACTGTATGTGCGTGTGGCCCAAGAGAAATCGCTGTTTCAATTTGTCCTGGCGAGAGAGAGAGAGAGAGAGAGAGAGAGAGAGAGAGAGAGAGAGAGAGAGAGAGAGAGAGAGAGAGAGAGAGAGAGAGAGAGAGAGAGAGAGAGAGAGAGAGAGAGAGAGAGAGAGAGAGAGAGAGAGAGAGAGAGAGAGAGAGAGAGAGAGAGAGAGAGAGAGAGAGAGAGAGAGAGAGAGAGAGAGAGAGAGAGAGAGAATTAGAGAGAGAGAGAATTAGAGAGAAATAGAGAAAGAGAGAGAGAGATGGGAAAGCCTATTGCAGTTTTTCTGGGGAATTCATGGTCTTTTCCCAGTAAGTCAATCCACTTACTGTACCAACAAAGCAATTTAGCCGCCCCGAGAGAACGGCAGCATTCAAACGGCCAAGTACACGGTTTGTCCGACACGAGCGTGCGTTTCCTAAAATACACGTAGTCTAATCTCCTCCTCGTTAGCGTCACATTTAGCAGTTGCACTGATGCAAGCCGCTGAAAGATGCATTTACGTCCTCTGTTGAATGACTAGCACATCCGACCTTAGCAAAGCCCAGAGCGGCATGCTGTGAGCTTCATAGGGGCAGACAGCCACGCCCTCAGGACTACAGTCAAATACAGTTTTCAGCTGAGGTAGATAAAGACCTGCACCTCCAGGGTCAACCATTGCTCGCCCCATCTGGCTGATTCCTGTGATGTAACGTGATAATGGATCCAATGCCCCTCAGCTACAGTATTTTGGTAATAGAGTCATTCACAATCACATCAAGCTAAATTTGATAAAATGTCTGCTGACACTTCAGAGGACTTCATTAAATGTTAAAATGTGGCTGCAAGCTGGCAAATTTTCACATGCCACTTTGTGCGCAGCGCGGCCTGTTGTTTTTGTCTTTAGCACGGGAACCACAAGGACATACTGAGCCCAGATTTTCGCTCTTCAATCTATTACGTGTACATGATGCAGTGTTGATTTTGACAGCAGATTTTGATTTAGTTTTAGTCATAGTCTTTTGAATAAAATTTCATTTAGTTTCAGTCATATTTTAGTCATCTGAAATGTTTTAGTTTTAGTCTAGTTTTATTCGACTAAATATCATAAGATTATAGTCGACTAAATCTAAAGTTGATTTAGTCAACTAAAATGTATGTTGGCGGTGCCTCGATGGCGTCGTTATGGCTGATTTTACACTTGGTTGCATGCTGAAAATAGCCGATCTACAAGCTCACAACGCGTCGCAGCGCGACGCGATGTGAGCTTGTAGATCGGCTATTTTCAGAGCACAACATCCGAGCGCAACCAAACATAAAATGACTTGTCTTTTAGTTCTACTGGATCTCCTCTCCACTATTCACTCACTAACATTTTAGTCTAGATTTTATTTGTTGACGAAATTGTCAATATATTTAGTCTTAGTCATCACAGCTTAGTTTTTATTCAGTTTTTATTTAGTTTTCGTCAGTGAAAAAAGGTAGTCGACGAACATTTTTCGTCATTGTTTTAGTCAACAAAATCAACACTGATGTAACCTAATACATGCAGAGACATAAAGAAACCAAAACAATAAGGAAGCATGATTTCATCTGCGGTATGTCATTGCCATTTGTGCAGTTGTGTAAAAAGTACTCAAAATTTACTTGAGTAAAAGTACAAAAGTATTGGCATAAAAATGTAAAGTACCAAAAGTAAAAGTACTAAAATATTTGAAAATAGCAGATCTACAAGCTCAGAACGCGTTGCGATGCGACGCGTTGTGAGCTTGTAGATCGGCTATTTTCAAATAGTCTAGGTATAAAATAGGCCTAAAGTGGTTAAAGTATGTTTCATAATATAATAATTTAGATCTGAAAAGTATCTAGTAACTAAAGTTTTCAAATAATTGTAGTGGAGTAAAAGTACAATATTTGCCTCTGAGATGTAGTACAGTAGAAGTAAAAGTATTGGAAATTGGAAATACTCAAGTAAAGTACAAATACCTCAAAATTGTACTTAAGTAAATGTACTTAGTTACTTTCCACCACTGCATTTGTGCCCCTGTGCGTCATTCGACAGCATTTCCCTGTTTGTGCGGAGCAGCGAAGGCAACCTAACAACAGGTGAATCATAATAAGTTGCTAAGCCAATGAGAATGCTCGAATCAATGGCATTAGGAAAGGACTGTCAGGGCCACCGTTTCACAAACACATTGTTAAGGGATTTCTAAATGTACCACTTATCTTCTATGTGGTATTTAAAGGATTTGGATCTCAGTTTGAGGTGAAGATCTAACGTGGTCACTCACATGTTTGAAGGCGGTGTGAGGGGCGGGGCTGGCTCCGGTCTCCTCCATGTACTCCTCCCAGTTAAACTCCGCCTCTTCCTCCATGGAATCTGCACCTTATTGAGGATATTCCATATGAGTTACACTGATTTGAAATCATTTTTGTAACATTTTAAAAAGATATTAAAAGGTTTTAAAAAATTGCAAAAAATGGTATCTCACTATATACAAGATGACAACTGACAACCATAGTCTTAAAGTCTTGTTAATTATTCTCTGAAAATGTATGATTGATGGCAGGGGTTCTGAGTGCGTGTGTGTGTAGGGCTGTCACGATGACAAATTTAAGTTGCCGATTCATTATCACTCAAATAATTGCGATTAACGATTCAATTGCGTTTCTGTCGTTCAAAATTAATGGAACATTATTAATAAAAAAAAGAAAATATTTTAGCCTTCGTAAACAAAAGTTGCACAGGGCAGATATGACAAATAACACATATCTAATGACTTTATACTTAAAAATAAACATTAATAGTGGAAATAGCCGATCTATAAGCTCAAAACGCGTCGCACTGAGACGCGTTTCAAATTGCAAAAAATGGTATCTCACTATATACAAGATGACAAATGACAACCATAGTTTTAAAGTCTTGTTAATTATTCTCTGAAAATGTATGATTGATGGCAGGGGTTCTGAGTGCGTGTGTGTGTAGGGCTGTCACGATTACAAATTTAAGTTGGCGAAAACGTGCCGCACTGCGACGCGTTTTGAGCTTATAGATCTGCTATTTCCACTATTTTTGACATTTTTTTAAAAACATATGACATTTTTTAACATGGAATTGATTATGACGATTATGACGATTATATGACGAAATAATTGCGATTATATAAAATAATTACGATTAGACGATTATGTAATTATTGTGACAGGCCTACGTGTGTGTGTGCGTGCGTGCGTGCGTGTGTGCGCGAGTTTACGCGTGCATGTGTGTGTGTGGGTTGCTTGCTCCAGTAATCCAAGAAGCCCTGGTTCTGAGCAGTCTGTCTTACAATGACACTAATGTCTCATGAAGGTGAGAATTGCTCACTTTGCGTTGGAGAGACTGACGCTTTGGAGGTATAATGTGTCAGTCTTCCGCTCTCATGTGCAAGTGTGTGTGTGTGTGTGCGTGTGTCTGTGTCTGTGTCTGAGTGTGAATGTGAGTGTGAGTGTGAGTGTAAGTGTGTGAGAGAGAACGTGCGCGTGCGCAAGCGCGAAAGTGCACATGCTTTGAGGCTGATCCATGCTGGGGACTCTGTGAGGGGAGAGGAGAGGAACTCTTGATTGAATCAATGCTAGATTTGAGTTTTAGATATTCATCTCACTGCTGGTGGGAGCAGCAGTATTACACACAGACAAAGTATGAATGAATAAAAAGCATTAAAAATACATGTTTTAGTGAGTCAGTTTCAGTAAAACCACGTTTGTATATTGTCTTCCCTCTGTTGTCAGCCCTAAGAACTCATTCCTGGGAGCCAGTCCGGATTTAATCTGTGACTCGTTTTCTACCAGCCTGATATGGAGAGCCTTGTAGAGCTGAACACACACACACACACACACACACACACACACACACACACACACACACACACACACACACACACACACACACACACACACACACACACACACACACACACACACACACACACACACACACACACACACACACACACACACAGGTCAACACAGTACTACAATGCAGGTAATGTTCCTCACCTGTGTGCACCTCTTCTTCCTTCCCATTGGTGGAGCAGTGGGATTTCCCTGGAGCGAGGACCAATGGTCGGCCCTGAGTGCCAGACTGAGCCATCCTGAGCCTTCGCTTCCTTTTGAACTTTTGAGAGTCGTGAAGTCAGTTCTCCGTCACTGCATCTCCACCACTCGATGCTTTGGCGAAGAAGAGAGGAAAAAATATGATTTTAAAGCGGTTGAAATCAACGTCACCTTTTACGTCTATCAAACAAATATTTAATATTCAGTCCAAATTTTAGCATTGGCAAAGCTATTCTGTCTATTCTGTTCCATTGTAATTTGACTCTTGTATCTTGAGTTAAGTGTAATATCTCTGTGTGCATATCATCTGCCGGCTGGCTGCATTTGCATGCCTCAGCAGAACTCCACAAGATAACCAATCAGAGCAATACAAAGTAGAAAAACAGGAACAGCACAAGCGAGACTACAGCCTGACAAATTACTCTGCTTTGAAAAGATACCACAGAGAAATTACAAAACAAAACAAAAAAACAGGCACAATGCCATAATTAGAAAACCTATCACAACTACCAAAATCCGCACAACACATGGCAGCGATCTGCTGCTGGCTGGTGTAATAATGCTGCAATTACTGTCAAAGTACGTTTAGAAAATGTGCTTTCTAAGAGGACAAGAAATTATGGCACAAAATACAGTGCACTGAAAGGTGACTATACTTCAAAAGCTGAAGATGTAGGCCAACATATTCATCCAATTGCTGGCTTATTACAATGATTGCCAATTGATTATTGGACTGCAGCAGCCAACAATACACAATGATCAACATCTTGGAAACTACAGACCTTGTGTGTCATCCCCCTTTCTGTTTTTCCCAGGGTTCTATTAGCGTTATGAGCAGGCTCCACCATGAGTCATTCATACACTCACACACTTGTGCCTACTTTCATCAAACCTGGCAATTAACTCTGAGGCAAACCATTGGGTCATGGCGATCATTAAATCAAGCTAAAGCAAGAAAGCTTAGTTTCACATGAAGATATCAATCTCAAATAAAAATCTAAAAGGTACAGGGGCAGGGATCACCTGAAACATTCATTGGAGGTGTGATGGCCACTGATGAGGGACATAAAATCATAAATGATAGAAAATGGTAGATGGCAGTACACTGCAATGTCCTCAGTGTTGATTTAACTCTGACAATGCACAAAGGTACTCATTTTGTACACTAGGAGTTACAAATGGATAAACTAACACTGAGGATTTTACTGCGTAGGTAGAACATTGAGAGGAAAAAAGAAAGCAAACAAAGAAATGTTGACAAAATAAATGTAAAGTACAGTAAATCACATCCCTGAGTCATGCCTTCAAAGCTGTCTCCTAGCCGCGTATAGCTACACTCTTCAATCTCCTGAGCGTGTCCACCCCCTCTGTCCCACAGTGATTCCAGCACACATCCCTTGCGTAAACAACAAGCAGAGCTAATTTGGCTCACATGACGCCATTCCCCTGCCCTCCTCCCCTCTGCCTATCAGTACTTCTTGCCTAAATGGTCCTACAATCGTCATTTCCCATTGACGCACGCTGTCATCGGTGCGCGACCTTGATTAAGCACTCCACACTGAGCTCATTAAAGCTCATCAAAAGACAGTCAAATCAAATGGGTGTGAAGCCCTGTGTAAACAGCATGAAGAGCCGGGCTATAGAACAATGGTTCTCAAAGTGGGGTCCTTGAGGGGGTTCCAGGGGGTCCCCAGCAAAATGAGGAACAGTTGAAAACACTTAAGCCCCATGTTCGAAAACAGCCAATATACAAGCTCACGCGTTTTGAGCTTGTAGATCTTAAAGTGTTCTCTAATTGGGGTCCGTGGCACTAAATCTTTTCACATATCAATTTGGGGAATCTTGACCTGAAAATCTTTTGAGAGCCACTTCTATAGAAGGTTCTCATGGGGCTATACTCAGGGGACCACCTGGAAACTACTGTATGGGATAAGTAACAAAATAAAAAGAAGAATCAAATAAAAGTGATTAAGTTGAAGAGCCCGAAAGCCCAAAACCCCCCGTAAACATTCATTTTTAACCATTTAATGTCCCCACAAACAATAAATATTGAGTCCAAACATACTACAATATTGGTGATTTTCAATGTTTTATCTTACGTATCCTGTACAGGTTTTGCAAGTTTCCTAAACTTAGAGGTGGAAAAAGAAGACAATCTACAGAAATGACAGTGTTTATAAATTCTGAGGGCATCAGTCTGAGAATAAGGTCGATTCACTTCGTCCCTCAGAAACTGTTAACTGTATTAAATGTAAGGTATTTTCATCCACTATCAGTGATAAATTGAATGAAGCCTGTTGGACTAGAGCAGGGGGTCTTCAACGTTTTCAGGCCAAGGACCCCCTAGCTGAGAGAGAGATGAAGCAGGGACCCCCTACTCTATATTGTATAAAATTGTGTTTCAGATTAAAGTTTTTTTTTACTCTTTTTTCCCTCTACACCTATAGCCTCTTTGCTAAAAATAGCCGATCTATAAGCTCGCAACGCCTCGCAGCGCGAGGTGTTGAGAGCTTATAGATCTGCTATTTTCGGCTAATGTTCCCCTCAGAAAAGGAATTCAAGGGTTCAAGTTGTTAATGTAAAAAAAACTAAGTCCTATCACACAAAGATTTGGCGGACCCCCTATAGTAGCTCTGAGGACCCCCTAGGGGTCCCGGACCCCCTGTTGAAGACCCCTGGACTAGAGCATCCCAGAGTACAGCCCAGATTGAGCACCATGCGGGGATTAACTGGTCTGGAAGAGATAATCTCAAACACGGGTCATTTCTATCCAGATTGAGGAGAGAGCTGAGTTTTTTATTTATTGATTGATTGAGTAGCCCCTCATTAGGGTGCTGGGCTATCCTTCTGCCTTTACTCTGCCATACTAAAGATCTAATTGGAGGCATTAATAGATTAGCTACAATTGTGTGGAGTTAGGAATACCTCCTATTGTGTAATTGTCTTTTAGACCCATCGAGGGGTTAGCCTAGTTCTCCTAGGTAACAGGACATGTGACAATTTGACTACTGTTTAGTGTTTACTCATCTTAATTACTGTTTTCTTAATTAAGTCATGTTTATGTGTCCACTCCAATGCAGCCTGTCAGTCTATTACCCAAGTGTAACCATTTTTGACAGTCATTGAGATCAATTGGCCAGAATAAAGGAGTGAAGTGCAAACAGAAACCGCCCCAGGCAGCCAATAATACACAGAGTTAAAGGCCATGAGGGAAAACAATGAAATGGAAGAGCAAGCATGCTCCAGGGCAACTCCCTCGCTTCAGCCCAAAACCTTTATTTAAGCATAAATGTCTGGGAACAAGTTGTTATTAGAAGTGTGTGACACATTCCATTGTTGCTGTGAAAACTGTCTGTTTGTCTTTAGGTCCGAATTTTAAGATGATGTGGAGTTCATGTGACCCAATGGTGTTGGTAAAAGGCTTCTGGGCAGCTGAGCTTGACTTTAATTGTCATATGAAATATAGCTATTTAATAAGTTGATGCCTTTCTTAAAAAATGTACAAAAGATAGTGACAGTGTATTTTTCTTTTTTTTACGAAACGATAACAAAGGGAACAAACAGCCGATGGGCGAAAAATCATCAATATTTGCTCAACAGACAGAGCATGAGGCTACCTATTCATCAGTATCCATGACATGAGCACTCTAACCCTATATACATTGGCTATTGGAAAATAGCCGATCTACAAGCTCAACGCGCGTTCTGAGCTTGTAGATCTGCTATTTTCAAAGAAAAATCTTGAATCTTGAAAAAGTGAAAATTTAGGAATATCTTCAAATCCACAAAATCTTGTATGAGGGTCTCTCTCTGGCACAAAATATTTTCAGAAGGTTGGGTCTACAAATATATATTAATGTGGGGGTCCTTGACATGAAATTCGGGATAGCTACTGTAATGATATGATTTTGAATGATCTGATGATTTTTTCCCCCCAAATGACAAAGTTATCAATTTTCCCCAAAAGAGGACGTTTTTATATCAAGCTATACCTTATTATACAGCTTTGAGCTTCTGAACCAACCAGCCCCATTCACAGTCACAAACAGACACCACTATGGAAATAAATCGTGCTTCTTTTTTTGGGGAGCAAAACGAACTCCATATATACGATTTATCCATTGCAGATGAAAGCTGGCTGATGATGATCCCATATAACATGGCTTTACTGTTTCAGCTCATTATGGTGACGAATTTTAATCTCGAGGAGGAATAATCCACGGGAATAATGCAAAGCTAAACCCAGGATTTAGGCTATACAGACGGTCCATCATGCACACAAAAATTAATAATTAAACAGATATGCGCGGTTTATAACCTAATTATCAACTTAATCATTAAACATTTGCCATATATAGCCTCAAACACTCAAACAATGAACTGGAAACATTGTATCATGACAGGCTACTACTGCGTGTCTGCGTGGCTATATACGGCTATTTGAAAATAGCCAATCTACAAGCTCACAAGGCGTTGCTGTGAGCTTGTAGATCTGCTATTTTCCAAAAAAGAATAATCTTGAAAAATCAACGTATCGCAAACACAAGGTGAAAAGAAAAAAACGCTGGATTCAATCTAATTTCGGGTCATTTTGAAATAGTCAAGACATCCCCGACATATAGACTATACTATTACAGCTCAGCAATAGAAGAATAATGGTCAATGAAAAGCCCATAAAGAAGCGACTTGATAATAGCCGATCTACAAGCTCACAACGCGTTGTGAGCTTGTAGATCTGCCATTTTCCCCAAAACATAGAAAAAAAATATCTTGAGAAAAAAAAGCAGGTAATTTTGGAATCATTTTTAAAAAACATTTTAACAACACAAATCTTGTGTGTGTGTCGGGGGGTGGGGGTCCCTGGCACAGCAATGAATGATCAAAGTGAAAGAGGAAATGTAAGAGCACACATAAAGGGTGTTTCCCATACACTCCATGCTGTGTGTGTCATGTGTGTGTGTGTGTGTGTGTGTGTGTGTGTGTGTGTGTGTGTGTGTTTGGCACAGTCGCTCATGTACTTTGCACACACTCAAAATTGCAACGGAAAAAAACTCCCACGGAGTCGCCGAATGCACACTTTAGATCTAATTCATTACAGCTCGTGTATGTGCATAAAAAGAGATAAGAAATATCTCGCTATATCGCATGGTTTTATTTTTTCCTTCCACAAAGATTTGGGTGTGCAGTTTTTCAGCCCATAATAACCCGCCATGTTGAAAGAAAGTGTTGACATTTTGGCAAAAATGTCCGGTATTTTCCGATGCCTTTTACGCACCTATATGTGGGGGAAACAACTAAATGACTCACCTTCACACGTGATGACAACGAGTTAATTATAATCAAATTGCAAGAATAAGAACTTTAGTTATAACATCAAGTAAAATTGATATTCCACTAAACGTGTTGAAACGATATTTCAGTTTAATAGGCCTATATATATATGGATCTGTTTGGCCTGATGGGAGATGTGATAAATGCAGAAAAACAAGATGCCTATTTTAAAAACTAAAGTTTCCCAACTTAATTAATTATACAACACACACAGCAATGAAGGATACAAATATGCGGCCAACAATGTTATCGAAAGTGCCACGAGTCAGTGTTTCTGAGAGCTATAATTAAAACACTTTGAACAAGTTGGCTGGGCTGGCTGGTCTGTGAGCTCTAGTGTTTCTGTTTCTACAGAAACCGCCTCGGAGGATCGGAGCAGCACTTCAACTGCGGGAAAAAACTCTCTCGGAGCCCGTGGCGTCCAGAGAACCGCGCAGATCGGGTTCGGATCGCGACCAGCGCATAAAGAGACGTGGAACGTGTCACCTGTCCTACCTTGATCGTGTTTTTTTCGCGTGTTTTTTTCCCCTTCCCCGCGGTGGTTCGCTACAGTATAGCAGAGCCTCGGATCCGACGGCGGAGCGACGTGTTTCAGCTGCTGCTGCACTAAGACTCACACACATCCTCCTTCCAATCAGCGTTGCCAGGTTTTGAGAGAGAAACAAGCAATCAGGTCTAGGAGAACATGCCAAAAAGAAGCAACTACAGGGCACTACTAGGCCGTTACTTTAAACACT
The DNA here is from genome assembly GCF_963454915.1 of Gymnoscopelus microlampas. NCBI lineage: Eukaryota > Metazoa > Chordata > Actinopteri > Myctophiformes > Myctophidae > Gymnoscopelus > Gymnoscopelus microlampas. The sequence continues at coordinate 20,847,778 of NC_139960.1, read as the reverse complement.
TTATCACTTTAAACCTAGGGCATATACATTGAAAATAGTCGATCTACAAGCTCACACCTACAACTCATCTAACCCCTGCTCATTTTGCTAGGGTGGGCTGGCTCAGGGTCAGGGTAGAGGACAGAGTACAGCAACTTGCAATTGGTCTACAAGATACACTAAATCACAAAGACATGTAGCCTACCTGTCAAACTACTTCAAAAACGTCAGTGTCAGTGACGTCCACAAACACAACACCAGAGGGAGCTCCACAAAATCACTTTCAACACAGATTTGGTTAGTACTGCTATGCCACCCAAATGTAGAATGCCCTACCAACAGGCATAAAAAAGTGTGAATCCTTACTCTCCTTCAAAACTGCTCTAAAAGAGCACTTATGTTTGCTAAAATTTGGAACTGGCCCCTGTAAAAAGTCCAAGCCTTTACTGTATATATTTTTCTTTTTGATTACTACTCCTTTATATGATGTTTTTGCATAGTAGCCTATTGTATATTTGTCTGTCATTAAATGTTTCGATGAATTAAATACACATGGACTTGATGGATTGATTGATGTACTTTATTTAGTGAGACATGAGAAACAGTACATGGAAGTACAATTCACAATACAAGGTCTACTTTGAAAACTCATAAAGCAGAAAGAAGCACTAAGCTTGTTTAAAATGAGATCCCCACGCACACAAATCATGATGTGGATGGACCCCAAGGGAAACAAGCTTTAGTGCTGTTTTAAAACCTTTTAGCATCCTTTTGTATAGAACTGTAATTTCTGTGTTTTTTGTTGGCAAATTGTTAATAAAGTATTCAATCAATCAATCAATCAATCAATCAAACAAACAAACAAACAAACAAACAAACAAGCAACTTTAGAGAAAAACAAGCCCAAAGTCGCTTATAATAAGCGGACATGGCAACCCTTCAATATCCTCCTTCCAATATGGCATCTCTCGTCTGCGCATGTCCGCAGATCTGCACATATTTTTTCAAGCCAACTCCTTCATTGACCTTTCAGTTGCAGTTGCAAAATTTGTTCGGCCAATTATAAATAGAATGCTGGAGTGGAGTCCCTCCCCACCCACCCCCAATGGTGGAAGAAGTACTCAAATGTTTTACCTAAGTAAAAGTATCAGTATAGGCCTACTGCAGTTTAGAAATGATCTGAGTCACTCTGTTACAAGAAATACTGTTACAATTATAAATAGAATGCTGGAGTGGAGTCCCCACCCACCCCTCTGTCGCTCCTAAACCTCGTTTAATACTGTTACTCCGTAGCAGTGGTGTAAAGTAACTAAGTATATTTACTCAAGTACTGTACTGTACTTAAGTACCATTTTGAGGATTTTTGTACTTATTATTAAAAAAAACTTAGCATTTTCATTTTTCTATGGCCTACTTTTACTTCTACTTCACTACATATCAGAGGCAAATATTGTACTTTTACTCCACTACAATTATATAGCTATTATCTCCTGACTACAAGCTCAAAATGCGTAGTGATATCATGCATTGTTAGCCTGTATAGATCTGCTATTTTCAAAAGATTTGTATACATTTTATTTGAAAACTTGTGGAATGGGACATTCTCTATAATGAGAAGCCTACTTTCTACTTTTGGTACTTTAAGTACATTTTGATACCAATACTTTTGTACTTTGATTCAAGTACATTTTCAATTCCGGACGGTTACTTGAGTGTTTTCTACATTGCTTGATACTTTTACTCAAGTAAACAAATGTGAGTAGTTGTTCCACCACTGCACGACACGAGTCGGAAGCCACTGCCTATAGAGCAGCCTTTCATGTGTTACACAACATTATTTGGGGGTTGTCCAGCTGTAATGGTATTAGTCTTTATCAGTGGTGCAAGAAGTGCACATTTTGTACTGGTAAAAGTAGCAATACCACAATGTAGAAATACTCTGTTACAGTAAAAGTAGGATACCAGTATTCAAAATTGACTTGAGTAAAAGTACAAAAGTATATTGGCATCTAAATGTACTTAAGTACTAAAAGTAAAAAGTACTCATTATGCACCCATTATTGTCCCATTTCACAAGTTTCCAAATGTTGAAAGTCCTTTGGAAAATAACAGATCTAAGCTCACGATGCCGAGCTTTTAGATCGGCTATTTTCAAATAAGCTCGGCTTGAAGTGGTTAATGTATGTTTTTTTTAAATAATAATCGAAATAACTAGTAACTAAAGTTTTCAGATAGTAGTTGAGTACAAGTACAATATTTGTCTCTGAGATGTAGTGGAGCAGAAGTAAAAGTATTGACATGGGAAAGAAAAAGTAGCCTGCACTACCTCAAACTTGTACTAGTACTTGAGTAAATGTACTTACTTTACAGTTTACACCACTGATTTTCATGCGCACTGGGGTTGTCCAGTTGTAATGGTATTAGTCTTTATATATATTGAATTAACTCAAGAGCAAATTTGGTATAGGCACACAACATATTAAGCACTGAGCGCACTGGCCAATACAAACTTATACGAGTGCGCTCCCAGTGCGCATTTCCAAACGCACCCTAATATGACATTGAATTGAAATTTTAGACATAATGATAACTTGTGAAACAGGACATTCTGCATAACGAGTACTTTTACTTTTGGAACTTTAAGTATATTTCGAAGCGAATACTTTTGTACTTGTAAGTACATTTTTGTTACATGTATAGCAGAGTATTTCTACATTGCAGAAGTGATGCTTAAGTAAAACATTTGAGTAGCCTACTTTTTCCACCACTGGCTATAGCTATGCGGTTCGATATAACATTATATTGTAATGTAAGATACTAGGGGGGGTATGGGGGGGGCTGACTGTTTTATATTGAATTACTCGCAGTGCCACTGTGCCAGTGATAACGGCATGGCTGCAAGTGAAGGGACTGATAAAAGAATCGATCACTTCTATCCAGCAAGTTGTTGAGTGGTTCTGGTCCGCTCAGACAGTAACAGGTTCTGGTTGGTTGATTGATTGATTGATTGATTGATTGATTGATTGATTGATTGATTGATTGATTGATTGATTGATTGATTGATTGATTGATTGATTGGATACGTTGTTAACAGTTTGCAAAGCTACACGATGTGAGCTTGTAGATCGGCTTTCAAATAGCCTATACATAGGTCTGAAGTATTTAATGTAATTTTTGTAATCAAAATCTAAAAAGTATAGGTACTAGACTAGTAACTAAAGTTTTCAAATAATTGTAGTGGTGTAAAAAGTACAATATTTGCCTTTGAGCTGTAGTGGAGTAGGCCTAGTACAGAAAATTGGAAATGCTCCAGTAAAGTAAAACATACCTCAAAATTGTACCTAAATACAGTACCACCAGTGCCACTGGTGATGAGCTCCATGCTATTGTTTGTTTGTTGTTTGCTTTTCAGTCTGGGTATTAAATCATTCTTCTTTCACAGCTGATCGATAGATTTAAAAATGATAATAATAAAAAGTAAAGCCATCTCTTATGACAGTCAACACTATCCTCTAGTGGTATAGGAGGGCAGGGCTACACTCACACAGTAGGCTAAAGCAGTGGTTCTCAAAGTGGGGTCCGGGGACCCCCAGGGTTCCTTGATGGGGTTCCAGGGGGTCCCCAACCAAATGACTGATAGAGATCAAAATGGTATACATTTTGGTCCGTCTGATGGCTATAAATGCTGGGAGGTGCTTGGAATTAAAACGGTTGAGAATCACTGCTATAGCCGCAAAAAAAAATCGTCTCTTATGGGGGTTCCTGCATGGCATACATTTTCAAATGGCGTCCGCGGGCTAATGTGTGTGCATTTGGGGGTCCTTGACATGAAAAACAACTTTTATATAAAAAGTATAAAAAATCTTTTGAAAATAGCAGATCTAAGCTCACAATGTGTCATGATGCAAGGCATTGTGGGCTTGCAGATCTGCTATTTTCAAATTGCCGAAATGTAGAGCTGAAGTGGTTACTATATGTTTTGTAATAATAATCCAAATCTAGTCAGTAACTAGTCAAGTTTTCAAATAATGGAGTAAAAGCATAATATTTGCCTCTGAGATGTAATGGAGTAGAAGTAAAAGTACCGAAAATTGGAAATACTCCAGGTAAAGTAAAAAAAATACCTCAAAAGTTTATAACAGTACTTAAATGTAGTACTGTATTCCTTAAATGAGTAAATGAGTTACTTTGCACCACTGCACATCTGATGAATGGTCACAAGTGACTCGCGTCGCGTCTGACCGGTCGCTGCGGCCTCATTTGTGGATTTAAATTAAATGTAGTAATTAATTAGCCTATACTAGCCTGATCAGAGTTTTTTTTTTTAATTACATTTCATGAACATTTCAGAAAATAACATCATCTCAGGGAGGGAGGATTCAATTCAAACTTGATCTCATATTAGGCCTATATGTCAACATAAGGTCAGGTTGATTCCACCGGCGGCTGTAGCCCAGGTCAGGACCTGCATGCGTTCACTGCGCCGCTCTGTCTAGCCAGTGGTAGGCTACCAATGTCAGGACTCATAGGCAGTGGTGGAAAGTAACTAAGTACATGTACTCCAGTACTGTACTTAAGTACACATTTGAGGATGTTTTTTACTTTACTAGAGTATTTCCCTTTCATTACTTTTACTTCTACTCTCAGAGGCAACTATTGAACTTTTACTGCACTACAGTTATTTGACAGCTTTAGTTAGTTACTTTGCAGATTTAGATTATTATCACAAAACATACATTAACAATTTCAACCCTATATACATTTTGGCCATTTGAAAACAGCCAATCTACAAGCTCACAATGTGCCACACATTGTGAGCTCAGCTTGTAGATTTTCAAAATATTTTTATACATTTTGAACTTGTGAAATGGGACAGTCTGCACAATGACTAGGCCTACTTTTACTTTTGGTACTTCAAGTACATTTTGATGCTAATACTTTTGTACTTTTACTCAAGTAAATTTTGATTACCGGACTTTGTTACAGAGTAGCCTATTTCTACACTGTATTTTACTTAAGAAAAAAAAATCTACCAATGCCAGGGAGGTAGAGAGGCTACTTCTGATGTAGCAGATGGTTGAGGTCCATTAATAATCTGCCAAAGGCTTTACCAAGCGCGTGGGAGAAGGGATTATCCCCCCCACGTGTGACTCACGCACGCGTGGCGAGGGTCTGATGCACGCGCGCCCTTCTCTGCACGAAGCAGTGGAGACGATTTGGTTTTGGCTGCGATCTCCACTGGCATCAGATGAAGAGAGATTACACTCCCTCCAGAAATATATTAAACCATATGATGGGAATAGATTGGTGACTGAGTGACAACACTGGGCAATAATATAGCCTAGGTAGCCTACCTTATAGTTTGAATGGAAAGATTATTTATGACTCATTCTCATGCACATCTCCAGTAGATGTAAAATCAAATACTTACATTAATATCCTCCAGAAAAATGAGATTATGCGATCACATCATTTAGTTATAGTTATGGTGGTCCTTGACAATAAAGAACATTATATAATGGTGTGTAAAAACAAAATCAATAATTTACCACAGACCAGGCCAAGTCTTGCCAAGCACATATTTGTCCCTGTATGGGCATATTGATGACCCCTGGCTCCAGGTCAGAGGTTCTCAACCAGTGGTCCGGGGACCACCAGTGGTCCTTGATGAGGTTCCAGGTGGTCCCTAGCTAAATGATGGAGAGTTGGTAACCAAATGGACCCTTATAGATCTTTAACTCTTGAGAGAGTTAAACTATTGTTATACATCTGCATTAGGCCTATACTTAATTTAAGAAGAAACTGTAGAATGTAGAAGAATTGTTATTTTGATCAACGTTTGCCTGTTGTCATCTCTCCTAATGGTAACAACATCAATACAGCATGGAGTTGTGGACAAAATCTCATCCAGCAGCGACAACAACATATTCTAAGTCTTGGGTCTGATAAGCTAAATCTCATCAAATGGTGTGGTCCATGGCTTAAATGCCGAATAAATAATGGACCTTGATATGAAAAGGGTTGAAAACAACTGCTCTAGGTCAGTGGTTCTCAACTAGTGGTCCGGGGACCACCAGTGGTCCTTGAGGGGAGCTTGTAGATCTGCTATTTTTGAAAAATCTTGAAATGTGTGCATATCTTTGAATAGGCCTATATATATATATATTTTTTTTTTTTAAACTCAAATCTTTGCTTCTGCGTGGTCCCTGGCACAACATTTTGAGATGGGGGTCCGCGGCCAAATGTATATAAATTTAGGGGTCCTAGGGCCAGGGGTCAGTCAGTCAGTCAGTCAGTCAGTCAGTATTGTAGCGGCTCCGTGCAGATCGAAGGAATCCAACTAGGAGGAGGTGACGTCACGTTACGTCAGAGCCCCGCATCATTCATGATCGCTTTTGTTTTCGTTGTCAAAAACATGATGGAAGTGAGAGACTTCCACAGCTTTTCCAACATGAATATATGTCAGAGACTTTGATCACCGAGAGAACAAGAAGACATCGGGTTGTTTTGGTTTTCAGACCAGAGAGTGTATGAAGCAAAGAAAGGCGTTCTTTGTCTCACACACACCGTCGTCACGTATTGTTTGTTTTTAAACCCGTTGTGACTGTCACGTCGACGATCATTCACAATGGACATGTACGGCGATGGGTACAACCACGGGGTCTCTCTGGCCAAGACGAGTTTAATGATCGATAATGCCGTTGTTGAAGTGACGAACATGTCGGACATCACCAAGGCGAGCAGCAGCCCGCACGGCTGCGACAACGGAGCGCTGACCGACAGGTTCGGCGTCCTGATCCAGGGACTGCTGGCCATCGTGGCGTTCAGCACGTTGATGCGTGAGTGTTGCAACTTGCATTGATTTGCACTCGACTTGGTCGCACTATGGTGTCGCTTGCGTCAAGCTGACGGCGACGCGATTGCGACGCCTTGTTGTCTACTTGGAGATAAGTTACGATACCTTATCTCCAAGTAGACAACAGTCTGACTGTCTTCATGATGGAGTTGTTGTTGTTGTTGTTGTTGTTGTTGTTGTTGTGTAGCAGGCTATCATCTCTCTATCGATCTCGACGATAGGCTGTATCCTCAGTGGTGGAAGAAGTACTCACATGTTTTACTTAAGTAAAAGTATCAATACCCTATTGTAGAAATAGTCTGGTACAAGTTCGGTATTCAAAATTTACTTCAGTAAAAGTACAAGAGTAGGCCTAGTTGGCATCAAAATGTTCAATTTCACACGTTAGAATAAAATGTATAAAAATGCTTTGAAAATAGCAGATCTACAAGCTCACAACGCTTCGTGAGCTTGTAGATCTGCAATTTTGAAAGTATGTAGGTCTGAAGAGGTTTTGTAACAATAATCTAAATCTAAACAGTAACCAATGTTCAAATAATTGTAGTAGAGTAAAAGTACATTTGCCTCTGAGATGTAGTGGAGCAGTAAGTAGGCTACAGAAATTTGGAAATACTCCAGTAAAGTAAAAAATACCTCAAAATTGTTCTTAAGTACAGTACTTGAGTAAATGTACTTAGATACTTTCCACCACTGATCTCTATCGATCTTGATTCTTGAATCTTGACGATACATATCCTGGAAATCTGTAAACCATCTTATCGTATTATTCAGCTGTTCAATTTGAGTGTTGTTGTAAAGTAACGGATGTTACAATAGACATGAAGACATGACATTTAAAGAACCACCCAAGACCACGTGGCGGTTTGTTGACGTTTGTTCTACTGAAGGAGGAGGCCCCGCTATTGTTGCAGCAGGACACCAGCCTATTGGCTTGTTTATCATCAGAGAACTGAACAATGGGAGGGGTGTCCAAACTTGGATTGGGGTCATATTTGAGAATATGAAAATACCTATAGGGCCGATTGATTGAATATTTTATTAAACGGAAATGCAAACAGCACGAGTAGTCATACACTTGGTCTAAAAGGGTTTACACAAACAAGTCCAGTGGACTTGTTTCCATTGAGGTCCTATATTGAATTCATCAGCATAGCAGGGGGCAGACCACCTTTCTAAGGAGAAGTGATAATTTTACCTTCCCCTTTGGCCTCCTGAAAGGTGGATTCTCAGGAAGCCAGTGATCCACATTTTTTAAGGGATGGGGTCAGGGCATTCCACACTTGGGTGGCAGTGTTGTTGAAGGAGAACATGTTTGTTTTATAGGTGGGTGATACCAGATTGTTGTTGTCGCTCCCTCTAGTGTTGTGGCTGTGGGTGACGCTCACTTTTTGGAGGTATTTAGTCAGATATGCGGGTATTGAGGGCAAAGATTTCTTTAAAGCCAATCCCATTTTTAATTGCTTAACCCTGTCTTCTACCCTGAGCCATCCTAGGCTAGCAAAATGTGTGGGGAAAAAGGCAGGTCATGGGCCCCAGGCCGAGAAGTAGTCGAATCAGTTTGTTTTGGGAGGTTTGAAGTCTTTAGTGACATGATGTTGGAAAACCAGGAGGTGCAAGCATAGTCAAAGTGTCATTGAATGAGGGCTCCGGCAAGAGTCCTGAGAGCATTTTTGTTGACAAAAGAGAAATTCTGCCCCAAAAATCTTGTTCTTTGATTTACCTCTCATGTCATAGCCTACTGTAGGCTACCTTTAGACCATAACAAAGTCACTTATAAATACATAGAATTAGGCTACTACTGTACAACAACTACAGTGTCAGTGTGGTCATCATTAGTCATTAACAGTGTAGCCAAATGTAAGTCATTCATCTGTGCTGTGAACAAAACCAAAACAGCATTTCTCCCCTCCAGCCTTTTATCACATGTATGCACTGCATTGCTATTATATTTACAGTCCAATAACTTGTCTTTTGCTCAAATGGAATTGTGGACAAATATAAAGAGGAGTGAAAGGTTCTCTATAAAAACACACATGTTGAGAATAAAACAACACAAGGAACAAGCAGTTATAAATCCTTACAAATTCGACTAAGAATTGGCCTATCTGCCCAGGTTAATTTCAATAACACTCAGAAATAATACAATTTAGGAAGGAGGGCCATACAGTATAAAATCTACCCTCGAGCCATGATTGGCCCCCAGGCTGGACTTTGGACATGTCTGCCCTAAATGCAGTGGTTCTCAACCTTTTCAGGCCATGACCCCCAAAATAATCATACGTGAACTGGGGACCCCCCATCCTGACAAGCACTTGGAATTGTAGTAGTTGAGGCATTAGATTTAGTTTGACTCGGTTCCACAGATAAATATTGTGAAAATAGCTGATCTGTAAGCTCACAAGCTTGTGAGCTTATAGATCAAGCTCACAAGCTTGTGAGCTTATAGATCAGGCTCACAAGCTTGTGTTGTTGTTGTCCAATGCAATTTGGAATATTTTTGAAACATATAACACAAATCTTGTATGGGGGTCCCTGGCACAAAATATTTTCAGTTGGGGGTCTGCGGCCAAATACATATTAATTTGGGTGTCCTTCACATGAAAGGTTTGCTGAGTCACTGATTCTGTGGCAGCTGACTGATAGAATGTAGGGCATGGCCCGAGCACCTTTACCGCAGGGATTGTTTACAATGTTCAATAGTGTGTGTGTGTGTGTGTGTGTGTGTGTGTGTGTGTGTGTGTGTGTGTGTGTGTGTGTGTGTGTGTGTGTGTGTGTGTGTGTGTGTGTGTGTGTGTGTGTGTGTGTGTGTGTGTGTGTGTGTGTGAGATAGGTGAAGGTGCGGTTTCACAAACGGCTTCATAGCTAAACTTAACTGAGTGGATCACTGATCAATGGGTTGAGATAATATATCTCAACAATTAATATGGTGAAACCATATTTGTATCACCTTTGAACATATTTCCACAGCTTTTAACAAGAGATGACATTTCTCACTTATGATACTTTATTCTGAATAAAAAGAAAAAAGAAAGAAAACTACAGATGACAGATACAATAATAAATATTGTGTTTACTATGATTATGTTTGGATATAAGGCTTATTGTTTGTATGCATTCAGTATTCGGGAATATAAAATAAGACATGAACTTCACACAGTTAATCGAGGCCATAAACATACAGTCTGTTTCCATGGTCCATGATCACAGTGGAGACCAACAGGGGTCGATTCAGCTGTCAGGTGGGTTGGTTTAGGGTTGGCCCCTATCTAATGATTATTTATGTACAGACGGGAAAGAATAACTCCTTGCACCCATCCAATCGTTAGGCCCATGGAAACTGAATTAAATATGATTTACCTGACTAGACTTTCATCTGAAGCTAACCTAAGATGCTAATCTTGTCGGTTTTATTCCCTGGTGGACATTCAGTCATCACTGACGAATGCGTCTGACTATACTGTGGTGACACGCAGCATCTCGTTGTGTCATTCTATTGAGTCATATGAGTAGGTTGGCACATGACACGATCAATGTCGTGCTGTGAGTGAGTGAGTGTGTGAGGCATTTGTGAAAGGCCAGCACAGCAGCCATTGTGATTTTCATCAGCTAATCATTGCTTCCAGAGTTCAGCCTAGTCATTGCCAAACAGCAGTGCAGTATTTTAGAATAAGGGCAGACTGTAAGTAAGAGTGAGTTGGATCAGTGAGCTATGACCCCCCCACTCAGTTACTTATTAGCAGACCAATCAATATTCAGCGTTCTCTCTATTTTGCTCTCTTATCTTCTCTGCCCTTCTCTATCCCTCTCTCTCCCATCCCCCCCGCCCCCCCTTCTCTATATTCTTCTCCCTGTCTCTGAATGCATGTAGGTTATGTATGCGAGTGTCTTCCTTGGTCACAGTGCATGGATCTGTTAACCCTTTAAGACCGGGAACGCATACTACTGTGTCATTTTAAGATTTCTTTGGGCTATTCAAAAATAGTAGATATACAAGCTCATAGCGCGCCACCGAGTGCCGCGCTATGAGCTTGCAGATCTGCTATTTTTGAAAAATCGTGAAAATGTGTTTTTTTTAATATATATATATAAATCTTTTGAATATATATATTTTTAAAGTGAACATTTTTAACTCAAATCTTTGCTTCTGGGGGATTCTACAAATGTCTTCTAAATACTAACAGTTTGTTGAAAAAACGTATGTTGCTATAATATCAGTGGTTCTCAAACTTATTTCATGTCAAGGACCCCCAAAATGCCATGTATTTGGCTGCGGACCCCCATCTCAAAATATTTTGTTCCAGGGACCCCCCCAGATTCAAAGATTTGAGTAAAAAATGTATATATATATATATATATATATATATATATATATATATATATTCAAAGATTTGCACACATTTTCACAATTGTTTCCAAAAATATATACAAGCTCATAGCTATGAGCTTGTATGTATTTTTTTTTATATATCTGCTATTTTTTAAATAGCCAAAGAAATCTTAAATTGACACAGATGCGTTACCGGTCTTAAAGGGTTAATAGTTACACCACATTATTTATGAGCAGCTGAACGTTGAGAGCCCTCAGCCAAGTACATCGTGGTGGTATGCAGGGACTCAGATCCTCGCCTGGCTGTACAATGCACCCCCCCCCCCCCTCACAATCTTTGTTTAGACTGCTCTTCCTTAAACTATTTTGGTAATTTCCTTCCATTGACATGCCGCAATCCTCATCTTCCCTTTCTGTGCTGATATACATTGGATTTGTGTGCAGATTTGCTGCAGCTTCCCTTATTCCTAAATTCCTACGTTTTTTTGAGCAACCTGGCAGAAATAGAAAATATGTTTTGCTAGCAAACTACCTCATAGCAGAGATTGCGAAATGCAACAGAATTCCCCCCCATTCTTGTGTAGCAATTCTTTCCCACTTCATTCCACCACCATAGAAATCTGCAGAGATCAAATATTGTGTGTGTGTGTGTGTGTGTGTGTGTGTGTGTGTGTGTGTGTGTGTGTGTGTGTGTGTGTGTGTGTGTGTGTGTGTGTGTGTGTTGTGTGTGTGTGTGTGTGTGTGCGTGTGCGTGTGCGTGTGCACGTGCGTCTGTGTCAGAGAATGTGTGCATGTGTGAGATCATGTTTTCACATGGCAAGTCACACTTTGTGACCTTGTGGGAGAGAGTAACAGTGGGTGTCTGTAAACCAGTTCGCTCCGAGCCTCCAGCAGGAGCCTGCTGGCGAGGAGTGGAATCGCGGTGGGGGGTAGAATAGGGGTGTAAAACAAGGGCAATATCCACTCCTGTCTTAGCTTTCCTCTATCCTGGAGCTGAAAGAGAGACAAGTCTTGCTGTGTAGGTCAACACAACACTGTACAGCATTTTATTTTCCCAAGGCTAACGTTATTCTTGCACAAACATATTGATTTGTTCTTTCTTTTTCTTTTTTTTTCAGTGAAAAGGTTTAGAGAGCCGGCACGCATCAGACGACCATGGAGGATCTGGTAATGTTCTACTCTACTCTACTCTACTCTTCTCCCTTGGTTCTCAAAGTGGGGTCCGGGGACCCCCAAAGGTCCTTGGAGGGATACCAGGGGGTCCCCAGCAAAATGAGTTAATATAGTCACAATCATTTTAACCACTTTAACCATATTTTATAATTTGGCTTTTCAAAAATAGCAGATATACAAGCTCATAGCGCGGCACCGAGTGCCGCGCTATGAGCTTGCAGATCTGCTATTTTTGAAAAATTGTGAACATTTGTGCAAATCTTTGAATATATATATATATTTTAAAGCGAACATTTGTAACTCAAATCTTTGTTTCTGGGGGGTCCCTGGAACAAAATATTTTGAGATGGAGGTCCGTGGCCAAATAAGTATCATTTTGAGGGTCCTTGACATGAAGAAGTTGGAGAACCACTGCTCTACTCTACTCTACTCTAGTCATGCACATGTTCTGCACACTCACAGATAAGCATAGCTTTTGAAACGTTTCACTTGTGTCTCTCTCCAGGTTTTTTGACACATCAAAGCAGGCTATCGGTGCTCTGTTCATCCACTTTGCCAATGTCTTCCTGTCCACTCTCACAGAGGAGGACCCGTGTTCACTGTAAGTTGGCCATTTAGTCACATTACACAAGGGGTTTTGGCCACTAAGAGCTCATCACATTATTTTATGCTGTAACTATCTTTTTATATAAAATGTTTGTTTTTTTTGTTAGTTTTTTTGTTTTGTTTTTACCCTAGTTTAAAATCATTTTTAATGTTTTACCCAAGGTACCTAATGAACTTCCTGTTGGATGCCACCCTGGGGATGCTGGTCATCTGGGTGGGCGTCAAGGTGGGGTCCAAGGTGGTGGAACACAAGCAGTGGACGTTACTCACCTTTGGCGAGTATGGTGAGTAGAGAGGGTGTGGGGGTTCAGGGCACATCTGCTCAGCGCAGCCTGTTGACGAACAGCTGGAGGTTGGCCAAAGAACAGGCGGCCACCTGCAAACTGTCTGCTGCTCTGCTGCTGCTGTTATTATTACAGCAGCAGCCTCTTCCCCTTGGAAAACTAACAGTACATAGTTGAACACTTCCAGCAGAGGCCGCTATGTCACAAGTTAGCAGTCACTCCAGCTGCAGTCTGAAAGACATCCTCATACGACCTCTGAGTGGGATTGTGTCAGAGCTGCTTGCAGCACTCATTGATTCCAATGTTGTTCCCCTCCTTGTTCACTGAAACGGTTTGCAATGCTGTGCGGTTGATTGTCCTATATATTATACTTTTTTTTTGACAAGTTCATTATCATGGCTCAGTTTGATGGATTGTCCATAGATTTTTTTTTATTATTTACAGGATGCTTCTGTATCCTGTATATGTGATTTTTTAAATGTATTTTTGCTGTAAAAGTGTTTGACTTATTGTGGCTGCTAGCTACTACAATGTTAATAGTTCAGAGATAACAGGAAATTATAAGTCCTTTCCCATCTTTTTGCCTATTTTCCCTTTTTTCTGTGTTATGACAGATGTGTCCCTCATGTGTCCTGTGATGACAGGCCTAGGAGAAGTTAAAACAAACAAGCACACAGACACACACAGCATAATATGTTTGACTGTGTAACCTCAGGGCATCCTTTTGTATCAATGACCTAGTGTTGATTTTGACAGCAAATTTTGATTCTGTTTTAGTCATAGTCTTTTGAATCAAATTCCATTAAGTTTTAGTTGACTAAATATCATAAGATTATAGTCGACTAAATCTACAGTTGATTTAGTCGACTAAAATGTATTTTGGCGGGTCTTGATGGCGTCCTAATGGCTGATGTTACACTTGATTGCATGCTGAAAATAGCCGATCTAAAAGCTCACAACGCGACGCGTTGTGATCTTGTAGATCTGCTATTTTCAGAGCGCAACACCCGAGCGCGCTACCAAACATAAAATGATTTGCCTTTTAGTTCTACTGGATCTCTTCTCCACTAGTCACTCCCTAACAATTTAGTCCAGTTTTAATTTGTTGACAAAATTGTCAATATATTTAGTCTTAGTTTTAGTCATCGAAGCTTAGTTTTCGTCAGTAAAAAAAGGTAGTCGACGAACATTTTTCGTCATAGTTCTAGTCGACGAAATCAACACTGCCTCGGGGCATCCTTTCGTATCTACAGTATGACCACAGCGTATCTATTGTGTGTTTGGTTTTTTTGCATCGCAACAACAGGTGACCCTCCTCAAGCCGCCGCGTGGCTCGGCCAGTGTGGCATCTACCTGATCATCATGGTGCTGGAGAAAGGTGTGATCAGCCTGGTGCTGCTCGTTCCTGGCTGGTCCAATGTAGGAATGATACACTGCACCGCAACACTCAACCCACATAACCTATTCACTTATAAATATCAAAGTGTTTTGTCTTATGATGCAATATCAGGAGACTATTATTAAAAGCCCACATAGTGTTAGTGGTCTTTTCATTGTCAGCGGGGGAGGGAACATCCCCACCACGTCCCTGCCACGTCCCTGCTACATCCCCGCCACATCCCGCCTCTCCCATACACAATCACATTCAAACAAGTGGATGGTGCTGTCAAAACTGTCTGCTCTCGCTGTCACTCTGCTAATGAGTCATATCAATGCATGCTGCTTGGACTCATTAGGGACCATCCCCAGGAGCTGACCTTTTCCACTAAACAAATGTATGACCAATAAATAAAGGATCCTGAATACTTTGACATAAAGGTGCTAGAAGCTAGTTATGTATTTTGTTAAAATAAGTGTTAAACAGCTCGATTTTGTGTTTTTTTACATTTACTTATTTTCTTTTTATTACAACACAGTAACAACAACACCCCCCCTCCAAAACTATCAAATACATGTTAGGAATATGATAAACAGGAAGTTTAATTCCTTATGTTCCTCTCTTTCTTATCTTGCTTGACTGTGGGTTTATTTTGAAAGCCTTTAGCTACCGTGAGAGATGCAAGTCATCACAGATGACAAGGGCAGACAAACAAATCAAAGATAAAAAGGAGAAGAAAGGAGAGTTGTCCCTTTTGATTTGAATGAAAACATGGAGACAAAGTTAATTTATTCACATGGCTTTTTGCGTGACATTTCGATATCATGTTTGTTTATGTATTTAGGTTCCCATTAACCCTTGCCATAGCAACAGCTATGCTTCAAAGAATCAAAGACTAGTATTTCTGTATTTCCAGATGAAATGGGGCTATTTTCTTTGGCAGCACATTTTTAGGCTGAGCATTCTCATCGGGGAGAGGCGAGGAGGCAGACACAGTGTCTAGCAGTTTATAACACGGTTCATTTGATACAAATCCGATGCTGAAAAGATTTTGGACTCTTATCATTCCCTCTAGGGCTGGAAAGTCCAGAAATGTTTGGAAAGTGACATATTGTGAATAGCTTTGGAATAGCATAACAAAATAATAAGGGATTTTCTTTTTATGACTGCGCATTTAAACAGTTGTAGAACTACTGTTATTTCACATACTGTAATGGTAATATTTCTAGTGTGAAGTAATAGAGATACCATGTTGAATACAGACCCCAAGGCCTGTATCTCCTGTCAGGAAGTTAGAACCAGAATAAAATACTTAAGAAAGTGGTTTTGTCACTGACATAGGCCTACATAATTGTATGTGTTGGTGCGTTAACATTTTCCATGTGTCGTTCCAGTTGCAGGAGGTGTTACTGAGCTACATCGCCAATCCTCAGCTGGAGCTGGTCATTGTCATGCTCATCGTGCCCTTCATAGTCAATGTGAGTTGGTCTAGAAGAGTTTGTGTTGGACTGGACTGGTACCTTTAAACCATTAAGACCTGGAACTTTGTCATTTTTAGATTTGAGCTAAAAAAGCATTATTTTACACTTTGGGCTATTCAAAAATAGCAGATATACAAGCTCATAGCGCGGCACCGAGTGCCGCGCTACGAGCTTGTAGATCTGCTATTTTTTAAAATTTGTGAAAATGTGTGCAAATCTTATATATATCTGAATATATATATTTTTAAAGCGAACATTTTTAACTCAAATATTTGCTTCTGGGGGGTCCCTGGAACAAAATATTTTGATGGGGGTCCGCGGCCAAATACATATAATTTTGGGGGTCCTTGACATGAAAAAGATTGAGCACCACTGATATAGAAACATATGTTTTTCAGAATACTGTTGAGATTTAGGAGACTCGGCTTCAGGTCTCAATGGGTTAAACAATTCTGTCCGGCCACCCTATATGAAATTCATGTTAGAGATGTTTAAATGTATGCAGGACAGTGCAGTGGCTGCTGGTCCGATCTACTTATTTAAGTTCAAGCTTTGTTCTGTGTGCAGCCAGGCATAAAAGAGGGTACATTAACACAAACGGCAAAATATTCCCAAATCGTACACACGCATACTATAAAGTGCAGGAAATTCTGGAATGATCAACCTAGCATGAGCATTTGGTGGAGAATTCGCTCTATGCACAGCAGCCATATTGGAAAGAAATTGGGCCTCTTCTTACTTCCTTCACAGGTGTTACCAATGATACTAATGAAGGGCTCTGTTCCATTCTGGTCAGGGTGCTGATATCGTGCATGTTGGCTCACTAGAAACACTCCATTTTGGTTCCCAAATGGCCCCTTATGGTGGGTGCGTAACTCTGAGAGTTTACAAATGGAACCAAATGGACCCGTAAGGGTCCATTTGGTTCCATTTGTACACTCTCAGAGTTATGGGGGGCTTTTAAAGTAAGACAACCACTATGCCACACTAAATGGAACAGAGCCTTAATTAGTATTATTGGTGACACCTGTGAAGGAAGGAAGGAAGGGGCCCAATTCATCACCAATATGGCTGCTGTGCATAGAGCCTGACCAGTTTATCTTTCTTTGTGGCGCCCCCTGCAGTCCATCATGTTCTGGGTGATAGACAGCCTGATGATGAGGAAATACAAGACGATGAAGAACCTGGATGACACCTGTGACAGCACTGTGAAGAAGGTGGACAGTGATGAAGCACGGGTAAGAACTAATGACATTCATGTCCGTCCAGGTTTCAGCTGTACTCCACCTTCACAGATGTGACAACACAGCACAGTCAAGTGAGCTGTAGTTGCCAAGTTTTCTTGGCAAAAAATGTACTTTATCTCCTGGGTCAGTAATCAATATCTCCATTGGATTGAAAACCAGGCAAAAATCTGCATACCGGTGTACACTATGTCACTATGTGACATTGTAATGTGATTCAAATGTTTGTTATTGTTTCTCATTATATATGTATTGTATATGTTGTTATCAGGGCGTCCTTGAAAAAGAGAGCTTGCTCTCAATGGGCTTCCCTGAATGAATAAAGGAAAAAGAAAGAAAGAAAAGAACTACCAACTATGTTTGATTTGACGTGTATCTCCAAATGAGCAGTGTAATGTAATGTAACTGCCAATGGATTCACACTGTCGCACCAGTGATCAGTCAAGACTAGGGATGAGTTAGAATCTTCACTTTTTCATGAAAGTTTTCGAGTTTTTTAAATAAATAAATAAAAACGTATTTTATTGTTCTCAACTCCAGCTGTTGGATATTGAATTTAAACTTTGAGGCCACATCATGGCCACGCTCTCACTCACACAAGCTCTCACACATGTCACGCTTACTTCAATGTGAGTGGGCGATAAACAGCTTCACAAAGATGGAGAGATTGGCCTAAACTAAAGAGACTTCACAACAGCCATCCATTACTAGCTTCATTTGTGAGGTTGCGGGGGTTGTGATGACAAGCGAGCAGCTGAAACCCGAACGCTAGTCAGTTTTGTGGAAGGAGAGGGATTTTGTGCACATTTGCGGAACATGAATACAAGATCCCTTCTAGTGAAACAGTTACCACTCAATTTGAAGAGCTCCATGAGGGGGCTGGCCAAGATCTCTGCAAAAGCATATCAACTGTCCCAATGCTGGCTCTAAGCACGGACACATGGACGGCACACACTACAGTACCAACACTTACAGTATGTCACCATAACCTGTGCGGTTTGATTTATTGTCGCCAATGAACGTTAAGAAGTGTTATTCTGATGTGTCTATTTTTGTGCAGTACCCTTTAATTTGAACGATCCCTTCCAGTACAGAGAATAACAAAATTCCGTTCCGGGGGGAGGTGCAAATTAGATTTTGGTCAGTCATGCACATCCCCTAGCCTAGTACAAAGAATACTTGTGGATGTCACATCCTGCTGTTCTTTGTCTGGCAGGTTATTTGCTATGGGGATGCTAAAACATTTATGAAATCATAATACACCATGGCTAGCCACATCTGTCCCGGGAAATAAGGCATTAGACAAGTGTGTTAGATCAGTGATTAGAAATTAGTAAAGAACACACTAAAATTAATGAAGAGCTAAGAGGGGTCTGAACCTGATCATGAAGTTAAGAGTTGTAGGGGGGGATACTTTGATCTTGTAACCAATAAACCTTTGAATCATGCATTTGTGCCGGTAATGTGTGTTGATTTCATACGTGGTTGTCTGTCACAGTGATGCCGTCGCTGATAGGATACAAGATCTGTGCCGATGCCTTTGTTCTGGCATGTAGTGGATAATGTGAAAAGTGATGGGAGCCATGAGGCAGTGTTCAGACAGAGCACTGCATCATCTGCTGGCCTGTGTTATGAAGGGATCGCTTTTGAAGTCATGAAAGCTGAAGTCATGAAAGCCATGGGTAGAAAAGGGCTCGTTTCCCACCGAACATCCCCACAACACTGCAGCTCCCGTGGGGACGCAAACTAGGATGTGAAAATCTAATACGGGTGTTTTTACTTGAAGGAAAGACAGCACTTTAACGTGAGGAATGGAGTGCTGATGGTTATTATATACACATGTGCACCCTGGGGATGCTCTGCACCTGTTTTTCTTTCTTTCTTTTTTTTGGGTGGGGGGGGGGGGGTAGACACACACACACATGCACACGCACACGCACACGCACACGCACACGCACACAGTACTGTACATGTTGTCTCATTCTTGGCCCGAAGGTTAATGTAGCCAATTGACTTCCGACCAAGAAAGACTGAGTCAGACACATCACTGTATTCTACTTGTCCCTCTTTGCTCTGTGCTTCAGCTTTGCCTTTCTCCCATTTCTCTCCCTGTTAAGATAAGAGGTAGCTGTTGTTGTTTTTGTTTTTTTTCCCTTCCGCTTTTCTTCTTTTTCTTCCCTTTGTGCCAGTCCTATGCTCCCTATTGGAAGAGCATGTAAAATGTTGTCACTCACTTTTTCACCGCCCTCTGCTTTGGAAAGTGTTTTTGTTCTCTTTGCCAATTGTGGCAAACGTGAATCAGTCTGCCAGGCCTCGCTATCAATCTTTGGATGAAAAATAAATTGCCACGCACGTCAGTTTGCATTTAGTGACTGGATTGTGTGGGGTTTTGAAATGCGAGAATGAATTGTATTGTAGGAGTGCTCTCCGCTATGATGGAACTTGCTGAACGGCTCCCGACTGTCTTGGGTTAAGTGTTGGTTTATCTCGAATGGTGAAACTCTAACAGACTCGTCCTTGTGATGCACACAATCAGGATAATAGCCGCCTACACAGAAGCCCGCGTCAAGTCTTTCTCTGTCTCTTTCTTTCTCTCTCCCTGTCGAGTTACAACAAATTGAATAGTGATTTGTCTTGGGCCTTGTGCACGTGCACATACACACTCATACACTTCAGGGTCAATGGCTGTGCCTGTGACTGATTGGCATGTGAATTGGGAGGGCTGTTCCCTCCCTCCCTCCCTCCCCCCTGGCCCTCAGCCAGGCAGCCACAAATCATCCCTTCATCTCCGGGAATAAGAGTGACATTTGGGATCCATTTCCATGCACTGATGTTATGGAAAGCAGAGCAGAGTAGATGAGGCCACAAGAGCATGAGAGAGCGAGAGATGAAGATAAGAGAGGCATTGATTAGGATGAGGTCTCGGGAAGGAGTTGTTGGTCAAAACAGTGTGATGTACATAGCCTTCTCTCGTTGCGGCTGTTTTGTTCTAGCTGGTGGCATAGAGATTATGATAGGTTGGAAGCAGCATAGAAGTTTTTAGAAGCTTAATTCATTCATTGTTTAAATTGCACCATTGTTGTTGCGCGTCGGAAGTACACATTAGCTTGCTATTCTCTTCTGCTTCTTGAACTATGACGATCACGTCCAAGATTTCGGTTTACAATGCTGTAAATGTTAATGTTACGCAGTTATGGAATCTTTGCTCCTTTGGGATTGTGCGTGGATCACTGCAGCCTGGAGATTGTATTCCAAGCTTTGGAATGAACTGGGATATTTTTTTTACAGCTTTTGGGATGGAAATGCAAAAGTCATACGCACGGCGTGGCCGATCACTTAGGTCTGTCCATGCATTCATCTGTGTCCCTTTGGCCCATACAGTATGTGTTTGTGTCTTTGTCTCTGTCCACCAACATGTGTTCCTGTCACCTCCAGGTCCTGCTGACCGTAGAGACAGACACAGATGAGGCTTCTGAAGGGGAAGAGGACCAGGACAGTGTCTCACCAGTCCCTCACGTGCAGTACTCAGGAAGAGCCCTGAAACCTAGTTGGGTGGTGGTGTGAGACGCAGGTGAATCCCCCATGTCCATCCGCAACGCATGCAAACACACATATTCTGCTGCTTCATTATTCCTGGGGTGTAACAATATCTAATAAATATAATAACCAACCAATGCTCCAAAAATGCAACAACAACAAAAAAAAGTCTTAAGTATTGTTTTAGTCTTAATGGAATGCACACAAAGTCTGTTAATCCTGAAAAAAGCTACAACGCGGTTAAGCACGATACTTGTAAATGTTTTTACAAAGCATCTTTACAAACTGGCAGGACTGTTAACGCACAAAGGTGGGTTACTCCATTATGTGTTAACAGTTCTGCCCTGCTCAATGCATTGTAAAGGCAAAAAGTAGGGTAGGGCCAGTGTTGCCAAATGAGAAATGTTCAATTATCGTACCGGAGTCTTACAATTATCGTATTTGAAAGAAAACTATTGTACACAGCCAAAAAAGATAAATCATTGGTGTAAATATGTAATTTAAAAAAAAATAGCGTATTTAGTGTAATAAACAACCTCGTTTGAGACTGCTACAAAAAAACATCACTTATGCTGCGTGGAAGCAGGCAACTTCCTGTACCTTACATAAATAAAAGCCTGAAACTAGACTGGAAAGACGCGACCGGTGTTTTTAATGCCTCCAAGTACAGATCTAGGGTCATATTTACTGATTTACTGACTTATTTTGAAAAGCTAAACCGGATCCTGAAGCAGCAGCCAGGGAATTTAGTAAATTCACACACTTTTTTGTGATATGGCGAAATTATCGTACATTTGGGCATTTTTGGAATTATTGATCGTACAAGAGGGTAAAATTATAGTACAAATATGATAATTATCGTACATCTGGCAACACTGGGTTGGGCAATTGACGGTTCCGGTTAAGTGTGTTGGTATTTGAAAACCTTCTCACCTCACTGCCTATGTTTACTATAATAAAACCTTACAGGAACTGAAGTGTTACCTGATGTTACAGCTTGGACTTTGTAAACGGTAGCTATAGAGGGAAACCTTGTGGTGATCATAGTACACAATATTCGCAGGGGAATCTTTAAGATGATCACAGTACATGGTATTAACAGGGGGAAACCTTAAGATAATGAAAAAATAGAAGCAGTAATAAATCTGTCCTTGGTCAATGGGGATTTCTTCGGGGGAAAGTGAGTGATCACCAAAGAGTCATTTCATCGCATATCAAATTTCCAAAGAACAGCGAGAGATTGATGCATGCTCTGTAATATTTTACTCTAAACATAACTGCTTCACATCTACAGTACCTTTTTAATTGAGGTATTGAGGTATAATTATAGACATTCCTGCACACTGCTCACCAGAGTTCTATGAATGGTCGGCAGTCTTTGCATTGCCCTGATTTGCGAAACCACTGTACAGATGTCAGCCATGTTGACTTTTAAGTCGTCATATCTTGTGATATGTGGTCATGATGGACCAACCAGGGAACAGTAGGGAAACAATTGCACTCCTGTGCCTCCTAACTAAAAGGCTGTTTTTAAAGATATGGTTAATGTATGGAAATATGTTGAGGTTTATTTTGTAATGGTAAAAAAGGCCAAGTCATTACACATTTCCTTATTCTGCAATGGTTTGTAGATTTATGATTCATTCAGGGCTAGTCGAGTTATGTATTATATTCTGATATTACTTTATTTATTCAATTTGTATTTTTTTTATACGTATTTGATTTGATAGATATATTGTGGTCAAATCTGTGGTAACAATAATGGGATCAAAAATAGTTTAATGTAAACTTTTTTATTACTTTTAACAGATAGCAAGAGAAAAGAAACCACTTCACTATTGATTACAGTAGACCAATGTAATGTGTTGATGTTTTTCATCAAATGTTTATCAAATATCTGTTTCAGATAAGTATTATTTTGTATCAGTGTTATTACTTGTCCAAAACTATTTCTGCTCAATTTAACCACCACATATGTTTACATATTATCATATAGCAGTTTGAGAGTCTTACATTTGTCTGTCCACCAATGTCCGTAACATACTTTTATTATCTGTGAACCACAAGTGCATCGAGTGTTTTTACAATATGAAATGGGGCGGAGTCTGTCTGTTCCTTTAGCGATGATGGTGCAGTAGACTATATCACGCCACGGTGCTTCTTAACGAATGTATATCTCTTTTTACTTTGTACTATGATGAATAAAGAACAGTGACACACACACATTGGCTGTCTCTGGTGTCAAATTCCTGCTGTGGCCCCCGGCCCGGGAGCCCGATGACAGACACTTACGCACAACCTGGAGAGAGCACACCTGTGAGGGCAGGGCAAACAGCCCTGTGACCTCCAGCTGATGACAGGGGAGGTGTGTGTGTGTGTGTGTGTGTGTGTGTGTGTGTGTGTCTAGTCGTTGGTACTAGGACACGCAGAGAGAAACTAGAGGGTTTGCTCCTGGCTTTGGTCTCCGTGGTGAGCAGGTGTGATCCCCAGCCGACAGACTGTCGCCACTTTCATGACATGCTTTTACGTCAGTGGCTCTCAACCTTTTTTTCAGCCTGTGACCCCCCCCCCACCCAAAATAATCATATTTGACCTGGGGACCCACCCTGATAATCACTTGGAATAGGCGTTGAGGCATTCAATTTAGTTTGATTCGGTTCCACAGATAAATGTTGAGAGGCGTTGTGAGCTTGTAGATCGTCTATTTTCACAATCTTTCATGTATTATTTTCAATCTGGCCAATGTTTGACCATTTTTATAGTATAGTTTGCTCATTACCTTTGATGCAGTAATGGTCTTTTTTTTCGGTTGAGAACCACTGTTTTACATTAGATGATTGACGAAATATACGCTCACCTTATTGCACCCAAGCATGTGTGCAATAATACGCATTGCAGGCACTGCATTGCTTCATTGTAGGAAGGTTTTTCCCTTCTCAGAAAATAACTTCACATTTTTGTTTTAAAAGGATTTATTTACAAATTATTGTAGAAAATGATAGACGTCAAATAAAAACCTATTACATTTCTGTTAGAAATAGTACAAAAATATATTCAAAGTATTGGTGGTGTTATTCTGTCCAAGTGCACCTGGGAGTGAAGAACAAACGGGTGTTGGTGTCTGGTTTAAAAAATGAGTTAAGATTTAGGTCAGCCAAAGGGGGGCAGCTTGCAGTTCATGTCTGAAAGAGCGCGTGAGTGGCCACCTCGCTCACAGCTTCCTGATTGGTCCTCAGTCTCAGGCTCTGTTAGTTCCATGTGGCCAATCCCCCGTATCGAACATGTGCGACATAACATAGTCCTCGTACTGTCCGTCTATCAGCTTGGCCGCGTTGTTCCTGGCGAACCAGCAGTCCACGCTCTGCGTCCCGCTGTAGATGCGCCTGGTCTTCTTAACCACCGGCACGGAGCGATCCTTCAGCTTCAGGACCGGCGTAGGCTTGACCGGCGAAGGGTCGCCCTGTGCCGAGCTGCTGGCCGGAAGCTCCGCCAGGCCCACTTCCTCATATAGGAATTGACCTGGAAATAAAATGAATAAGACTGTCAGCAGAGGTCTCTATTCAGTAGTGTTGATTTCGTCGACTAAAACAATGATGAAAACTGTTCGTCAACTAACTTTTTTCACTGACGAAAAAAAGAGAGAAAAAAAAACTAAGCTATGATGACTGAAACTAAGACTAAATATATTGACAATTTCGTCAACAAATAAAAACTAGACTAAAATGTTAGGGAGGGATGAGTGGAGAAGAGGTCCAGTAGAAGTCATTCTATGCTTTATGCTCTGAAAATAGCAGATCTACAAGCTCACAACGCGCGTTGTGAGCTTGTAGATCGGCTATTTTCAGCATGCAACCTAGTGTAAAATCAGCCATTATGACGCCATCAAGGCACCGCCAAAATACATTTTAGTCGACTAAATGAACTGTAGATTTAGTCGACTAAAACTAGACTAACAGTAAAGCATTTAAGATGACTAAAATATGACTAAAACTGAATGGAATTTGATTCAAAAGACTGACTCAAAATAAATAAAACTTTGCTGTCAAAATCAACACTACTATTCAGTCAGCTGAAGAGGAGAACACTGTCCTGATTGATCTCCCTCCAGCCTGTCACTTCTCACTACAGTCAGAACAGCAGACCAGTCTCTCCGAGAAATACTAACTCATTTTCACTCTTGAATCACATCTTCCATATAATATCCTTCTCCAATAAAAGCCATCTTGATTTCCTTTTTTTCTTTAAAAAAAAACATTGTACATCATCTCTTAAGCCCTTACAATTTACAATCTAGGCATTTAGCAGACGCTCTAAAGCCCTTCTTTCTTTACAAAGCATTGTGCTTGCATAAATACTATAATCATTCAGTCTAGGTCATCTCCAAGTTGAAGCATATTCGACCTTTGGACAATGTGAAGAAATAGAAGCACATAAAACGTAGGGCAGCACAATGAATGTGATTTCATGTTTCAAAATAATGTAATCGTGAAAGATGGCATTGAATTGAAATATCTTTGGTCAGCTGTTGGCTGTTGCACCTTGCCCTCGTCTTCTCGCTATTACACAATGGTTATGAACCAGACACATACCCATGCCTCCATCTATCAGGCTCACAGAGGAATAAAATCACAGGGGCCATTACATACCATTATTTGACCAAAGATGTGGCACAGATAAACACAATGCGCAATAAAGGCATTAAGAAATAAAAAAAAACACATTTTCCATCAATAATCATCAGTACTAGTAATCGTGATTTAAAAAAAAAATCCCACGATTTTGCAACCACATTCTTTTCACCCAGTTCCAATTGTCTAAGTAATCCTGGGCGCTACACTTCCTCTGCCAGCCTAGGGAGAGCCCAGAGCCAAGCTCATGCCTCCTACAATGCATGAGAGTTAACAGGCCGACGGGGGAGTTTCCCCGGTTGGACGTAGCGCGTGGAAGGAACACGTTATTCCAACTAGTTCCATTCCCCTCCATCAGGCGCCCTGGCTGACCAGGGGGAGGCAGTATAGAGACCAGGATTACTGCATGTTTTTCTGGGGGTGCCTACCCTAGGGGACATGGGGAGAACATGCAAACTCCACACAGAAATAATATGGATGATCATTTTAGCCATAATTGTGCATACGTAATAGAACTGCTGAAATGTAAAATGTAGAGCACGTACCCAGCAGGCCGTGGCAGCTGTTGGACAGCCCTTTGCTTTTGGAGATGTAGAACCCAAGGTGGTCTCTCTGGTAGGGGGCCGGATTCTTGTACTGGTGCAGCAGAATCACAAAGCTGATGGCGCCCGCTATGGTCACGGTCACGTTGGACTTGCCCACGATGGCCACCGACAGCGCGCCGCTCTCGACCGTCGCGGTGGAGTCGCAGGGCAAGACCATACGGTCGAGGCCGTCCAGGATAACCTTCTTCGGGGTGACCTCGATGTAGGCCCGCTTGGGCTTGTCCGCCACGATCGTGATGGTGCTGAAGTAGGTGCGCTGCTGCTTGTGGCTGCCGGGCGGCGCCGGAGCGCCGATCAGCTTGCCGTTCACGGTCACACCTTGTGGGAGACCAATGGAACACACATGTGATGCTTTGAAATCACTGAAGTCACTCACCAGCAGTGGTGGAAAAAGTACTCAAATGTTTTACTTAAGTAGAAGTATCATTACTGCAATGTGGTATCAAAATGTACTTATAGTACCAAAAGTAAAAGTAGTAAAATGTTTGAAAATAGCAGATCTACAAGCTCACAACGCGTCGCGATGCGACGCGTTGTGACTTGACTCAGGCTTGTGGTGTGTTACGTGCTTTGACCAGGGCCGGCGCGTCCATTAAGGCGACCTAGGCGGCCGCCTAAAGCGGCAGTTTGGAGAGGTGGCAAAAAAAGTCGGGAAAAAATAATAATAATGATAATAAATCGGTAAAATCAGAATTAAATAACATAACCATAACCTAACCCTAACACCGAAATAAAGTATCCAAAGACACAAAAAAAAGTATCATAATCCGCCCAGAACCGCGCGTGTGGCGCACCAAAGGAATCTTGCCTAGAGCGGCGATCAGCCCTCCACCGGCCCTGGCTTTGACGCTGCCTTTTAAGCAATTTGAGCCTGAGTTCCTATTTTTGGCAGGTGATAGGCAAAACGCTTCGAAACATTTAAAACATTTACAAAAATAGCCGATCTGCAAGCTTACAGCTTGTAGATTTGCTATTTTTGCTGTTATTGAAATAGGGCATAAGTGGTTAACTTTGATGACTTATTGTCTGCTATCTTACCGGAGTCCTTGTGGTCAGACACTAGGCGAAGGACGTGTCCAGGCTCTCCATTGATGTTGAAGCACACTGTCAGTTTACTGAGGGGGAACTCCACGATGAAGTGGGGGTCACCGTCCGCTAAGGCAGGAGGATTTGGGTAGTTAGTGAGGGATAGAAGTTGTCCATTTAACTACTCACAGCAGCTCTGTTGTGAACTTGTCGATTTGGTGTAGATTTATAAAAGCGCAGCGTGCAAGTACAGTGCACCTCAGGTCTCTTTTACTAAGTATAGGTTCTAAGTGTTATAGGCAGTATAGGGAGATGTAGGTATTTGGTCTGCAGGCAGAAAGACTGACTCATGACTTAAACAACAGTTTGCTGGCTTATGAAGGTTATTCTACGGGCAGTGCATTAAGTGCAATGCTCTTAAGCAAGGTACTTAAGCCCTAACCACACCAGGGCTGCAGCATTGTGCAGTAGCTGACCCTGTTACCTGACCTCTCTGCAGAAATGCATAGTTAGAATGTAAAAGAAAAAGTGTGTTGTTGGTATCTAGGAGAGAAAGCGAGAATGAAAGTCACATTCTAGTAACCTAACCTAAAAGTAGCCTAAAGAAACCAGCTTTATTTTTATTTTTTTCCCCAATGTAGACGTTATGCCACAGTATATATTCCCTGTCACTGTTGACCTCTACTGTTGCTCGGAGGGTGTAGACAACCACACGACTCCCCCAGCCGCTTCTTTTCATCTGACAGTGAAGAGTTTCACCGGGAGGACGAAACGCTTGTGGAGGAACATGCCATCCTTCCCAGTTTGGCTCTCTGCTGAACAGGCACCCTGACTAAACCTGTAGGAGACGCTAGTGCAGCGACAGACCGCACTACCGGCTTCCCACCTGCGAACACAACCAATTGTGTCCGTTGGAACCACCCGCACTTTGGTGGTGGGCAGGAACATACCCCTGCCGTATACAGTCTCTTCTTCTTCTTCTCTAACTTTAATTTAACTCTGAAGGACAGCTCTTGTGTTCTGCTCACTCCGACAGACAGAATGTATAGCTTGAGTTTCCTGTGAGAACAGGCTGAGATGAATGGAGAGATGAGATGATGAGATGAGATGAGATGAGAGAGCAACAGTAATGACAGGGTCATTAGCCCCTCACTAAACTACCTCTGATGCCATCCCTATATCTTCTCTGTAACACACACGCACACACGCACGCACGCACGCACGCACGCACGCACGCACGCACGCACGCACGCACGCACGCACACACACACACACACACACACACACACACACACACACACACACACACACACACACACACACACACACACACACACACACACACACACACACACACACACACACACACACACACACACACACAAGCCTCCACCTCTGATCTCCTTCTTTACTCTTCGTCACACACTCTCCCCCCGCTCTGCCGTGCGATGTGTGCTCACAGGACACGCACTTGCACGTTTTTAAAGTGCAGCCTTAGTCCCAGCGCTGGTATTTCAATTAGACACTGTGTGTTCTGTACGCTTTGCGGGTCATGTTCTAAAGGCATCAATTAACCCCTTAGCTGTCTATGTGATCATTACCGTCTGTCGGAACGAACAGGCAAATTACAAGCCACCCACACGGAGAGACCGTAGACGTAGTCTACTGTACATTTCCCCTCTGCTCTCTGTCAAGCTCTCTGTCAAGTCCCCTACAGAAGCCACTTAACCAGCTCATGGGAACAAGGCACGGCAAGAGGGACAGCTACGCCACTTGACTTTACAATGGGCCCCAGGCTGGTGAAAACATGTACTGAATGATGTAGACAAAAAGAGAAGATGTGGTGTCACCTGATGTTTTGGAGACTGTGATGGATTTCTTGACTTGTCTCTTCTCTGCTTTGCCTGGGGAAAGGGAAGAGAATTTGTCGTCGTACAATGACTCAGTCTCAAGGCTTCCATTGTTGAGTTGTTCCTCTCGTCATGCCTAAACCACATTAACCCTGGCGTGACTATTTTGGGCATGTCATTTTAGGTGATTTAATTTAAAAAAAATATATAGCAGAAAATCGCAACGCGTTTTGAGCTGGTAGATCGTCTATTATTATTATAATTTTTAACAGGGCTTAAGTGGTTCATTTCCATTAGTGTCATAGCTGTTGGTAGTGCGTAGTGCGGAACAATTACAGAGTGACTGTGTTTATGAAGAATAAAATAACAGTCTCACCCGTTGCCTTGGCAACATTGGAACCGCTTGACTCCTTCCCTCGGAGCTTGTGGGCAGTGTCCTCCTCATCTGCGTCATCTGGCAGCTCATTGGCTGACGAGGCCTTGGCCTTGTCGGTCTCCGGGGCTTCGGTGGGCGCCGGGGCCATGGTGCCGTCCGCCTGGACCTGAGGCCTCTCCACCACCAGGCTGGTGAGCGGGGTGAGGAAGTGGTACGTCATGGAGAGGTTGGTGGCCTGCTGGATGTGTCCCTCCCTCTCCCTGCTGGTCTGACTGCGTAGCCGCGAGCGCAGTCCCTCTTTGACGCTCAGGAAGCCCCAGACGCGCTCCACAAAGTCCTCAGTCATCGACGACGCCTCTGTCCCGGACGCCGGCGCCGCGGGCCTCGACCCCGGTGCCACCCTCGACCCGGGAGGAGGAGGCTTGGCGGCGGACGCTGCCGCGGCGGACGCTGCCGCGGCGGCGGCGGAGGCCGCCTTCACGTGCCTCGCCGTCTCCGCCTGCTGTCGCCGCAGAGGCACGTCGGTCTCCAGGAGGATGCTCTTGTCGTTGTTGGTGGCGGTGACCTGCACGTGGAGGGACTCGGCGCTCTCGTTGGTCAGCTTGCCGGCGATGACGATCTCGGAGCCGTTGAAGTAGTTGGTGAAGAGGTGCTGGGTGACGTACTGGACAGAGTCCTGGGTGTAGTCGATCCTGATGTCAGACAGCAGGGGAGTTCCGATCTCATCGTAGAACCTGCATGGAGAGAGGTGCGGCGTGAGAGATAGTGAGAGAAACAGAAACGGTTGCATTTCACTGTTTAAAGATGAAATGAGAAATTTGAAAAGAGTTCAATCTCAAACTAAAATGTCAGCACAAGCTCACAACGCGATACGTTGTGAGCTTGTAGATCAGCTATTTTCGCTGAATGTCTATTTCTGTCGAATGCTGTTATGCCCTAAATAGGGACACTGCGCTTCATGAGCTGGAGAGGTGAAATTAATATCTAAGGATATTCAGTGTGTGTGCGTATGTGTGTTCCCAAAGTGCATGCACGGGCCCTTCTGGCCCATCTTGGTGTGTGTGTCGCAGTAAACCTCCTCACCTCCTCTTTAGCGTGTTTGTTCAAGCAGGACCGGGGCTATTATCTGTGGAGTCTATCTGTTAACCCCCTGAACACATACTCAGACACGGGTTGCACAATGCACACACATTCCTCCTCCACAGAGCAAACACCTTGTGCGCGTGAGAGGGTGCACTTGTACTGCTATCTGTATTCCTGGGCCTAACACTTTGCAGAGAGAGGCTGTTTTAGGGTTTGGGTTAGAATTCGAGTTAGGTTAAGGTTGTAGCTTGTAACTGGAGGTGGTCAGGGTCAGAGGTTATTGGATGGGGTTAGGGGTCAGTCCTGGCAAGCATAGCAATACAAGGGAGTGTGTGTGTGCGTGTGCGTGTGTGTGTGTGTGTCTCCTGTCTCACTTTTGTGAGGCTGAGAGGGACTGGGTGTGTGCGTGTGTGTGTGTGTGTGTGTGTGTGTGTGTGTGTGTGTGTGTGTGTGTGTGTGTGTGTGTGTGTGTGTGTGTGTGTGTGTGTGTGTGTGTGTGTGTGTGTGTGTGTGTGTGTGTGTGTGTGTGTGTGTGTGTGTGTGTGTGTGTGTGTGTGTGTGTGTGTGAGTGTGTGCGTGCGTGCGTGCGTGCGTGTTTTAGGTAGTGGCTGTCACAGAAGTTGATTAAAGAGCCATGTTGTCAGCACCGTCACATTTCAGACATTTCTGCCCGTCATAGCTTGATGAGAGACGAAAGCACGCAATTCAGAGATAAGAGGCAGGGATTAAAGGTGCACTAATTGCTTAATAAGAGCTGGATTATGTCAAGTGTCCACGACATTCTGTCCATTAAGTGAAAGAAAACGATAAAGACACAGTGATGCTTTCCAAGTACAAGTAGAACACCAACATAGACTAAATATCATAAAATTATAGTCTACTAAATCTACAATTGATTTAGTCGACTAAAATGTATTTTGGTGGTGCCCTGATGGCGTCATAATGACTGATTTTACACTTTGCATGCTGAAAATAGTGAGCTTGTAGATCTGCTATTTTCAGAGCGCAACACCAGAGCGCAACCAAACATAAAATGACTTGTCTTTTAGTTCAACTGGATCTCTTCTCCTCTAGTCCCTCACTAACATTTTAGTCTGGTTTTTATTTGTTGACGAAATTGTCAATATATTTAGTCTTAGTTTTAGTCATCGTAGTTTAATTTTGATTTGGTTTTTATTTAGTTTTCGTCAGTGAAAAAAGATAGTCTACAAACATTTTTCGTCATAGTTTTAGTCGACGAAATCAACACTGACACACACACAATGTCACACTGACCCTTTGAGCATGGAGCTGGCGTCCGCGTCTTCGCGGATGCGCCTCATCATCCCGCAGTTTTCCAAGGACATGCGCTCCAGCAGCCGGTAGTCCACGTCGTTCCCGATCCCGATGGTGAAGATGCAGAACTTCTCCTGCACGGCCGACCGCGTGTTTCCCAGGATGGCCGGAGAATGCCTCTCGCCCACCGTGGGCCGCCCGTCGGTCAGGAAAATGATGAGAGAGACGGTGTTCGGGTTGCTGTCGGGGCCCGCGAGGTAGTCGGTCAGCAGCTGGGAGCCCGTCTGGATGCCACCGTCGATGTTTGTACCTACATGATGGCAGGTTTTTAAGTTTTTAACCCATTATACATGCATCTGTGTCACTTTTTCATTTGAGCTAAAAAGCATTATTTTACACTTTGGCTATTCAAAAATAGCAGATATACAAGCTCATAGCACGGCACCGAGTGCCGTGCTATGAGCTTGTAGATCTGCTATTTTTGAAAAATCGTGAAAATGTGTGCAAATCTTTGAATATATATATATTCTTTTAAAGCAAACATTAACTCAAATCTTTGATTCTGGGGGTCCCTGGAACAAAATATTTTGAGATGGGGGTCCGCGGCCAAATTCATATCATTTTGGGGGTCCTTGACATGAAAAAGTTTGAAAACCACTGATATAGAAACATAATTTTTTCAGAAAACTGTTTAGGATTTAGATGACATTTTGCAGAATCGGAACCTCAGGCCTCAATGGGTTAACGTCCCATCAGTGAAATTCCTCTATTGTGGAGTCATAGCACACTTTGTTATTCTGGGCCCCTGGGGGCCGGTGGGAGGCATGGGGACCTAGCTCTGATCCATAGCCTAGAAGGAGTTCTCCTTAAGGCTATGGGACCTTCGAGTCTACGGTCAATAGAAAAATTCCATTGACCGGATCTGTAGAGGGCGCAGCGGAGTAACTAAATGATGTTTTCTTTCCGGTGAAATATTTAATATTTTGGCCAAAAAGTGTATTCTAGACGCGAGGTGGCGGGCTCAGAGTGTTCCCACTTAGAGTTGGCTTTCAACGCCATAAAACCGTCTTTGTTTTGGTGAGTAGCAAAAGTGTATCTTTTATTTTTACTGCAGACGAGAGCCTGTGGTGCGAGCGCAAAGACTCGAAAGTCCCATACCCTTAAGGAGAACTCCTTCTAGGCTATGGATCAGTGCTAAGGGGGACCGATCATAGGGGTCGAGAGCGTTCTCGTCTAGAAAGTTCTCCATAGCAAGATTATTATAGTTAATACTAAAACTAACAAAATAATATAAATAAACATCCTCCTGTTATGTGCAGAGGAGTCACTCACCTCCGGTGGGAACGAGCATGTAGATGAACTTCTTGGCATCTCGGATGTTCAGCGGTGTCACAGGAACCAGGCGGTTCGGCTGCCACACTTTGATCCTACTGGAGAAGCTGATGAAGTTGAAGCGGTCACCAGGACGCAGGTCCTTCAGGATGGTGAACAGAGCGTCCTTAGTCTGAGAGACGGAGGGAGAGAGAAAGCGAGAGAGTATGATTGAGAATCCCCGAGCGCTACAGGGTGAAATAAAGAGAAATGCAGAGAAAGACTTTATGCTTCATATGTGTTTAAAAGTAGGGTAAGTGGTATTTTTTGGTTAAAACAAAAGGTTTTTTGTTAAAAGGTTAAAGCATTAAGCAAGTAATCATTGCTATAGAGTGTTTGTTCAGTAACAGGAGTCTCCCCATCTCTCCAGCTCTTTGATGCACAGAAAATAAATGTTCAGGTAGGTGACAAACTTTAACAGTTTCATTTTTATAATGTTACAGTTCCAATGTTGTCTGCTCATTTCTTTGTGTCATCATTTCCAATTTCAGTTGTTTAATCTGTATCCTGTCTGAGTTCTCTATCCTGATTGGAAATAATTGGTATCCTGACCTGAAAATGCATTTTCTATTTTATTAAGAGCTGGAGAGACATGGAGACTCATGTTACTGAACAACCACTCTCTATAACAATGAGTACTATCAGAATATAGAGCTATTTAACACTTATTGTGACCAAAGAAAATCACTTACGATGCTGGTAACACAGCACAGTAAGAGCAATGATCATGGTTGCTATGCTGTAACCATGGTTCATGTGTTGTAATGGACAGAAAACACATAATGTCATTAATAGTCCAACCCTTAATGATATCATCACACATATTCACACACACTCCGCCCTAGTGTATGTTAAGAATACATTCAGAATGTGCATGCATCAAGGCGGTTTGGCTCGTTGGCTCGTCTATGATCATTTGTATTTATATTTACTGTGTATCTTAGCAGATCTACAAGCTCAAAACGCGCCACTTCGCGCCGTGTTTCGCGCTTGCGGATCTGCTACTTTTTGACGTTCTTGTGTGACGCTGTAGTATGATCAAGTAGGGTGTTCATTTACAAAAAAACACAAAGTTTATGGAGATAGGAGGTTTCTGCCCGACAACAACCATATGCTCTCAAACAACACACATAACCACTGCATCCCTCCTACCATTCTGTCCTGTGTCACAAGCAAGGACCTCCAGCTCTCCAGCCATGTGTGGGAGTCATAAAGTTGGGGGGGGGGTATTAGACGCCTATAGAGGCTGTATAAAGCCAGGGGACAGAAGCACAGAACCACAGAATGTCCTACAGTGAAGCCCTCTATTGTGGAGACACATCAAAGCACACTTGTTGCTCTGTTACTCTGGTCCACTGGGGGCTGGCGTTGGGCGGGGGAGCGGATCACAGGGGTCGAGAGCGCTCTCGTCTAGAAAGTTCCATTACTCCATAGACGGGTGACCTTCCTCCCTCACAGCACGGCCTTGTATGTTTCCACTTTTCCCTTTTCGTTGCAATCTGGTATTCCTTGGTTTTTCCTCACTCTCCTCACTTCACTTATACTCTTGTGGGATGTGTCGTATGGCAGCTGCAGAGATCGGATGTGTGATTTCTGGCCGGAGGGATTATCGTGCTCTTACTCAGAGGAAAAGGCCAGATATTGCTATTCCGGTGTAGGAGTGAGGAGGAGGGGTGTCAGGTTTACTAGCTGGTAGACTAATTTAACATCCCACAGAAAAAAGGTTATGTTAGACTGCATGACAGACTTGAAATGAAATGCATGAAAAAACGTTTCCTGCAAACTCCTCATGCATTGAAGGAGGCCTGAGCTCAGTTCTGGGCTTTCCCTAGGCTGGCAGAGGGAGAGTAGCGCCCAGGATTACATTGTCAATTGGCACATGGGTGAAAAAATTGGTTACAAAATCGTGGGATAAAACATTTAGATTAAAAAGATAAACAAAAACTTTCCCCAAAATTTACATTGGAGAAAAGTGTCACATTTCTAGGTTATTGTTCTAATATTCTAATATAATATATCTAATATTAATCTGGACAACAACTTGGTGAAAACCATCCACATGTCCATTAGGCGTCCATTACTCTTACCTGTCTGATCTTTGTTCCCAACATGGAGGCACTGGTGTCGATCACAAACACCACATTCTTGGGAACTACCGGCAGGTCTTTTGGAGCAAAGTAGTGGACAAAATGGCCATTTAAAACCTGGAGAAGAAATAAAACAATTTATGTACAAAGTCGGGGGAAAGAAAAGTTTCAGTAGCTTTGTTTGATTATTGAAATTTATGTCCTGAAGGCAGAGTTTGACTGTGGAATGAGGGGGTGGCAGTAATCCTGAAAAATGAATCACTAACAGGTGGTTGTACTGTATGTGAGTGTAAGAGGGAGAGAGAGAGAGAGAGAGAGAGAGAGAATGGGTGTTCCATGCGTGCTGCATACATGATACAATGAGAAATGAATGTGAATGTATTCTATACCCATGCTTTCACAGTCTGTTTTTCTTTGGGCTGTGAAATGAGCTAGAATAGCGTGACACCCTATATTTGCCATACTTTGACGGTCCTAGGATTAGAGTATTATTCACAGAATATTACGCCTATACATCAGAATTGAATGGCTAGCCATGACATGACTTTTGGATGCCGGCACGGCACAGTTTTGTCATCCAGGTGATTACTCTGACTCTGTTGAGAGTACTTTTGTTGCTATATTTTGTTACGTGTGAGTGGGTTAGCGGGGCTTAATTGTCCTAATAACTGAAAGGCCACAGGTTAAATTCCTGCATCAGACAATGTTTGTCAACAACCAGTCGTGACTCATGCAGTTGAAGTGAACTTGAACAAGACAGTGCGCCTCTGCCTGCTCCCACGTCTAACGCCTAATTCATATTCTGTCATGAGACGGTGTCCTGTGCTGAAAATAGATTATTGGCAAGCTCAGTAGCTCACAATGTTGTAGACAATGAGCAGTGGTTCTCAACCTTTTCAGGCAGTGACCCCCCAAAATAATCATATTTGAACTGGGGACCCCCCACCCTGATAAGCACCGGAATGGGGGAGTTGTTTGACTCTGTTCCATAGCTAAATATTGTGAAAATAGCAGATCGACAAGCTCACAACTTGTAGATCGGCTATTTTCACAATTTATGCTTCTTTCTTATATTATTTGACAATTTGGCCAATGTTTGACCAGTTTTTAGAGTATAGTTTGTTGATTACTTTGGATGCACTAATGGTCTTTTTTTATGTATTAAAAAGGTCTTAAAAGTCCTTAAATTGTCACTTCACTGTCATCTGGGGACCCACAGGTTGAGAACCCTTGAGTTAAAGGACCATAAATCCATCAACATGTCTACAGTGTCTATTAACAGCTTTGGCCATACATACATGTATAAATAAACACAATTTTTCCATTAATGGCTTTATTTTTTTGATTTTGCATATGTTTGCATGTGTTGGATTACTTATCTATCTCAAGCAAGTTTCAAGTGTCTGCAAGTTTATTTTCATGCCGTACTGAATTGAATGGAATCCAATGGCTTCCTCAAAAAAAGTAAAGAAATGTATTATTATTTTTAAGATGTGTGAATTAACTCATAATCATTGCCATAGAGTGTTTATTCAGTATCAGGGGTCACCCTGTCTCTCCAACTCTTTAATGAATAGAAAATACATTTCAGGTCAAGATACCAATTTCATCCTAACAGGAGCGAGAACTCTAACAAGTGAAATTGGACATTTAAAAAAAAGAAAAACAGCAGCCAAAATTGGAACTCACTGTAAAATTGAAGCTGATAAATAATTTCATGCTGTTTGAATGAAAGTGTGAAGGCACTAACCTGTATGTCTCCTATACCCAGCTCCCTCTCCACATCATAGTGGATCACATAATCTCCCAGGATCCCACTGGTGGTGATCTTGGCCTGCTGGACGATGTTGGGGCTGAAGGTGACCTTGCTGAACATCGCGGTCCGTTTGATCACCGTGGTAGGAGGAGGCTCTGGCTTGGCTTGAGATCAGGAGGTAAAGCAATGCATATTAAGGTAAAGAAAAGAAGAATGCTTGTGTTTTTAATTGGCTCAAAGAAAAGTGTTTAGGGGATCAGCACATCACACTAAAGGCACCTTAAAGTCAACGAGCCATGTATCCTGAACTGAGATCTAAGCTGTGGATGCTTTGTGGGAAAAAAACACTCAGATTAAGCTTCAAACAGAAGAGCAACCCGTAGCTGTAATTTTATAAGCCAGTCTACCCACCGACATGTGCAAAGTTTTGTACATCAAACGCATGCAGCCACTGCATGATTATTTCATTTAACAAGGTAGATAGTGGGGCGCCTGGTAGCTCAACCATTTTTTTCTATTTTCTATTTTGTCATATGACAAGTGTCGTAAATAGAACTGCTGTTTCGGTATTTTAAGAAATTGTAGAATTATTTAGAATTCAGAATTTGTTTTGAAAGATTGTCCCTTTAATGACTTGCTCAAAATAGGGACACCATGTTGAAAATAGTGAAGTCTCTGTGGGTTTTATAAATATTTAACCAATCAAAAGTATTAACAAGAGCTTGTGACTAAATAATAACTACATTGGAGTTATAGGTTATTTCTTTCCATTTCTTCTATAGCTCGAAGGAGGGGCGAACATCTATCCAACACTTTGGTCCCAAACAAGATATTTTTTTCTTCACTTCAGCATATTTGGTCCACACAAGTGGGTATTGTTGTAGAAAACCTCTTTTTTTCTGCCAAGCCTTATACATCATCTTTTGCTCTGTAGGTGGCTAACTTGGCAATGGAATGATAGACCGGGACTTTGCCTGTGAGTAGGTGGATTTTGCTCTCTCCATTTTGAGAGATGTTACCTGCCACCTTGGCCGCGGACCCTCCATCTCAAAGTATTTGGTTCCAGGAACCACCCAGAAGCAAAGATTTGAGTTAAAATGTTTGCTTTAAAAGAATATATATGTTCACAGATTTGCACAATTTATTTTCAAAAATAGCAGATCTACAAGCTCGTAGCGCTGCACTCGGTGCCACGCTATGATCTTGTAGATCTGCTATTTTTGAATAGCCAAAGTGTAAAATAATGTATTTTTTTAGAGCAAATCTAAAACTGACACAGATGCGTTCCCGCCGGGAACTTCCCAGTCTTAATGGGTTAAGACATTAAACCCCTACTTGCACCCAATGAGGATGGTAAATGGCATGGTTGCCTACACCGTCTATGTGTGAATGTGTGCATGGATGGGTGAATGTAAAGGACGTCGTAAAGCACTTTAGGGGCGCAATAGAAATGCAGACCATTTGCCTCTTATGCCCTAATATTTAATATTTCTCTGCTGACCCGTCCTCCCTGGTCAGTCAGTTTAGCCTCTTTGTAGACCTGGCGCCGCTGTGAGAGCCGTTTCAGAAGCGTTGCTGCTACTGTACCTGTAGTGCTGTTTGTTTCAGCTTCTTTGATTTGCCCCACAGCCGCAATTTTTGTTTCATCTCTGTGAGCTGTTTCTCGTCCCTGAGTCCTTGAGTTCATTCAGTGTACTTCATAGACTAGCATCATCTGCTCAGTCTTCCACGCGCACCTTGTTCATTCGATTAATGCTACCTTGCGGTGCCCATCCATGTTTTCTGTTGTAGACATGATTTTCCTACTTCTTGTAACAATCCATCATTTACAAAAACAACTATTGGAAATATTTTGGGGGTTATTTTACTGAACCGTTGTGGAGCACAACGTTCTATCTGCCACTGTAAACATGACAACAAGATATCCCAATAACTACATAGTGGATTGCCATGGAATTTGCTGTGCACCTTCATGCTCCTTGGAGGATGAAGCGTTCAGATTTTGGTGACCCCATGACCCTTTTCTCTAGTGCCAACCTTAGCCCAAAACTTGCACACAAGATATCTCAAGTTATAAAATGGCAAATGGGGCATTTATATAGCGCCTTTATCCAAGGCGCTTTACGTTTACCCATTCACACACACATTTGTACACTGACGGCAGAGGAAACCAAGCCATGCAAGGCACCAAACTTGCTCAAGTTCGAGCCCGGGATCGAACCTGCATGGGAACCTTACGGTTCCCAAGCGGCCGCTCTACCTCCTGAGCCACTGCCGCCCCATCTTCTAATGGACAGATTGTCATGAAACGTGTCCTTCCAACACTTTTGTCCCAAACAAGGTATCTCGAAGAATATTGTGCATCGTGCTTGCTTTTATACACTTACGTTTTGTCTTTTAACCATACCTGGTGTCTTGGACTTGGTCAGCGGGGTCTTGGACCCCGCTGTAGCGGTCGCCCCTTTCCCGTTGCGGAGCGGCAGCACTTGCAGCAACGTGAGTGGCGAGTGGTCGATGATGGCGATGTCCAGGCTGAGTCGGCTGACCAGCTGCATCGGCCTCAGGCTTGTCACATGCTCATAGCGGCCCAGACGCCGCTGGAGCAGCTCCTCATAGGTCAGCAGAAACAAGGCCCGGTTCCGGCCAGGAATGCTCGCCGCCATCCTGAACACCTCCACCTCCGACTCAGTGCTTTGCAGGGCATAGATACGATGAAGATGAGGATGAGGAGGAGAGATATGGAGAGAGAAGTGTAGATAAGGAAGGAGGGTGGAAGAGAGAGGAGAAACCATAAACCAGATGTTAACAGAGGGGAAAATGTGAGACGATTAGGATGAAATTAATTAATTCAATACAATGAGAGATACAGGAAATTAGAATGGAGAATAATGAATATAATAGACTAGAATAAAGACAGAATAAAGACATTTAACAAAGTCGGCCCTATATACTTAGCCATACGAGGAGTAGCAAAAATAGCTAATCTACAAGGTAACAACGTGTTGCATCGCGATGCATTGCAACTAAGCTTGTAGATTGTAGCTTGTTGCTATTTTCACTGTTTTTATGCTATCTATTTATTATTTGCTATATTTATGTTCGAAAATGTGGAAATGATTTCAAATGTTTCACCTATAATGACACACCCAAAATAGGGACGCTAGGATTACTGTGTTTAACCCATTAAAACCGGGAAAGCATCTGTATCATTTTAGATTTTAGCTATATAGCAATTTAGGTTTTTCAGAAAACGCTTAGGATTCAGAACAGTGGTTCTCAAAAATAGCAGATATACAAGCTCACACGTGTCACTTTGTGCTCCGAGCTTGTACGTCTGCGCATTTTGTAGAATCGGCCTCAGGTCTTAATGGGTTTAGTGCAAGTAGTATACACGAGCAGTGCAAGTATAGTGATATCATCTGTGTGTATAGTACGGCATGCAGCATCAATGGATGGCCTCAGGGATCAATGGTTTAAGTGTGGTAGAGGTGGATAAAGTGATGTTGATGCTGTTGTTATCTCTCTGTGACTCCATTCTGTCTAGAGACCTACCATCTTCCACTTCACCATCTCTCCACTCCTGCTGTCCTCTGACTTTTACAGTGGAGACGATGAATCACGCAGCATTTAAAAAATGTCACATTTTTTGGGGGGGGGGGGAATTCATATGCAGAAGGCATGATGTCATTTCTTCCTGTGTAACCGATTTATATGACAGTCCCCGGTCTCTCTGGAGCAATGATCTTATTCCTGAGTCGCTCCACTCTCTGGATGGACACACAGTGCCTTTGTATTGTGTTTACTAACGTTGTGTTAAAGAGGTTTCAGTTCAGCATATGATCAGTCTGTTGTTTGCCAAACAGTAACATGAGAGAGAACGGGTTCGGCTCTTTAATTATAAGGAAACGCCTAAGAGAGATCAGAGATATAGAAGCTGGCCACACACACATTCAAAGATGTGTGTTGTGTGCGTACACACCTGCTCGCTCGCACGCACGCACGCACACACACATACACACACACACACATACATACACACGCACACACACACTGGGGTCTCTCTTACCTTGTGTCACTTGACTCTTTGTTCTTGGGTTTGCCATCGCCCCCCTTATCCTGTTTGACCTTCTTTTCCTTGGGCTTGACCTCGCTCTGGTAAACACGCCCACCAATGATCCTGGCTCATGGGGGTCAAGGGTCAAGGATTAGAGCAGTGCTTTTTGTATTCGGGACCACCCTATTGTTACTGTTCGGACGGCTTTTCCAATTGGACAAAATCCTATTGTCCCCTACTTACAGTTAACAGAGCTGCACATGAATGAGCCGTGGTGACTGTGGCGGTGTTAACGAGAGCGCCATGTATACCATGTGTGCACTCTTTCTATCAGACCCCTCGCTAACCTCTCCCATGGCAACGGAAACATCATAAATCCACACAATCATTGACCAATGATGCATTACATGCAAAGCGTGCCTTTCGAAGAGCCAAAAAGTGGACAATCAAGTAACAAAAAGGAATGGGCCCAGAATGGTCTATATAAAACATACAATGTGATTTAGATACAGTCATGTCTGAGTGGGGCTAATTAAACTATTCTTAGAGAGTTATACGTTCCCTTTGTCTTTGATTGAGATTTTTTGTAACTAGAATACACAATCTGCAAATGTACATTCAATAGAATAATGTGTGCAATAAGTAAATCATCCAGTTAAGTATGTATGAGAATTCAACTGACTTCAATTAACTTGGACATGAGTTGTTGTTGTTATTGTTACTGTCCAAGTCCAAGTATGAAACAATTAACAGTTACCAGTGGTGAGGTACTTTTTCTTTACTGGAGTATTTCCAATTTTCAAT
Organism: Gymnoscopelus microlampas; assembly: GCF_963454915.1. Taxonomy (NCBI): domain Eukaryota; kingdom Metazoa; phylum Chordata; class Actinopteri; order Myctophiformes; family Myctophidae; genus Gymnoscopelus; species Gymnoscopelus microlampas. The sequence continues at coordinate 20,805,998 of NC_139960.1, read as the reverse complement.
ACTTTTACTTCTACTCCACTACATCTCAGAGACAAATATTGTAGGCTACTTTTTACTCCACTACAATTATTTGAAAACTTTAGGTACTAGTTACTTTGTAGATTTGAATTATTATTACAAAACATACATTAACCACTTCAGCCCTATATTTGAACTTTGGCCATTTGAAAATAGCCGATCTACAAGCTCACAAGCGACGAGTTGTGAGCTTGTAGATCTGCTATTTTCAAAAGATTTTAATACATTTTATAGATATGATACCTTGTGAAATAGTACATTCTGTATAATGAGTGTACTTTTACTTTTGGTACTTTAAGTACATTTTGATGCCAATACTTTTGTACTGTTACCCAAGTCAATTTTTATTATGTGGACTTTTTACTTGTAATAACAAAGTGTTTCTACTTTCTACGTTGTGTAGTATTGATACTTTTAATGTAGTAGTTTTCCCACCACTGGACAATAGGCTCTATTCACAGCAGCCATATTATGAAGACATTCACAGGTGTTTACCAATGATGCTAATGAAGGCTCTGTTCCATTCTGCTCAAACTCAAACAGAGTCAGGGTGCTGGTATTGTGCATGTTGGCCCACTGGAAACACTCTGTTACACCAGTGGGTCTACAGTTGGGGTCCAGGGACCCTCATGGGCTTCCAAATGGCCCCTTACAGTTGTGTAACTCTGAGAGTGTACAAATGGATTTGTGCACTCTCAGAGTTATGGGGGTCATGGAAACCACTGTGCTACACTAAATGGATCAGAGCCTTCATTAGTATCATTGGTAACACCTGTGAAGGAAGTGATAATATGGCTGCTGTGCATAGAGCCTATTGCTTACATGGTGAAGTTGGAGATGTAGGCAGCAGCAGGTATCTGGAAGTGGAACACGCCCTCAGCAGCGGCAGAGTGTCTGTTGAGCATGGTGCAGGACACCGCTGTGAAGGCATATCGCGAGACAATGGTGGTCTGGATGGAGAGCTCCTGGATGTGCGGTTTGGTCTCCTGTTTTATGTGAAGAATATATGCAACATTATTATAGCCAGTGGTGTAAAGTAATAAGTAGCCTACAAATATTGTACTTTTACTCCACTACAATTATTTGAAAACTTTAGTTGCTAACTTGCTATAGGCTACTTAGTACTTACTTTGTAGATTTTGATTATTGTTACAAAACTTCATTAACCACTTCAGCCCTATACATTTCGGGAGGCATGCGTTAATCCGACAGACCTTTTCTCCGACTATGTGGCATGGACTAACGTACTGCACCCATACATTTCGGCCGTTTGAAAATAGCCGATCGATCTACAAGCTCACAATGCTTCGAGATGCAATGCATTCTGAGCTTGTAGATCTATTTTCAAAAGATTTGTTTTAAACTTGTGAAATGGGACATTCTGCATAATGAGTACTTTTACTTTTGTACTTTAAGTAGCCTATATTTTGAAACCAATGCTTTTGTACTTTTACTTAAGTATTTTTAATTCCGGACGTTTACTAAGTATTTCTACATTGCAGTAGGCTATTGATACTTGTACTTAAGTAGCCTAAAACATGTGAGTATGCCTACTTCTTCCACCACTGCAATTAATGCAACCTTATTATAGTCTATTTGACACATTTGGTTACAGCAGAGGTGTCGGATTTGGGGAAAATATCTTGCAATTTTAAGTCCAATTTGGTTATACGGTCATATCATTTAGTGATTGATAGTTCCTTTTGAATAATTAATTGCAAAGGCTTTCTAGTCCCAAACACAATGAGCCTGACAGTCTTTTTCCCTACTTGGACAGCATTTTGTAAGAAAGCGCCAGTACATTACAGATACTCTGGGCAACAGCTGATGCTTGGCAGTTCTCCTCGCTCACACCCGACGACAGAGGTTTTGATGACAAACAAACCCATAGCCTAGAAAGTATTTGACCTACATATAAAAAGTAGGAATTTAAAAAATCCCAAAAATTTCAAATCGATGGAGGACAAAGTACTCACATTTCCACATTTGTTTTATTGGCACACAATAAACGAACGTGTGTGCCAATAAAAAAAAGTGGAAAAGTGAGTACTTTGTCCTCCATTGATTTGTAATTTTGGACGTGCTACCCTTTTGGGATTTTTTCTATTTCTACTTTTTATATGTAGGCTCTGACTGGAGGTCTATATAGCACTCCACTGAGAAAACCCATTGTTGATGCGCAACAACATGTATGTATCTTATGTATTTGACCTGCATATTGGAGGGTAATCTATTGTAACATGCTTTAAACAACTATTTCAACAAGTGCCAAACACTAGGCCTACTCCCAAGACGCACGGAGCGCATGCGTTTAACCTCATATAACATTATTATTATTATTTTATTTACCTTGGTCAGCATGTTTTTCACTTGCCGAGGGACCCTCCGTGGAGCCTATATGAAAACAACCAAAAGGATCAGCCGAAGATCATTAAAGTATATCGTACTAAATAATGCCTGTAAATAATGTGCCAAAGAAATGACTCACAATATCCAATTCAAAGTCTGTCAAGTCGGGGAAAACCTCATCATCTTCAGATTGAGATTGATCCAGTTGCCCCAGGACTATAATGCATGGACTCAAACACATCATCAGCACGAAAGTCAGCATCATGAAGTCCGTTAATCCGTTAAGAATCACACGAATGAACGCGCATTATCTCCAGTGCGCAGCACTCCGTGTCCACAGGTCACCAAGATCAGAGTGACCGGAGTCTGACGAGCTGAGACTGTGGTCCGTGGGTGAGAAACAAACCCTCCACAAACCATAAACACACCCGCCCACCGAGACATGCTGCGTCTCCCTCAAATTCTGAACAGAAATTTGAGAGTAAGTGCTCCTCGGTGCACAGGTCTCCGCCAGGGCAGGTAGATTATGGTGGGCCAGCAATGTTGATGGCAAATGAAGAATCAGACAGATCCGTCTTGATCACATCATGACTATAGAGATAATGTGTACCGATTTGCATGATGTTTGGACAAAATCTGTAAGAGTGATATAAAAAAATGTGTTTTGCAAAAAGCAGCCTCCTGGTGGCGCTATAATAGGGCAATGTCAAAAGGGTGGCATTTGTTCCTCAATGTAATGCAAATATGCATGCAAAGTTTCACCACATTCGGATGCTGCATTCATGATTTGAGGCATTTTGTTCAAAACGGACCACTCCTGCAAACTTTAGATGTCAATCTTAGCCAATCAGGATGGAATGTGACAAATCTAACAGATTTGTCTTGATCATATGACTATGGAGATTATGTGTACCGATTTGCGTGACATTTGGATGAAATCTGCAGGAGTTATATAAAAAAGATTGTTTTACATAAGTCGGCCTCCTGGTGGCGCTATAAAAAGGCAGATGTGAAAAATACAGGGCAATGTGTGTGCATACAAGGTTTTAGGCAGATCAGTGCAGTTATAGGTAAAGACGCTAATCGGGCCACCATGAGGCTGATTTTATTTTTTTCAAGTGGAATTTCTTCCTCTGCCTAGTGGGAATGTGTGTGCGAAATTTCACTGAAATCAATTCATTTTGTGAATTGCAATCACGATGGAATATGAAAAATCTAAAAGACCAGTTTCGTTTAATGACTGTTTTTAGCAAAACTAAACAATAATAGCCTGGAGATCGAGGCTAATGACTATGATACTGTGTACGGATTTGCGTGATTTTTGGACAAAATCTGCAGGAGTATAGGCCTAATACAAAAACAAAATGTTTCGCAAAAATCGACCTCCTGGCGGCGCCTTAACAGGCTGATCTGAAACATTTTGTGCAGAGGTTATGCTCTGGCATCTAGGGTCCAGGGAGTGTTTGACTGCTTGCACAGTTTTGCTGCCATCGCCCTAGGTGCGGAGATTAGATGCTAGATGGACACACACACACACACACACACACACACACACACACACACACACACACACACACACACACACACACACACACACACACACACACACACACACACACACACACACACACACACACACACACACACACACACACACACACACACACACACACACACACACACACACGTCACACACACGGACGGACGGACGGACGGACAGACAGACGGGGACAGACAGACAGGGTGCAAAACAAAACATACTCTATGCCACGCCTTCGGCCTGGCGGAGACAATTACTGTTCAAATAGCAGGACTTGAGAGGCACGCATGGGTTCCCACACGATCGGCACCTCCGACCAATAAACCAAACTTCGTCTTAAGTTTTAGAGGAACAGTTTTCAATTTGTGTTATAGCTAACTAGTAGCCTTGGTGGAAAGTAACGAACTAACTTCCACAAAAAAATATTTGAAAACTTTAGTTATAGTTTCTTTGTAGATTTAGATTATTATTACAAAACGTACATTAACCACTTCGGCCCTATTTAAACTTTGGCTATTTGAAAATAGTCTTGATGTGAGCTTGTAGATCTGCTATTTTAAATATATATATATATATATATATATATATATATATATATATATATATATATATATATATATATATATATATATATATAATTATTTTTATTTTTTTTCTACATTGCAGTATTGATACTTTTTACTTAAACATTTGAGTACTTTTTCCACCACTGGTCAGTTCAAGACAGTAGGCCTATTGATCATCAGTTTCACACTCCAAGTGATTGACTTTACACCTGCAATAGACTATAGCCTACAGTAGCCTACAGTAGACGGAGGCTCATCAGCCTAATAAACAAGCTATTTCGAAACGGACTTCAATGACCCATTTCCTCATGGGGTCATTAAACCAGAATTCCCCTTTCATCAGTGTAGTCTACTCTTTACTTCGTTTACACTGTAAACGAAGTAAAATTACAAATAAATACAGTTTATCTAGCCTATATCACAGTTATTCACACGCGATTTCAGAAAATAAACAAATATTCTACAAATAGATAAATATAGCCTGTAGGCCTACTTGTAAAAAAGCAATACCAATCCCATCATATTACTGTATCAATCTGATAGTGCACAGCCTCATTCAACTTTGATATTCGATTGTATCGAATATTAAAGTTTAATGAGGCTGTGCGTAGCTGTGTGTGCGTGCATGCGTGAGTGTAGGCCACTATCCTATATATAGCTAGAGAGAGAGAGAGTTGAGTGGGGGTGTAATGTATGGCAGCGTAGGCTATAGCCTGCAAGGCCTACATGAATGACATATTTGCAAAAGCATAAAGATATCTTTTGAAACGGGTTTTTAAACCATCCTTCATAAGAGTTAGGAAAGAATTAGTGCCATCTTGTGGACATAGTGCAAAATGTCATCTTCCTAATTTTGACTGTATTTATTATTTGTGTGTGTGTGTGTGTGTGTGTGTGTGTGTGTGTGTGTGTGTGTGTGTGTGTGTGTGTGTGTGTGTGTGTGTGTGTGTGTGTGTGTGTGTGTGTGTGTGTGTTTGTCAGGGCTGCCAACACTCCTGGATCCTGTAGGACTCTCCTGGATTTCGACCATGTCTCCTGACAATCTCCTGGATTTGGTATCGAACTCACAAAATTCACCAGAACACAGGAAATTATATCTACTATGTTACTACATGTTTCTGTAGGCCTACATTTAGCGTTTTAATGGATGAAATTGTACCCTATACATTTTCCAATGCTAGTGGCAAGCCTGATAAAAGTAGCAAACTCACAAAATTCACCAAAACACAGGAAATTACCTGTGTGTGTTTGCATGCGTGTGTGTGTGTGTGTGTGTGTGTATATGTGCGCACGCACACATATAGGCCACAGTGTGTATGTATGTATGTATGTATGTATGTATGTATGTACATATGTATGTTCTACAACAACCAGCTGTAGAAGTATACCACCATCACGATCATGAGAACACGCCATTATCGAATCAAAAAGCCTTCCTCAGTGAGTCCACCAGCATCTGACAGCTTTAGAGCTTAACCTGAATACCCCCACACATCTGTCCTATGTTCCCCTCCCACACTGCCTGCCCGGTCAAGGTCTCAAAAAGTTTCAAAGTTTCCCATCCCTCTGTGGAGCTATACAATCATGAAACACAACAAATATTGACCGCGGGGCCAGGCATCTATCAGTTCAGTGGAGTTTAACCCTCACTTTTGGGTTTCTCTGTGCCTTCAGCAGAAGGATTCTCTCTGCACGGCTGTGGTTGTATCTCTGAAGGACTGCCCGGCCAAGCCAACAGGCCCGGAAACATGAGACATTTGCTACTGTTGACGGGGCTCCTGTTCCTCCACCAGAGCCACTGCTTTGAGTTTTTCATAGACGGAGAATGGGAGGGGGAGACGGTGAGTAGTGTTGAGAGAAAGCCAACAACATGGAGATGATTCTCACTGGTGGAAAAAGTTCTCAGATGTTTTACTGAAGTAAAAGTATCAATGCTGCAGTGTGGAAGTACTCTGTTAAAAGCAAAAGTCCGGAATTCAAAATTTACTTGAGTAAAAGTAGAAAAGTATTGGCATAAAAAATATACTTAGAGTAAAAAAGGAAAAGTACTATAATGTTTGAAAATTTCAGATCTACAAGCTCACAACGCGTCGTGATGCGACACGTTGTGAGCTTGTAGATCGGCTATTTTCAAATAGCCCAGGTATAAAATAGGGCTAAAGTGGTTAATGTATGTTTTATAATGTAATCATTTATATCTGCAAAGTAACTAACTAAAGTATTCAAATGATTGTAGTGGAGTAAAAGCACAATATTTGCCTCTGAGATGTAGTGGAGTACAAGTAAAAGTATTGAAAATTGGAAATACTCCAGTTAAGTAAAAGTACCTCAAAATTGTACTTAAGTACAGTACTTGAGTAGATGTACTTAGCTACTTTACACGACTGAGAGAAAGCCAACATGGGGATGATTCTCAGTGTCCACTGCTGTTGTTGTTTGTTCAATTTAATCAAAGAGTACATGAGTCATGGGACATTTGCTATATAATGTATGACTGCTAGCTATGTAATATATAACACTGCACTTCAACTTTTGATTGATTGATTGATATCTTTATTGATCATGAAATAAACATATGTCACAATAACATACATCTGACGCACCATAATCAAAAGGATAACGCAAAAAAAGCTTACACCTTGTTTCCAGTCCATACTAGGTTGTTGCTGTAAATAAGAATGTGCTCTTTAGGAATTTGCCTGCTTTGGTTTGAAATGTGTTTCTTGAATGACTGAAGCACCATGCTACAAACTTTTTCTGTTCTCTTACCAGGCAGGTCTTCAAGATCACAGGGAAAGACAAAGGGTGAGATTATACATGTTTCTTTTTACAATTAAAAATCAAATCTGTTCATTACTTGTCACACTACATGACAGACAGTATGATATGTGACTGATGAACAGATTTATTTTTAAAGACAATCATAATGACTGACAGCCTATCTTGTAGACTGAGGCAGTGTGGAGCTGATGACTTGTTTGTGTGTTTGTCAGAGAGCGATATTGACCAGCGAGGAGGAAGAAGACTTTGAGGTGAGTCTCTGCGCTTGTTGTTCAGACCGTCTCCACTGTGACAGAGTTTAATGTTATCTCACGATCAATAGCCTGCTGTTTGAAGAGATCCCCCTGACTGACAGGTTATTGACTTCCCTGCCGGTTCACTTTAGTGCCTCAAACAAGTCCTGTCTTTCTCTCTCCCCTGGAAGAGATCACATCGTTGACAGAGTCAGAAGAAACCTGTTAATTCATGGTTCACTCAGGTTATTAGATTTTGTTGGCCACTAGTAAACATAAACTATATATAATTTGTTGTACATTTAATAGCGAAAGTATAGCTGATCTACAAGCTCACAACAAGTTTCATAGGTAAGTACAACATGTTGTGAGCTTTTAGATCAGCTGACTGTACCCACTACCCAAGGTCATATTCATTCAGTTTTAGACTATATATATGGGGAGAGTTGAAGAAGGAGTCATTGTGAAACTCCACCATGAACGGTGAGCAATCCCGGGGTGATGATCTTGGGAGTCACCACAATTTATCATTTACGTCTGCTGCACATTATATGTTTTTTTTTGCCACAATAATGTTGTCCCAGGCAAATGTCGACCTCATTTATTTGGTGCACTTGCGATTAAAAGCAGTCTCTGACAGAGTTTGGTCCAAGATCCTGCAATGAGACCACAAAAATGCACAGATCTTTACATATCTTTACACACTAATCTGCCATATAACAAAAAATAATATCATGTCATACAGTTTGCCACAGCATTTGGCCAAGATCATAGTGGGATCTTATGCGACACGCAATAAACTAATAAGATAGCAGACACTGCACATTGAACAGCAGGCTTTACATGGCGTACGTGGGACATAATGAATTAATTTGCTTCCTTCATTTAATTTTTGTCCTTTTGTCCACCTCAATGATATGCTGTATTGTGAACAAAAAGGACTGTTGTGATCTATTGGTGGCCTTGTCTCACCCGTCTCTTCTGTGTATGACTTGTACTGGTGGTGACAAAGTAATCACGTGTTCTGCTCTGTGCCCCCATAGGCCATCCGTGGTGATGACATCACAGTCAAGAGCTACAAGGTGGAGAGCCGCATCACGTCACGCTTCGCCCACACCACCGTGCGGAGCTCCGTGGTCAACTCTGGTTCCAAAGCCCAGAGCATTGGCTTCAACGTCCAGATCCCCAAACGAGCCTTCATCACCAACTTCACCATGTGAGCAGCCGCTCAGCATCATGCAGAAACACAAAACACACATTAAGCCAAGGAAAACATTCCATAGCATTAGTGGCATGCCCATCTAACCTCTTAAGCCCTACTAAAAAATGTGGAGAAATAGCTCACAACGCGTTGCACCGCAACTGCAAGATTGTAGATCTGTTTATTTGTTTAAATATTTGAATTTATTTCACCTATAATGGCATGCCCAAAACAGTGACACCAGAGTGAAAGTGGCTAAACGGGATCTGTGCATTTAGATATTCACTATACAGCCTCTGTGAAACATAATATAAGCACTTGCTGCTTTTCATTTGAAATGTAGTCATCGTGATTTCAAATAGGCAAGATATGATCTTTGTCACAGATCATCTCACCCTCTCAATCTTTGTGATTTTGATTCCTTTCACCAATAAGTTGTCACCCTCTGATTCTATTGTATTGGAAAATGCAACCACAGCCAAAGTGACAATTACTTGTGTTGTCGTAGCTGATGTCCATTGATTTGCATTGTAGGGAGAGAGCAATTACAAACAATGTGTCTATTGAGTTGATTTCTGTTGTTTTGCACTCGTCCGTCATCGCCATGTGTGCAGGAACGTGAACGGGATCATCTTCGTGGGTTCAGTGAAGGAGAAGACAGTGGCCAGGAACCTGTATGCTCAGGCCAGAGCCCGAGGCAAGGCAGCTGGCATTGTCAGGTACAAGAACATGTCTTTAAGCAATCATTTATACTTAAATATAATAACTGATTTACAAGCGAAAAATGTGATGCATCACTTCACATTTATTTTTATTTATTTTTTAAGATGTATTCATTGACAATGCACAATGTACACATATCATTATCATATCTCTCTCTTTTCTTTTTTTTTATACAAGACATTCTGAAAAAATCACGTCACATTTCTCACATATGTTTGGCCAGCGACACCATTGTGCAACAAAGCAATAATTTGTCTTTACCCCACCACACAGCACACAAGAATCCCTCCTCCTCTGTGATCTAACAGTTTTCAATGAAATGTCAGTTGTTCATAAATCCCATGAGCTTTCTGTATGCGTATAGTATATTATTCAATACAAACAGTGACAGCACAACACAGTAAAACCTGTCAAAACAACAAAAAGAAAAGCAGAAAAGTTGAGAAAACATGATCATGCTCTGACACTTCAGCGATGCTGACTCTTCACAGGGCCAATGCACAGGACATGGAGACCTTTAAGACAGAGGTCCACGTACCCCCTGGCAGTAACATCGAGTTCGAGCTCCACTATCAGGAAATGATGCACAGGAAGCTGGGCTACTACGAGCACGTACTGCACCTGCAGCCTGGAAGGCTTGTGCCCCAGTTCCAGGTGGGTGAAATGTGTGTGTGTGTGTGTGTGTGTGTGTGTGTGTGTGTGTGTGTGTGCGTGTATTTGTCACTCAACAAACCCCCCTGACCCCTGTCTCTTTCTAGGTGGATGTGTACATCTATGAGCCTAAAGGTATTTCCATGGTAGAAGCACCTAACGCGCTTGGGGAACAGTTTGCAGGCCAGATCAAAGTGACCTCCTCTAAAGACAAGGTAACATTAACGTGTGCATTCTATTTTATTTGCATCCACTTGCTTATTTTATAGCATGTAGGTTGTCTTATCTAAATGGATTGTGTGTGTGCGTGCGTGTGTGTGTGTGTGTCTGTCCAGGCTCACATTGTCTTCAAGCCCACGCTACAGCAGCAGAGGAAGTGTGAGAACTGTACGAACAGCGCCATTGATGGCGTCTTTGTCGTCAAATACGACGTGCAGAGAGACAGCAATGCCGGGGAGCTGCAAGTATGTCGCACACAACCATTCACGCATACTATATGTGCTGTATCTACTATGAACTATCTATCAAACTAGTACGATATGCCAGTGGTTCTCAAACTTTTTCATGTCAAGGACCACCAAATTGACACTTATTAGTCCGCGGACCCCCATTTTCTCAACCATTCTCAATTTTTTTTTAATTTCAAGGACCCCCAGTTTCACATGCATTAGGCTACAGACCCCCATGTACTGGCATTTCTATCTCTGGGACCCCACTTTATGTTGTAAAATGTTAATGTAACTCTGAGAGTGTCCATTTTTACACTCTCAGAGTTACAGACCCGTACGGGTCCATTTGGTTCCTATTCATCATTTATCTGGGGACCCCCTGGAACCCCCTCAAGGACCCCTGGGGGTCCCCGGACCCCACTTTGAGAACCAATGCGATATGCTGTTGTTTTCAATCCATTTGATCGGGAATGGAATTGCAACGGCGATGCACATCATTCAGGCTAAGTTTGTCTCCTCAAGGTCTCTGACGGCCACTTTGTCCATTTCTTCGCCCCGGCCAACCTCTCGCCCCTCCCTAAAAACATTGTCTTCGTCATTGACGTCAGCGGATCGATGTGGGGAGTCAAGATGAAGCAGGTGAGAGTCATGGGAGCTTTTTTTTTATTTACAAGCACTTTGACCCCTCCAACAGGTCTCTCCAGCACCTCACTTACCCCCCCCCCCCCTTATCTCTGTTTCTCCCAGTGGTGGAAAAAGTACTCAAATGTTTTACTTAAGTAAAAGTATCAATACTGCAATGTAGAAGTACTCTGTTACAAGTGAAAGTCCAGAAATCAAAATGTACTTGAGTAAAAGTACAAAAGTATTGGTATCAAAATGTACTTATATTACCAAAAGTAAAAGTACTAAAATGTTTGAAAATAGCAGATCGAGCTTGCAGATCTGCTATTTTCAAATAGCCTAGGTATAAAATAGGGCTAAAGTGGTTAATGTATGTTTTATAATGTAATAATTTATATCTGCAAAGTAACTAGTAACTAAAGTTTTCAAACAATTGTAGTGGCGTAAAAGTACAATATTTGCCTCTGAGATGTATAGTAGAAGTACAGTAAAGGTACCTCAAAATTGTACTTAAGTACAGTACTTAATAGATGTACTTAGTAAATGTACTTAGTTACTTTACACCAATGGTTTCTCCCTATCTCCTATGCAACCCCCCTCCTTCCCTCTTTCTCTGTTGTGTCCCCAGCCACCATTTGTAAACTACTGCCCTCATGTGGCCATTGTTCAGAATGTATTTATAATGGAAAACCCCTCATCTCCTCTCTCTCCCAGACTGTGGAGGCTATGCAGGCCATCCTGGACGACCTGACCATCGACGACTACTTCAGCATCATAGACTTCAACCACAACGTGCGCTGCTGGAACGAGGACCTCGTCCCCGGGTCCTCCATCCAGGTCGCAGACGCCAAGAAATACATCCAGAACATCAAACCCAACGGAGGTGAGACAGAGAGAAGAGGGCAAGAGAGTACAAGGTGAAATTCAGTGGTGGAAAAAGTACTCGGATATTTGACTGACTGACTAAGTAAAAGTAGCAATACCGCAGTGTAGAAATACTCGGATACAAGTGAAAGGCCCGTGTTCAAAATGTTACTTGAGTAAAAGTACAAAAGTATTGGCATCAAAATGTACTTAAAGTACCAAAAGTAAAAGTACTGAAATGTTTGAAAATAGCAGATCTACAAGCTCGCGATGCGACGCGTTGTGAGCTTGTAGATCGGCTATTTTCAAATAGCCTAGGTCATTGGTTCTCAAAGTGGGGTCCGAGGTCCGCGGGCTAATATGTGTCTATTTGGGGGTCCTTGGCACAAAAAAGTTTGACAACCACTGGCCTAGGTATAAAATAGGGCTAAAGTGGTTAATGTGTGTTTCATAATATAATAATTTACATCTGCAAAGTAACTAGTAACTAAAGTTTTCAAATAATTGTAGTGGAGTAAAAGTACAATATTTGCCTCTGAGATGTAGTGGAGTAGAAGTAGAAGTATTGAAAATTGGAAGAAATACCCCAGTAAAGTAAAAGTACCTCAAAATTGTACTTAAGTACAGTACTTGCGTAAAGGTACTTAGTTGTTTACACCACTGGTGAAATGTAATGGTTACACTCTGTAAAAGCTGGAACAGAGACATTTACGGAGGCTTTGTGGACAGCAGCTGACAGCAAACATTCAGAAAGTAAATCTTTGTACCCTTTGACTCCAGGCACCAACATCAACGAGGCATTAATGAGGGCAGCACAGATGTTGGTGAAGGCATCTAACCAGGACCTGCTCGACAAGCGATCCGTCTCCATGATCATTCTGGTGTCTGACGGAGACCCCACTGTCGGTGAGACTGATGTTGCCATCATCTGTTGATCCATTTTGCAGCCTTTGTTCACTTTCATCACCAATCACCTCTTAGTCAGCTGTTTAAGTCATTAAACAGCTGAGATCTGTTTTTAGTGATATGTATGGCAATAGAGTACTGAAGTCCTGACGTCACTCATTCATCCCCTGGGTTGCGGAAGTAATTTCTCTATGGAGAATAACATTGGGTCATCTTAGAATCGTCTCTCATAAGAATTGTCAGGGGGGTGTCTCTGTATCGTTTATGATAGTCAGTCACTCATATTTGATAAAGTCTATTTCTGGCGATATTGTCAGGGAGGTGTCTCTGTATCGTTTATGATAGTCAGTCACTCATATTTGATAAAGTCTATTTCTGGCGAAAATGTAACTAATTCGGCCGCAGTAACATTAGCGTTTTCTCACCGTCAGTTGATGCTTCATATCCATATGAGTCAAACCGCCGGGGTCATTTGTTTATTTTTGGAACGCAGTTCTTATTTGACGCGATATTAAACAAGTCTATGGGGATTCTGAATGGGGGAAATAAACCGCAACCCAGGTAGGATGAGTAAATTACGTCAGACTTCGGTGCTCTATATTAAGGACATAGTGGCACTGCCACCTGTCTGTGATGTTTGGTATGACATTTTCCGACTGCTATGGCTCTGGCTCTTGTATTCCTTACTGCTGCTTGAAATGTACTAGGATGCAAAGCTGAAGTTTCAATAGCTGTACTTGTTGTAAGTTGCTGCTGTTGCTCTGTAAAACTACGCAAACCGTCTACCCACTCCATGGTTCTGCAGGAGAGATCAAGCTCAGCGCCATTCAGAAGAATGTGAGGAAGGCGATGAGGGCGGACTTCTCTCTCTTCTCCCTGGGTATCGGCTTCGATGTTGACTATGACTTCCTGGAGCGCATCGCCATGGAGAACAGGGGCGTGGCTCAGAGGATCTACGCCAACCACGATGCGGCGGAGCAGCTACGGGTATGACGGCACAGAGGAAGTATAGAATACAATAGGTTCTATGCAAAGCAGCCATATTGGAAAGAAATTTGGCCTCTTCCTTACTTCCTTCACAGGTGTTACCAATGATACTAATGAGGGCTCTGTTCCATATCATGTAGCACAGTGGTTCTCAAACCTTTTCATTTCAAGGACCCCCATAACTCTTGAGTGTACAAATGGAACCAAATGGACCCTTACGAGTCCATTTGGTTCCATTTGTACACTCTCAGAGTTACACACCTTTTAAGGGGCCATTTGGAACCCCCTCAAGGAACCATGAGGGTCCCTGGACCACACTTTGAGACCCACTACTGGTGGTAACAGTCTTCCACGCCGACATCTCGCCACTCCGACTAGTGGCTTCCGCGTGCGGTTAGGGTTAGGGTGAGGGTTAGGTATAGGGTTCGTTAACGTCGGAAAGGCGACATGTCGGAAAGCCGCCATGTAACCCTACTGGTGTAGCAGTGTTTCCAGTGAGACAAAATGCACAATATCAGCACCCTGACTCTGTTTGACCAGAATGGAACAGAGCCTTCATTAGTATCATTGGTAACACCTGAAGTAAGAAGAGGCCCAATTTCTCTCCGAAATGGCTGCTGTGCATAGAGTCCAAATTGGTATGCCTTGGGCTTCACAGCGGCCGATCCAAGAAAACAACAGATGTGATATCATAGTCAGGACATCACAAGAAAAAAGTCATGTAATGAATGAAATCAGTGCTTCCGGTTCCTCGATCATGCCCAGCTAACTATGGAAATGTCAACCAACCAACCATCAAACTTTAAACACCAGCATGTTTTGGTCTCATCCACTCTCTGCTCTCCAGTCGTTCTACAGACAGGTGTCCTCACCCCTGCTGAGAACGATTACCGTCCAGTTCCCAGAGGACTCTGTGTCCGACGTCACCCAGAACCGATTCGACAAGTACTTCAGCGGTTCAGAGCTGGTGGTGGCTGGGAAGGTGCTGCCCTCTGACAGCAACATGCTGACCGGTCTCACCACAGCATCTGCTGTGAGTAGCACATGCACCATCTGTGGCACACGCACACGCACACACACACACACTCACTCACTCACTCACTCACTCACTCACTCACTCACTCACTCACTCACTCACTCACTCACTCACTCATATCCACAAGCACACACACATATAGAAGTATGTATTATGATGAACAGTGAACAGTCCCAGTAACATGTGTGTTCTGTGTACACACACATAATAACTCCCTCCTCCTCCTCCTCTCACCATCCCATGTTGTCTCCCAGGCCCGTCTGGATCTGTCCTTGGAGACGGAGTCAGACATCACAGAGCTGGACGCGGAGCTAGCCAAGCAGCAGCACTCTTTCACAGGCTTTGCCAGGCAGATGTGGGCCTATATCACCGTCACCCAGCTCATAAGTGAGAGGTACACGCTTATAGAAATGTGTACCTGACGTGTGAAAAAGAGATGTAGAGGTATGATAGGTGAACAGAGACACACGAATGAACTGGAGCCTGCGGATGAGGAGCTGTAATAAGTTCACTGACTGACAGACTTGTTAAACTTGTTATCGAAAGCCTGGAAGCTTGAGTGGTTCGTTTCATTCATACTTGAGGTCTTGTACTTAGGAGAACACTCGTACTCTAACCAGTGGTGGAAAAAGTACTCAAATGTTTTACTTAACTTAAGTCAAATAGCCTAGGTATAAAATAGGGCTAAAGTGGTTAATGTATGTTTTATAATGTATATCTGTAAAGTAACTAGTAACTAAAGTTTTCAAATAATTGTAGTGGAGTAGAAGCAAAAGTATAGACAATTGGAAATACTCCGGTAAAATAAAGGTCCTCAAAATGTTACAGTACAGTAGTACAGTACTTGAGTAAATGTACTTTACACCACTGACTAACTATACAACCCCAAAGATATGTGGGCAGCTCCAAATGTTTGAAAGCACACAGATATGGTTGTTAATCTAAAGCAGTGGTGCACACGTGATGACCAAATGTGGGTTGGGGGAGATGTACTGTACAGTACAGTGTATTGGGTCGTCGAATTTTGTACAGCAACATCAGAATGGCAGGAACAGGAAATGCAGGAACCAAGTGATGAAAAAAAGACATGTAGTTGAATGTTCACTTTTACTAATAATTCAGTCAGATAACTCACAAATACAGTGGAAAACATTTTATGTCATTACAGATGTGAATATTATATATTTGATATTGGCATTCAGGCTCTGCTACATAGGCTAGTAATCCCTGATCATTGCAATTACGAAACAACATTTTTAAGAGCAGAGAGATATATCACAACCCCCCCCCCCAGAGGAAATCAAACACACAGGGAAAGCAGAGCCTAGTGGTGGTGCTGGGGTGGCAGTGGGCGCAAAGGAGCACATACCAACTTGCTATATATGGGACAGTGAGAGGAGCAACAATTAGCTTAAATAAGCCACCAAATTGGTCAGCTGCTTGACACAATACATTATTCATGTTGTTTACTATTATGTGCATTTGTTTATGTACTTTTGAGAGCAGGCTGTGTGGCTTGAAAAAGCACTAGTTTTGACTCTTGATGAAGCCTTGTTGTTGTTATTATGCTGTTATTTAGTCTTATTTGTTTATGTGTTAAAAGCATGACTGTTGTCAGCGACCAAACAAATTCTGCATTGGGCTGGGCTTGGACCTTTTATAGGTCAAATCTGTAGCAAACTCAAGGTTTTAACTGTGTGTTTCTCCTGCAGGTCCCTGGCCACAACGGCTGTTAAGAAGAGAAAGATCACCCAGAGGATCATGACTCTGGCTGTGGAGCACCAGTTTGTTACTCCTCTCACCGCTCTGCTGGTGGAGAGTGAGGGAGGCGCCGAGAGGCTGCTGGCCGACTCCCCCAAGGACCCCAAACACGGCTGCTGCTCAGGTGTCTTACCAAATGAAAGAAAAACTATGATATTCTCGAATCGACAATAGATGCCAGGGAACTAGGGATGGGTATCGTTAGGAATTTTACGAGTCCGGTTCCGGTTCCGGTTCTGCTTATCGGTTACGGTTCTTAACGGTTCTATATTTCGGTTCCAAAATGGTAAAAAAAATAAGAGGTCAAATGTCTATTTAATAGGGATGCACCGAATGGAAAATACTTGCCCAAAAACGAATATAGGAAACACTTGGCCGACGGCCGAATACCAAATGGCCTTAAAGTATTATTTAAAAAAAATATATATGCATTTTTTAAAACATTTTGTTGTACCATTGCTGTGATGGCTATGCCTCTCTTGTAGAGCTACATGATTATGGCAAAACCCTTATATCATAACTATAATGGGTCCATATTGAGATCAGTTATTTAAAACGTATTTATTTATTGTGTAGAATTATTTATTTACTATTGTGTAGTAATAAAATACAATGTCTCAAAACATTGAATAGTCTAACAAAAGGCAATATACTGTAATGTCTGCAGTTGCATTATTGCACACAGCCAAAATGCATTAATAATATTAGGCCATTCCTTCCTTTTGGAGAAGTCACTTAAGTTTCATTTCAGTCAGACAGACAGACAGACAGACAGACAGACAGACAGACAGAGACACACACACACACACACACACACACACACACACACACACACACACACACACACACACACACACACACACACACAATCAAGGAGAAGCGTTTACAGCTGGTGTTATTGTTTGCTCTGCGCAGGCTGAGGCTCTTAACTAGCTGGTTATTCTGTTAATGTTACACCCTCAGACCTCTGACATGGATTCTACTTTTCAAGGTGACAAAAGCAACGTTTGGTTACAAAGTTTGCAGGGCAGGCTAATTCCTTCCTCACTACTTCAGTTGAGAGACGGACATGGTGGTGTCACTGAGGGGGAGAGGGGAGCGGGGAGTGGAGAGGGGGGGGGGGGGGGGGGGGCGTGTGCGGGGTGGAATGTGGCTCAGGGAGAAGCAGCAGCTCCGCAAATGATGTATACTTCTCCATACAGCGGTGTTTTACCGGATTTGTGATATTGTGCTGCCTTTGTTTTAACGGCTTTTAGCGCGTCTAGGAACCGATATGCAGAACCGAAATTACATATTGTTTATGGGTTCCCTGAGGGAACTATTTGCTAACTATGAGCTCAAATATATCTGCTGAGCAGTGGCGTAAAGTGACTAAGTACATTTACTCAAGTTCTGCACTAAAGTAAAGGTTTTAGGTATTTTTTACTTTACTGGAGTATTTCCCATTTTCAATACTTTTTACTTCTACTACACTACATCTCAGAGGCAAATATTGTACTTTTACTCCATTACAATAACTATATAATAATATATGAAAACATTAGTTAGTTACTTTGCAGATATACGTTATTATATTATAAAACATACATTAACCACTTAAGCTATTTTATACATAGGCTATTTGAAAATAGCCGCTCTACAAGCTCACAACGCGTCGCGATGCGCCGCGTTGTGAGCTTGTAGAGCTGCTATTTTCAAACATTTTCATACTTTTACTTTTGGTACTTTAAGTATATTTTGATGCCAATACCTTTTGTTCTTTTACTCAAGTAACATTTTGAACACAGACCTTTTACTTGTAACAGAGTATTTTTATATTGTGGTACTGCTACTTTTACTTCAGTAAAACATCTGAGTACTTCTTCCACCACTGCTGCTGAGTTGACTTGACTCGTATAATTAGTGTTCTGAAGTGTGCATTGTGTGTGTTTGTATGTGTAGGATCCGGAGGGTTGGTCTCTTCTGGTATGCCTCCAATCCGGATGCTCCATGAACCTCCCCCCTGGGTGCAGATGACCACCGATGCACCTCCCCGCCAGGCTATAGGTGCCCAGGCTGAACACATCACCTTTGGTAAGACACACACACACACACACACACACACACACACACACACACACACACACACACACACACACACACACACACACACACACACCTTTATGGGGTTCCCCATCAAGTTGAGGAACAGTTTAAACCCTTAATAAGTCCTTATTTTATTTTTCTGCTATTTTCGAAAGATGTTGACAATCTTCTCTTATGGGGGTCCCTGGCACAAAATATTTTCAAGTGGGAGTCTGCAGCCAAATACATATCAATTTGGGGGTCCTTGACATGAAAGACACTGTTCAACAGATGTTCAGTAAGTAACAGGCTTTTTTCCCGATCCAGTGGAGAACGACCCTCACTTCACAGTGCACCTGCCCAGGAGCAACATGGATGTCTGCTTCAACATCGACTCCAAGCCTGGTAACATCCTCAACCTGCTGTCTGACCGCCAAACAGGTAGCGCACCATGCTCTCTATTCCCTGGTTCTAGTGTTTTGCACCAGAACAGATCTTAAAATATCTCAAATAACATGACCGCTTGGACAACTACACAGCACAAAGACAGTGATTGAAAGATGTAAGCTAGATGGTTTCAGCGATGGCAGAGTCCATATAACAACCACCATAGCAGCAATGATAGAAAGACATGAAACTATCTTAAAATATAGCATTTTCCGCTGTGGATAAAAGTAATGTCAGCTCATTTCTTTTTCACATGACAGCACATGCTTGATAACATGGCTTTCTGCACTTACTGACTCACTGAAATAAATGGGTGATGGCAGCCTCCTGGTGCACCTGATTCGGATGCTATCAATGCATTGAATGGGACAGAATCACCTTTTATTTAATAGACCATTGAATGGGCGAAGTAGGCAACATACTGACCTACCCGCGAGTGCCTGTACCTACTAGTAGTTTAGCAGGTTCTTTTATTGAATGACAACTTTCATGTCAACTTCTTTTGAAAGTCCAATTTAACATTTTAACAACGCCAACTCTCAGTCTAGCATTGACTACCATGACTGCAATCAGAATTTACTATTGCAGTCAAAAAGACAAGTACCCTCGTCTGCCCTGCAGGTGTGGCAGTGAACGGTCAGCTGGTGGGCTCTAAGCGTCTAAAGGGGAACAAGCTGAGCACCTACTTCGGGGCCATCTCAGTCTACTACCAGCCGCTGGGACTCAGCGTGGCTGTCAGCACAGACCACATTGCACTGACCGACGGCAGGAACAACCACAACTTCACGTGGAGAGCCACGGCAGACATCACACAGGACGGGTAAAAAAACAATCACAGTTTTAGGGGTGAAATGTGATGAGTGCCATGAGGAGTTTTATATGGGGTTCATAGAGGTGTAGACACTGACACTGTACATTTGTAGTACATTTGTCAGCTATCGATGTAACCACTTTCAACCTGGTGTCCTTATTTTGGGCATGTCATCATAGGTGAATATTTTAGACATTTTTCAAAAAGGTTCCAAAAATAGCAGATGTACATGCTCATAACACGTCGCAATGCAAAGTGCTGTGAGCTTATAGATATTTTCGCTATTCATCATACGTATACTGTAGTGTAGGCGTAGGGCATAAGTGGTTAAAAAGTATTAATCAATGTCTTGCAATCAACCCTATCTTATTGGAATACATATAGCAGGTATTATTATTATGATTATGTTGTAATTATTACTCTAACAGGCATACTGTACTGTCATTGTGTTTCAGGGTGAGGGTTGCCATTGTGAAGGACTCTCATGTCACTGTAACTATAAATGATACTATGAGGTTCTCGGTGATGCTCCATCGTGTTTGGAAGAAACATCCAATCAATGTAGACTTCCTGGGAATCTATATCCCTACAGACAACACTTATTCCACCCTGGTCCATGGACTCATAGGTACGTTTTCCATGTGGTTAAGTGCTGACAGGTAGAATGATGAGTCATTTGCACCATTAAAGTCCTTCTGACTAATCATGACTACTATCCTGCAGAGTGAAACTCCTGTAAACTGCAACAGTTAATCTTTTTTCTTTTTTCATCCTACATATACCTGCTGTACCTACCATCCTACATACTATATTACGATGTTTGATGGCTGAAAATGTGTGCCATGTTTGTGACCTTCCAGGGCAGTTCTCTACAGAGCCTGAGGTGAGTGTGCAGAATATTCACAAAGGAATAGATCCTCTGAAGGATGAGGCCACCATGAAAGTGAAGGGACACAAGTTGGCAGTCACCAGGTAAGTCAAATACACACAATGGATTATTCAACAAATAACTTGGCTGCTAATGGCCACTAAAACCAATTTTATGTGTCAGGGGCTGGCAGAAGGACTACAGACAGGATAAGAAGCAGGGCACAGATGTCTCCTGTTGGTTCATACACAACAGCGGAAAAGGCTTGATCGACGGCCATTATACTGACTACATCGTCACAGATCTCAACAGCTTCCTTCAAACACTCTGAGCCTCCAATGACATTTCTTTCACAAGGATCACATGACTCGGAAAGTGGGATGGGTAGATATTTGAGCTACATAATAATAATACAAAGAAATTGCCAGTGTCATACACTGCTATTTGTTTTCTGGACCAGTGAAGCCTTAATTAACAAAATGCTACAACCACTTGAAAGGGTGAGTATAAGTTCTCAATGACAAAATGGTCCAAAGTAAAGAGGGGATGAATGCATACGGCAATTTTATTTTCTCTTAAAAACATATTACAAAGTAAAAGTACATATTTCTCAGCGTACCACTATATAAAAGGACACATGATTCACTTTTGTTGTATTTTATTCAAGAAAAATGATACATCTTCATTGTCAAGATTCGTTAATTTCACCAAATAAAAAACAAAAAAAACATCTTGATCTCATTCACTTATTCTGTAATTAAAAGGTGTTGTAAAGGTGGTAAGCTCCACAGACAATGCACTGTGGAGCTACCATATGTATATATATATACAGGTTCGGAGGGAGCCTGACACAGTAGAGTCCCTCAGCCAGTGTGGTCAGTGAGGATCTTTAGGCAGGGCCGTCCAGTTTTGAAAAGTCCTCATAAGCAATGCCGTCAACCCGTCTCCCTTTCATCCGACCCTGGAGACGAGACAACACAAATGTTAAGAAGACATACAGGATTATGTATCTATTTGAGAAAAAATGGACGGACAAAAGGTGCAAAGAATGGGACATAGACTTGCAGCAATTCTGTACTTCTCCCTTACCGAGTCAAGTGTGAGTGTAGCACAGAACTTCTTCTCATCTATACCCTCCAACACAGCCTCTGTCTCTCTGTACGGGCCATTCAGAACCAGGACACGTCTACCTGCAGGCCACCGTTACATAGGGGTGGGGGGTTAGATTAAGACCCTGGAGTTGAGGTACATATTGAGCCAGAACAATCTCATGTCTGCATCCTTACCGACTGCAGGGATAACAGTCTCCAGATGACTCTGGTCTAGTTTCAGTTTGTCTCCAGAGGGAATAATCCTCACTACAGCGGTGTATTGGTCTCGCACTTCCTGTGGCAACAGGAGTAACAATACAAATGTTAGTCACTCTTGCTCTCTTTAACTCATACACACAAGCACGCGTCACTTAAAATTAATCCTCTGTTACCCTGATGACGGCCTTCTTCTTGTGGTACTTCTCTCCCAGTTTCTTAGTGACAACTTTCACCACAATGTTAGGCTGCAGCCAATAGTCAGTTCTGACGGACTTCCTCTTCTGTTCCTCCAGCTTCTTCTTCTGTTCCTCCATCTAGACAATAAAGACATCACAAATGGTTTATGTTTCACTGACCCTATTTTGCATAAAGTACAGATACAAAGAACATTTTCAACCATTAGATATGAAGACAAGAGAGACACATTATAGGGGTAATTCAGCCATTTTTCACTGCAATGTTCCACTGCTAAATTTATGCTCAATTGTACGATGGTGTTGCGTGCCAAAGGAAGCGTTTTTGCCGTTTCCCCCATATTGCATGTTTACACAGAGGCGGAGCGTTTTAAAAGATTTCCACTCTGGAAGGAGGTTTCACTTCAATGTGGTTTCAACTCCCGAAAATGCAGTCTAAACGGACGGATCTGATATTTCATTTTGCCGTTTTCGAGACCGTGGTCGTTTACACGGGGCCTTTTAGTCTCATCCGAAATCTTTGGTCTGAACAAGGCTATAAATACACAACACAATGACGCAATACCTCCATGATCTCATCCAGGGCAGACTTCTTCTTCTTTTCTTTGGACTCTGAACTGGAAGACATCTCTTTCCTCTTTGCCGACGCCGCTGCTATTGTCAGGGCACTTGGACCTTTGACGGTACTATGGAGACCAAGTTATGAACAAATCGTAAGTGATGATTGTCATGTCAGTCTGTCATTTATGTAGCAGAATTAAATGGTATTGCAAAAGAGCCGTCTCGGTACCTTGGTTTAGATGGACCTGCTGCAGAAGAGCACGCTCCCATATTGAAGACAACTGAAAGAACAAGCAGAAGTTGTTTTTACATAAAGTGTCCATATACAGCCTTTGAAGCCACAATCTGGGACTTATTTTAATGAATACAACGTTATTTTAACTAAACTGTATGGTACAATATGGTAATACATTATAATTAGCACATCTGCAGTGTTTGGAGAGCTCTTACATTTTTTCCATTTAATTTGTTAATGAGGACTGAGATACAGGAAAGGAAAGACTTGCAGGAGAGACTTGCAATGCAAGTGTCCAGCTGAAAGCAGAATTTTTGATATATAAATAATGAAAGTGAGAAATTGAAGCAACAGCTTGTTGTTGGATAAGCACCACTACACAAAAGCTGCAAGGTCCTTTTTCATCCAAAGATTTGGAGCTTAAAAAGGAACGTCTCAGTGCAAATGCGTATATCTATGTACATAAAAGAGCTGAGCGGTAAGCTATCAGTCCCCAAGACTAACCTTTTTCGTCCTCGTTCTCCCGCTTGAGCTCTGTGTAAACTGGTGTTTCCTAGGGAATAAAAGACAGAAAAACATTGTTTGATTCTGCGACAAACATCTAGATCTTGCACAAGGAAAACACTTTCTTTATGTTAGCATAGATGCCACAACAAGTGTCCTATTGAAGTGCATTGTGTCCTTCTTGGCTGAAGTACTCGTGTGTGTGTGTGTGTTGGGGGGGGCTCACCTCTGGTTCTTTGCCCTCACGGCCTCTGCGGACCTGCTCTTCGATGAACTTAGCACCACGCTCCGCATCATCCAAGTCCTGCTTCTTCTTCTTTTCCGACTCCTCCTGACGTCGAATTGTCTCCGGATCACGGTCAATGTACTGAACGTACCAGCCTTTAGGGGTCTCATCAACCTTTGCCAAACCTAGGGGGTACCATTAAGCAAGATATATTACGCATTATAAAGAATGTGCTTTTCTATCTCAAAACCTGACTAGCAAATAACTAGCAAAGCCCCTCCAAACCACTGGGAGGGAAGATAGCAGATAGTGAAGGTGGTTCACACAATCTAACTATATAAATGGCGAGCAACTTCCGCACCCTCGGTGGTGACACCCCACAGCTCTGTTATCGGATAAACAACGCACCGCCAGACCACATGTCGCCTACTGACTCGCCACGGCGGCCGCACTGAATTTACGCCTCGCGTAGGGGACATCTCACTGTTCACTACACCTTTTCCACCGCGCAACATAATTAATTCTACTCACCAAATGTCGGACAAAACGGAAGGGGAGGCAGCTTCGTACCGTTTACCGTGCGCACGACCTCATCACCACAACACCAGGCAGCCGCTGCGGGGGTTTTTTCCTTTTTTTCCAAACTTTTTTTTTGGTCACCATTTTCTCCAGGCACCATTTCTGGTGTAACGTCGGGTGTTTCTTTTCACCAGCCAATCACCTTTCACGTTGCCACGTCCGTTGCCACGTCGCGCTGACGTACGCTAAACAAGCGCTGCCGTGCGCACAATGCAAACGAGCCCAAAGGCGCGCAAAAATAAGCCGACCATTGCTTACACACAAAGTCAGACCTGGCAACGCAGCCTACGCCAATCATGTGTGAGAGATCTACAAGCTATGGGGCAGAGACGCCACCGTATCTTAGCAACAACTACAGCGCTCACTCTCATTGGTCGTGTCACGCTAAGAGCAGTCTCCAGACAATGGCATCGCAGACAGCTTGCTGTTACTGCTGTAGCCATCACAGGCAGTTGCAGCACGACGGACAGGGCGCTGTGATAGCTGCCATGTCGCTAACGCTAACCTGGTTGTCATGCCTGCAGCGGCTGTGCAATCACTTTGTCAACAATGCACGTTCGTGTGGTGAATGTCTATATTGCTGCTCAGTTCGTCCATTGTAGATGGTGTATGTTTGTGTGTGTCTTCTGGAGAACTATGTAGCCCCCCCCCCCCCCCCCCCCCAAATACACGTACTCACAACAACACCAGGCGGCCGCCATCTTGCAGAAAGGGCTGCCATTCGCCAGCTTTCAGAAAAACAAGCAACCACCTTCATATTTTTTTTTTTTTTTTTTTTTTTTTTCCTTTTGGAAATTTTCATCCCACGATTTCCGCGCGGACCACCAGGGGGTCCGCGGACCCCCTGGTGGTGCGCGAAACATACAAAATATAATTTCTTCTACTTATTTTTCATCATTTTGTAACTTTTACATTACACTTTCTTACAATTTCTTTTTTTTCTCCCTTTTTGCAAATGTTACTTAGACAATTTGTCTACCCCCATATACACACGCCCACGCGGGCCCCGTGCGCGTACATGCCTCTAACAGCCATAATCCCCATCTATACTGCCCACTCTGTGCTGCAGCTACACGGATACAGACACAGGGACACGGAGGGACCAACAAAGCAAAGCCCCGTGCGCGGCTGGGGTTGAGGGGGGCGTAGCCCCCCGAAACTCTAGTTAGACATAATCTCCACAGCTGCTTGATATTGCTTGATTGTGGACAAGGATGGTGTTTCGTACTGCTTCCACACTTTTTTTTAAAAGTATACAATTAAATGTGTCAGTCATTTCTTTGTATATTTAAGTTATCCGTCATTATCTGCCCTGTGCAATTTGTGATTATGAAGCCTAAAAACTAAACAGAAATTAAAATTGTATTCATAATGTTCCTAAGCTCAATGACAAAAACACAATTTAAATTGTTAATCGCAATTATTTGTGTGTCAATTAATTGTCAACTTAATCGTGACAGCCCTAACTGTGCCCATTGACTGACCTTCTTTCCCCAGCCACTTGGTAAAGTCCGTAAGCGTCTCCCACTGTGTGGAGTTCATATGGACGTGTTCCCTGTCGCTGATGTACTCGTTATAGATGATGTTGTTATGCACTCGCTTGGTCCCTGCACAGACAGACAGACAGACAGACAGACAGACAGACAGACAGAGAGAGAGAGAGAGAGAGAGAGAGAATGTTCGTTATTTGACTGTAATACGCTTTTAACCGTGAAGTTAAAGTGGTAAAGTTAAATGGGGAAATCCACCCTTACCAAAACGTCTTCTTAACAAGTCCAAAAAGTCACTTTTAAACTCCCTAGGAAAGCAGGGGAAAGTAAAGTCAGTTCTACCGCCCATGGGCTCAGTGGGATGAAAGGTTAACATGCCAGTACGTCTTTATAAGACTGTAAACATCAGCTCATGCAACTTCATATCACAGCATTACAACAGGACTCACTCTGAGAAGAAGTCCATGAACTGGTTAGGATCTTCTGAGGCCAACAACAGCTGCCTCTGGTGGGACTCCGACATGCAGTGACACTTGAAACCATTCTGTGAGCAAACAGAGAAAATGGTTCAAAACAACATATAGCTGAATATTATTAAAGCTGTCTGGTGGTGATAAAGCAAAGGTTATTCATACAATTATTGGCATCGACATTATACTGAAAGTACCAAAAATAAAAGTACTCATGATGCAGAATGTCCTATTTCACAAGTTTTAAAATGTATAAACAATCTCACAACGTGTCACAAAGCTTGAATACTTTTTACCACCACTGGGTGGGTTATATACTTATATCATGTTGCAGATGCTAGAATAGGCGAACTAAACCTGTTATGTAGCCATCATCACCATCTAGCTCAGTGGTTTTCAACCTTTTTTGGGACCCCCAAATTGACACACATTAGTCCAGGGACCCCCATTTGAAAAGATATGCCAGGGACTCAACCATTTTGATTCCTTGGGGGTCCCCAATCTACACAGTAGTATCATCATCAGTGTTCATTTAACTCTGAGAGTGTACAAATGGAACCAAATGGACCCGTGGTTCCATTTGTACACTCTCAGAGTTACAGACATATAAGGGTCAATTTGGTTCCTAATTATTAATTTGGCTGGGGACCCCCTGGAACCCCTTCAAGGACCACTGGTGGTCCCCGGACCACTGGTTGAAAACCAGATTCTAGCTGGTACCAGTTAGGTAACAGAGAGAAGACAACCACAATGTATTCCCAGTGTGTTTGACCCCTCTCATTATTACAAATGACTGGTACTCACATGTGTTACTTAAGTAAGAGTATCAATACCACAACATAGAAATACTCTGTTACAAGTGAAAGTCTGGTATTCAAAATGTACTTGAGTAAAAGTACACATACTTAAAGTACCCAAAAGTACTCATGATGCAGAATGTCCCATTTCACAAGTTTTTAAACGTATACAAAATCTTTCGAAAATAGATGGCTAAGCTAACAGCTGAGCACCATGGCTCTGTGTTGTTCTGGTCTCTCACCTCGTCTCGACACTGTTTCTGACACATCTGACAATACCATCTGAGCTTCTGGAGGCCCTTGGCTTTGATCCTGTTGCCTATCGCCTTGGGGCTGAAGAAATCTGCTTTCCCCATCTTTGATCTTAAACCAGCTAGATGTTTACTCTGTGGTTTAGTCCTGTGCTAGCTTAGATACTAGCTGGCTGCTCGACTACTTCTTCAATCTCTCACTCGGCACTCGACGCACTTCATACGTCGTCGTCGTCACTCGGGAATAGTCTCGCGAGACTTGGGGTTTCTATCTACAACCAATAAGTAACTAAGTACATGTACTCAAGTAAAATGTTGAGATTTAAAAAATAAAATAAAATCTTTTTTCTGCATTTACAAATTTCAGTACTTTTACTTCTACCCCACTACATCGCAGAGGAAAATATCACACTTTTACTCCACTACACAATTATATGAAAACTTTAGTTACTAGTTACTTTGTAGATTTTTATTTTATTACAAAACACACATTACCACTTCAGCCCACTCAGTGCCTCGCGATGCAACGCATTGTGAGCTTGTAGATCTGCAATTATTATATTATAATATACATTTCATACATTTGAACTTGTGAAATGGGATATTCTGCATAATGAGTACTTTCTACATTTTGATACCAATACACCTCTGTTACAATAATAATAAAATGAATCAATTTCAATTAGAATTATTTTAGCTTAATTTCATAATACATGAATGATTTTGCAATTGTAAGCCTTTGTTGTCCCCGTCCCCCCCCTGGCTCTGTTGTGTTAGTCTATGTTTATGAGTTATTCTATGTGTTTTTATTCCCAAACAAACAAACAAATAAATAAATAAATAAAGCTGGGTGCTATTGATTGAATAAAGGAGAGGACAATGGAGAATCTCGCGAGACCTTCGGCCATTTTCCCCCATATACTCGGCGCCTGCGCAGTCCCGCAAGTCTGACCTTCAGTGAGAGAAGCAGCAAACATGTTCGCCCGGACCAGCTCGTTGGTGTTCTTCTCCCCACAATGGTAACTTAACGCATTATTTAATACACATAATAATGCGCATTTGCTTCTAATAGCAGTCAGTGTGGTTAGTTGTGGCACGTTTATGGTTGGTTAGACACGCAGTCATTCATTTGCAAGGACGTGCGCTAACAGTGTCGTGCAGGCCGGGGTTGCTGCTGAATGACAGCCAGAATGCCCAGACAGCAGCGTTAGCTTAGCATTAGCTTAGCATCAGCTTAGCCTACAGCTGCTGAACTTCAGCCAGTCGGCCCAAGTTCAGCCGCTGTAGCTGATGCTAAGCTAACAGTGGCTAACACTAGCTTGCTACGTGACATTTACTGGCCGTGTTAATGTCATTGTGTTGCTGCCGAACTGTCCTCCATACAGAGTTATTATAGTCAACACTGCGACCAGAAAGTTTGTCATTTTGACTGTCTATTCTAACCCCATCTCATTGTCTTGTGTTTTCAATGTATCAATGTGCTAAACTGTTATCCAGGTTAGCTTGTATGTCACAAGTTGAGGGGTGTGTGTGTATGTATTAACCCCATATGACGCTGATATGTCTGCTGAATTGAATTTATTAGAGCATTTAAAAAAAATATGGGCATATTTTGCCATATTTATAACAATGTTTATGATGATAACGCTTGCAACACAATTCTGAATGCATTCTCTGCGTTTGCAGTGGGCAGGTCAGGAACATGGCCACCCTGAAGGACAGTAAGTACTTTTTATGTCAACTGTTACAGACTGTTACAGGTTCTGCCACACAGCTGAATACACATTATCTACTATCCTAATCTACACAGTGAAATGTATATCACTCACTACAATGCAACACAATAATAGTAACTTGTGAAGAATGACCTGAGTTACATTTTTGCACTATTCAAGTGATGGTACAAAGTCACTGTATACACAGGAGGCATCAGCAAGCATGCCTTTTCTGTTTTTATTTATACTGTTGACAGTGAGGGCTGTTCTTGTGTCCTAGTCACCATTCGGTTGAAGTCCATCAAAAACATCCAGAAAATCACCAAGTCCATGAAGATGGTGGCAGCTGCCAAGTATGCCCGTGCTGACAGGGCCCTGAAGCCTGCCCGTGTCTATGGAACCGGTGCCCTGGGTATGTATACATACAGTATTATACCTACACAGTAAAATCCCCAAGGTTAATTTAAGTCTTTGATTGTAGAAATGGACCTTTTTTGGTTCCATTTCACACTCAAGTTTGTTAGATTATCGCTGAAGATTCTACCATGTAGACTTGAACTTTGTATGTCTGCTAATTGAATGATTAATTCAACCGTTATTATTTCAACGGGGAGATCAATTAGTTCTGTCCTGTGTTTACGTCTGCAGCTAATCTTGCATTCTACTAGGCCAATCAGCTACATATTTTGTGTGCAGGCTGGGACCTCAATTCTTTCTTCTTTCTATAATATAACCGTAGTGCCATCATCCGTCCAGGTTTTGAGATGAGCATTCCACTATAGACCTGAGCTAGTCAACTGCAGACATGCACCACTGTTGCTGCATGAACACAAACATACGTATGATGCCTCATCCCCAACCAATCTTAAATCAATACAGCCGGTAACGTTTTGGCATTTACGTTTGCTTATGTTTTACAGTTTGTCCTATTTGAACAACCTTTGACTGGCGATACAAATATAATTGACACAAGTAATTAACAATCAGACTTTGTGGATTACACAGACATTTTAATGACATCTGTTCAGAATTACAGGCAGGAGTTTACTGACATTGGAGCCTATGGAGCTATTATTGTAACTTGGTTTGTCCTAGTGATGACAACATGCCACACTACTTTTACACTACAGTAGAGATGATGTACAACTGGTTCAAATGCCAGTCGGTTGGAAAGGCTCATTATCGGTATCGGCCGAGAACGCAGGAGTCTATCCCTGTTACAATGCACTAGAGATGGATTGCTGAGGTGGAGCGCCACACCTAGCATCAACTCCCTGTGCTTACCGCACGATTTGACGCACCCAAGCCATGCTACTCATTCGCTGAGTTGGCAGTGCCCGGGATCGAACCCATGACTTTGTGGTCCAAAGGCGAGAGCTATACCGACTAAGCTACCCCCGTATGCCATATATATCATGCCGTGCTACTCTTTCATGGCTTTAACCCTTTCAGACCTGAAGCCGAATCTACAAAATAATGTCTTCTAAATCCCTACACTATTCTGAAAAACGTATGTTTCTATATCAGTGGTGCTCAAACTTTTTCATGTCAAGGACCCCCAAAATGATATGGTCTCAATGGGTTAAGTAGAAATTTTAATTGCATACATGACTGGAGATTTGTGCTCTGCTGAGCGCACTTTTCTAGTTTGTACTCAAAAGGACATTGAAGTAAAGGTCATTCCAATATACAGTATTAGTTGAATTGGTTATTTTGTTGTGGAACGCTGATCTTTGAATCAGACTTCCCATATGTAATGGTTTTGTTGTACTTTATTCCCCAGCCCTTTACGAAAAGGCTGAGATCAAAGCACCAGAGGACGCCAACAAGCACCTGATCATTGGTGTGTCATCTGACCGTGGTCTCTGTGGTGCCATCCACTCTGGTGTTGCCAAGGCCATAAAGGCTCAGATTGGCACTCTGACAGAGGCTGGCAAGGAGGTGATGGTGGTCAACGTGGGGGACAAGCTCAGGGGCATCCTGGGCAGGTATATGACGTTCAAGTTGCAGAAAAGTTGGTTTTATGAAACGCTTCTTTTGGGACTTCAAAGAAAGAAGTCAGGTCGTGTTTAGCTCCTGTCCAACTGTGACGTTAAACATGACCAATGGCAGATTACTTTACCATTCTTTACCCAACTGCCCTGATGGAAGATGCTGAAACACACAATACCTTTTTATGGATGTCACTTTGCAGCATTGCATTGCAGAAATACTCTGCATCTGCATGCAGAACAGAAATGGGATGAATGAAAACATGAGGGTTAGTCACGTTTAAGCCAGCTAAAATAAATAACATAATATTTATGATGCAGTGTTTCCCCTAGGATGAATTTGTTGCAGCGGCTGTGAATATTTGTCTTGCATGCAAAATGTTATTTTTGCCCTCAAAATAAGAAGTCTGGTGTCTTTGATGTAAATTGGGCGCATTAGTCACATTACACTAACACTGTTTTGCTGCATGATAACAAAAACTATCCAGTTTCTCAATTAATTAAACAATTATAACATAATTTAGTAAATTATCTCCTGATGCTACCTAGTAAGAAGCTAACAAGTTCAAATGGCATCACATAAAGAGTAGTCTCGCATGGCCAGACTGTTGCCTCCCACAATTTTCAAATGCTTCCGGTACAGTCTGGACCACGGAAGCTCTGATCATGAACAAGCAATAAAGCGGATGTGACGCCATCTCCCCACTTCCTTTTCGTCTTTACAGTCGCGCAAATGTATCCTAATATAAATCAAAATCATCTAAGTATATATTGCTTGCTCCTTAGCAGAAATGGAAATTAAAAAAATGAAGTGTAAAGATATTTTAAAAAATATTTTTGTGAACGGAAATGACGAACAGTTTTCGTGCCCTGATTTCGGTGTAGTTCCAGACTATATAGTGTTTGGAGATAGTGGAATAGTTGTCTGGCCACGTAAGACTACATACCGTGTTTTTACCCGAACATAACGTGGCATCTTCCTCCCATCATTCAGGACTCATGGAAAGCACATTTTGATAAACTTCAAGGAACTTGGCCGCAGGCCTCCCACGTTCCAGGACGCGTCCGTCGTTGCCTCAGAGCTGATCAACTTAGGATACGAGTATGACCAGGGGACGGTCGTCTACAACAACTTTAAGTAAGGAAGGGCTACCTTCATCATTCCTGGCTGCTACTCTGTCATTTAGTTTGAAGTGATGTGAAGTATCGCAACAAGTGTAATTGAACACGTGTGCATCACCTTTCCTCCATACAGGTCTGTCATCTCTTACAAGATAGACAAGAAGCCTCTGTTCTCCAACGATACTGTTGCTAACTCGGGTATGGCATTTTAGTGAAGTTCAAGTAAACAACAGTGGATTTTATGTGTTGAATCAGTCACTCACTGTATGCGATCTTGCCTGACAGAGGCCATGGGCATCTACGACGACATCGACGCCGACGTCCTCAGGAACTATCAGGAGTTCGCTCTGGTCAACATCCTTTACTACGCAATGAAGGAGTCGACCACCAGCGAACAGAGCGCTAGGATGACGGCTATGGACAGCGCCAGCAAGAACGCCTGTAAGACATTCTAAAGAATAGTTTAAAAATTGTTTTGTTTTACTCCCATTGTCCAGTACGAGTTGATCCATTCATATGGTTAATGTTTAGCATTGATACTAAATTATATTTCCCCCTATCTCTATATTTCCCTCTCTCTAGCCGAGATGATCGACAAGCTGACCCTCACCTTCAACCGAACCAGACAGGCGGTCATCACCAAGGAGCTCATTGAAATCATTTCTGGAGCTGCTGCTCTGTAAGAACTTTGAAAGTTGTCTCCATCTGTTCTCCTGCCTCAACCTGCTTTTCTGTCTTTCCTCTTTAAAGTCTTTCCTCTTTAAAGTAACACTTTTCAGCCATGTGTCCACATATCGGTCCTCACTAATGCTCGCTATAAGAAGATACCATTTCTGTCCACTCGCCCTGTGTCTGAGGCGGGTGGTGGCGTGAATAGAAAATGTACCTGTTGATGACATCGTTGGCAGGAATGGAAACTACAGGCTTGGTCTTCCTGGAACGTTATGCTAAATAGTAGCCATGACTGTTAAACCATTAAGACCGGGAACGCATCTTTTTTATAATCACCGGGAATCACGTCATTTTATAGATTTATTTGGCTATTAAAAAAATAGCAGATATACAGCAGATTTTAAAGCGATCATTTTTAACTCAAATCTTTGCTTCTAGGGATTCTACAAATGTCTTCTAAAGCCTACCCGTTTTTTGAAAAAACTTCTGTTACTATATCAGTGGTTCTCAAACATTTTCATGTCCAGGACCCCCAAGATTATATGTATTTGGCCGTGGACCCCCATCTCAAAATATGTTGTTCCAGGGACCCCCCCCCCCCCCCAAATGTTTGCTTTAAAAAATAAATAAGTAATGATATATATTTTCAAAGATTTGTACAAATGTTCACGATTTAGAATGCCGCGCTATGGCCATGCAGATCTGCTATTTTTGAAAAGCCAAACTATAGTTGTAAGATGGTGGTTACACGGATGCGTTCCTGGTCTTAATGGGTTAAACAAGATGGGGTCTAATAACAGTGTGGCTCCCATGTGGACCTGGGACTTGATGTGGCCAGTCTGTGTCATCAGTCATATCCATCTAACTATATAAATGGCGAGCAACTTCCGCACCCTCGGTGGTGACACCCCACAGCTCTGTTATCGGATAAACAACGCACCGCCAGACCACATGTCGCCTACTGACTCGCCACGGCGGCCGCACTGAATTTACGCCTCGCGTAGGGGACATCTCACTGTTCACTACACCTTTTCCACCGCGCAACATAATTAATTCTACTCACCAAATGTCGGACAAAACGGAAGGGGAGGCAGCTTCGTACCGTTTACCGTGCGCACGACCTCATCACCACAACACCAGGCAGCCGCTGCGGGGGTTTTTTCCTTTTTTTCCAAACTTTTTTTTTGGTCACCATTTTCTCCAGGCACCATTTCTGGTGTAACGTCGGGTGTTTCTTTTCACCAGCCAATCACCTTTCACGTTGCCACGTCCGTTGCCACGTCGCGCTGACGTACGCTAAACAAGCGCTGCCGTGCGCACAATGCAAACGAGCCCAAAGGCGCGCAAAAATAAGCCGACCATTGCTTACACACAAAGTCAGACCTGGCAACGCAGCCTACGCCAATCATGTGTGAGAGATCTACAAGCTATGGGGCAGAGACGCCACCGTATCTTAGCAACAACTACAGCGCTCACTCTCATTGGTCGTGTCACGCTAAGAGCAGTCTCCAGACAATGGCATCGCAGACAGCTTGCTGTTACTGCTGTAGCCATCACAGGCAGTTGCAGCACGACGGACAGGGCGCTGTGATAGCTGCCATGTCGCTAACGCTAACCTGGTTGTCATGCCTGCAGCGGCTGTGCAATCACTTTGTCAACAATGCACGTTCGTGTGGTGAATGTCTATATTGCTGCTCAGTTCGTCCATTGTAGATGGTGTATGTTTGTGTGTGTCTTCTGGAGAACTATGTAGCCCCCCCCCCCCCCCAAATACACGTACTCACAACAACACCAGGCGGCCGCCATCTTGCAGAAAGGGCTGCCATTCGCCAGCTTTCAGAAAAACAAGCAACCACCTTCATATTTTTTTTTTTTTTTTTCCTTTTGGAAATTTTCATCCCACGATTTCCGCGCGGACCACCAGGGGGTCCGCGGACCCCCTGGTGGTGCGCGAAACATACAAAATATAATTTCTTCTACTTATTTTTCATCATTTTGTAACTTTTACATTACACTTTCTTACAATTTCTTTTTTTTCTCCCTTTTTGCAAATGTTACTTAGACAATTTGTCTACCCCCATATACACACGCCCACGCGGGCCCCGTGCGTGTACATGCCTCTAACAGCCATAATCCCCATCTATACTGCCCACTCTGTGCTGCAGCTACACGGATACAGACACAGGGACACGGAGGGACCAACAAAGCAAAGCCCCGTGCGCGGCTGGGGTTGAGGGGGGCGTAGCCCCCCGAAACTCTAGTAGATGTATAAATGAACAATCTTTGTAAGTAAACTTAATTAGATTTTATTTACATATTTTTAAAGATTTCTTCTGGCTTTTTCTGCCTTTATTTGATAGAATACAGTAGACTGACAGGAAATGGGGAGTGACACGCAGCAAGGTTGTTGGGAACGGGATTCGAACCTGCGACACGCCTTCAGGAATTAGCAGCCTAGGTGCCCGGACCGTTGTCTGTTATCTCTCCTATGGTACCACATCAATATCTCATGGAATTGTGGGCAAAATCGTATCCAACGATAACACAATATTCTTGGGTCTGAGAGGCTAAATCTCATCAAATGGTGGTCCATGGTTTAAATGCCGAATTAATAATGGACCTTGATTTGAAAAGGGTTAAACCACTGCTGTAGAGGAACTGCCTGGCCCTGCGTTTACAAGACATTTGGCGCTGATCAATCCAGCAGTTTGTATGATTAGATACACTAACACACACCCCCTTCTAGAAGGCTCGCCTCCTACTGAGAGCCACACCGTAAAATATAGTTTGAAATCCAGCTTTAAATCCCTGCCAATGATGTCCTCAGCAGGTAAAGGTTTGAACTATGCACAGTCCAAAACGGCGCACGTAGAAAGGACGGCTGTTATTGGAGATTTAAGTTGACATTTTGAACTGTGCCTTTTAAATCCCTACTCTCACCCTCTTCTCTTCACCTCAGTTTAATTTTATATTTATGAAATGATGACTTAATTTTGTGACTATTAGGACTTTCTTTCCTTTTTATGAAATATGACCCCGTCTCTGTGACCCTCAGTTTTGCATTGCTAATTCTCTTTTGTAATCTGATCTGCTTCATTGGTGAACCCAGGAACTGAAGCATGTTTTAACACACAGGAGGTAACATCTATTGGTTTGTGCTGGTTTGGTTTGGATTGGTTCGTGTGCTTTCGCTTCTAGACTAGTTGGAAGAGCATACTATTCTGTTTAGGATAGCCTTTTAGAAACTCTTAGAAACCCTCATTAGTTTCTCCTAGGGTACAGCCAAACCAAGTCTTAAGGGCCTACTTGTTTTTGTTCTTACTTGATAGTTTTCTTTGTATCTTTGCAGATAAATGGGCAAAATCCTCCCCCCTCGTCCGCTGCCAGTGGTTGTGGCTTACACGCTTCAAAGTACCTCGGACTTCAAACTGTCATCAAGACTTTATGTTTATGTTATATTTGTAAAATATAGAGAGAAATAAACCTCTTACAGATAACTGGTTATGTTCCATCTGTTTTGTCTCTCAATAAATGTGTTCGTGGTTGTGAAAGATGCATGGTGAGTGCTATTTGTCAGTCATTCTCTGAAAATGATTGTTTAGGAAAGTATTAAGCTACAAAACGACAGCATCTAGCCACATTTTTTTAAAGATTTTTTTTTTAAATCTCCACCTGTGACTGATTTCAGTATACCTTTGTTGGCTATAACTTTAAAAGTAATACGCCAACTGTAACACATTGGGCCTCAAGCAGGAAGCAATATACTTACATGTCTTTTTTTTTAATGTCAACGTTTTGTTCCTATTTTGTTGGTAACATTTATTTCTGGCATCAATGTTTTTATATTTGTTCTTGGGACAGACAATTTTACGAGTGGTCAAAATTTAGATTCTATGTTTCAGAGCAGGGGCTCTCAAACTTTTTAAACTGGGACATTTTAGGGTGGAAATTAGTTTGTAAAACTGACTGAACATCATGCTTCCCACAGTACTTACTGCTCTGCATATGCAGGTATTGCTGAATTGACCTAAGTGTAAATATTTGTGGAATTGTTCAATTCAATTACCATCTCAATGATCGCAAAAAGCACAATTATGGGCTTTGACGATCACTGAGTAATGGTTAGTTATTGTCTTCAACATGCCGGGAGGTAAAAATGTTTTCAATCTTCCCCGGTTGGTGAGCTATGTCAATTAGATGTGATGGAGTTCTGGAAGCAGAGGCAAGGATGTCACTGAGGATTCTGGAGTACTTGGAGGCCAGTCTGACATCGGTACTATGTCAGCAGGTACTATGATGTCAGTACCCCATGTCAGAGTTACCCTGTTTTCAGAGTAGCCTGCTATAATTCCAGCCTATGCAGGCATATTAGAGATCCCTAAACCTCACACAGGCATGAAGGGACATACACACTCCTGGAATTATAGATAACTAGAGTTTCGGGGGGCTACGCCCCCCTCAACCCCAGCCGCGCACGGGGCTTTGCTTTGTTGGTCCCTCCGTGTCCCTGTGTCTGTATCCGTGTAGCTGCAGCACAGAGTGGGCAGTATAGATGGGGATTATGGCTGTTAGAGGCATGTACGCGCACGGGGCCCGCGTGGGCGTGTGTATATGGGGGTAGACAAATTGTCTAAGTAACATTTGCAAAAAGGGAGAAAAAAAAGAAATTGTAAGAAAGTGTAATGTAAAAGTTACAAAATGATGAAAAATAAGTAGAAGAAATTATATTTTGTATGTTTCGCGCACCACCAGGGGGTCCGCGGACCCCCTGGTGGTCCGCGCGGAAATCGTGGGATGAAAATTTCCAAAAGGAAAAAAAAAAAAAAAAAAAAAAAAAATATGAAGGTGGTTGCTTGTTTTTCTGAAAGCTGGCGAATGGCAGCCCTTTCTGCAAGATGGCGGCCGCCTGGTGTTGTTGTGAGTACGTGTATTTGGGGGGGGGGGGGGGGGGGGGCTACATAGTTCTCCAGAAGACACACACAAACATACACCATCTACAATGGACGAACTGAGCAGCAATATAGACATTCACCACACGAACGTGCATTGTTGACAAAGTGATTGCACAGCCGCTGCAGGCATGACAACCAGGTTAGCGTTAGCGACATGGCAGCTATCACAGCGCCCTGTCCGTCGTGCTGCAACTGCCTGTGATGGCTACAGCAGTAACAGCAAGCTGTCTGCGATGCCATTGTCTGGAGACTGCTCTTAGCGTGACACGACCAATGAGAGTGAGCGCTGTAGTTGTTGCTAAGATACGGTGGCGTCTCTGCCCCATAGCTTGTAGATCTCTCACACATGATTGGCGTAGGCTGCGTTGCCAGGTCTGACTTTGTGTGTAAGCAATGGTCGGCTTATTTTTGCGCGCCTTTGGGCTCGTTTGCATTGTGCGCACGGCAGCGCTTGTTTAGCGTACGTCAGCGCGACGTGGCAACGGACGTGGCAACGTGAAAGGTGATTGGCTGGTGAAAAGAAACACCCGACGTTACACCAGAAATGGTGCCTGGAGAAAATGGTGACCAAAAAAAAAGTTTGGAAAAAAAGGAAAAAACCCCCGCAGCGGCTGCCTGGTGTTGTGGTGATGAGGTCGTGCGCACGGTAAACGGTACGAAGCTGCCTCCCCTTCCGTTTTGTCCGACATTTGGTGAGTAGAATTAATTATGTTGCGCGGTGGAAAAGGTGTAGTGAACAGTGAGATGTCCCCTACGCGAGGCGTAAATTCAGTGCGGCCGCCGTGGCGAGTCAGTAGGCGACATGTGGTCTGGCGGTGCGTTGTTTATCCGATAACAGAGCTGTGGGGTGTCACCACCGAGGGTGCGGAAGTTGCTCGCCATTTATATAGTTAGATATACAAGATGATAGATGATTGATATTATACATAATTGCTAGACCGAAGGCAGGGTTGAGATTGTTTGCACCGGTGGAAGTTTTTGTTTGTGAATTCATTAACTGGGATCCACCATCCTGTCAGACATATTGCTGTCCAAATATGGAGTTCATACTTGGGCAAGTCGAGTGGATGATGCAAGATTCTCTGGCGAAGATATGCACTTCACTGAGAACACCTTTTCTAGGTATATTTATTCTTATTATGGGCCCATGCCTGTTTGGAATGATTCCCATTTGGAACGCATGCCCCTCCGGTTATGCAGTAAAGTATGTACCTGTTGTAGAATTCTTTGTATAAACTGGACATTCCTTGTGTCCACCATTCTTGCAGACAGGCTTTACAGAATATGTGGCTATATGACAGGACAACAGGTTGTTTGGTATGCCACAAATGACAGGAGCGCCCCCCCCCCCTGTTTTTTCTTTTTCGTGTGGACCTTTTCTTGCCTTCATTGACATTCGGTAGAGACAAGAAACTGGGAATTAGGGGAATGACATGCAGCAAATAGCCTCGAGTGAGATTTGAACCCAGGCCGGTTGCGCATGGACTGAGTCTTAATAATATGCGCTGAGGAGAACAGGTGAACCATCGGGGAACCATCGGGGTCTTTTGTGCCAATTTTCTGGACCTGGTTCTCTGCCTTTGTCATTCGTCATGACTGCCAGTTCCCACTGGATGTCACGTGGGAGTCCTGACTGCTCCAGACCGCACTGAATGACAGCTGACTTGCATAACGTTTTCAGAGTAGGACTAAAGTCTAAGATGTGCATGTGTTTTGAAAAGAGGAAGACACAATCTCCCACCATGCAACAGCCAGTTGTAGTCAATGTGTTTTTGGGTTTTTTGTTAAACCCAAGGGGGCCCTCCCCCTTGGGTTTAACATTCTTCCAGGAGAAGGATTCTGGATTGAACTTCCACAGGTCATTGAAAGTAGAGTGGAAATTGTTTCCACCAAATATGTACAGCTCTCCATTGTAGGCAAAGTCTGAATGATACCAGCGTCCTCCTGGAAGGAGCTGTGCAGAAGGTGTGCTAAGCCAGGAGTTGGTCTCTGTGTCAAACACACTGATGTTGTTGGTCTCTGTGTCATACGCCCTGATGTCGAGGAAGTTCCCCTGCCCAGCTCCCCCAAATACGAACATCTTTGTCCCGATGATAGTGGCAGAGTGACCTTCTGAAACAGATGGCAGAGTGCCTCTGGTGTTAATTAAAGACCAGACCATTGTGGTGGTGTCCAACTTGTGGATGTCATTAGTGCGTATACACAGATTGTTGTTGCATCCTCCAAAGATATACATGACCTTCCCCAAGACACAAGCTGAGTGGTTCCACTTCCCCTGTGGAAGAGTCCCAAAAACCTTGGGCTTAAACCATATGTGGGTGTTGACATCAAAGGCATAAAGAACATTGCAGAACGTGGTTCTCCCCATACGCCCCCCCCACAGGTAGATTATATCTTCTATGAGCACAGCTGTGTGGTTGCTGCGCCCAGGAACCTCAACAGGAAGTTCTCCAGTTGACACTGGGGGCACATTCATCCAGATCAAAGATACTGTGTTGAAGACATACACATCAATGTGATCCGAGTAGCATTTTCCAAAGTAGTACACTTTGTGCCCAACTGCTACAGTAACATGACGTTGTGTACCTAGTCCTCCATTCTCTTCTTTGGTCACTGTCCAGAACAACATTTCTCTGTGTGTCTCTGTAATCTCTCTTGTCTGGCCTTTTTATTAGAATAAGTTGAAATCGGCTCTGTAGAAACGCGAGAGTGTATTTGGGTTGTAAGGCTGAATACCCCTGTTAGTACATAAGGTGCAGATGTCTCTACTGGTAAGAGTTTAGAACCTGTCGAAGTCTTGACGATCGAGTTTTGCAGATTTAGGCTCGATTATGTACGTCGAAGAGTCTGGGAGATAGTTCAAGACTGGGAATCACCGTTGGATCTGAGAATATCTCTGAGACTACTGGTGTCTTTTATATCATCGGCTACAATGCTAATGTCATAACGGTGATGTCACTGACTGTCATAATCATATGCAGTACTAATGTCAGTCATGCCCATTCCATATATGGAGTCCACGATGTGTTTTCATTTGTTTATTTTCGAATGGTATTCCCCTGTTTCCTAGGCTGTGTGTTTTCCACTTCCTGTCGATTTGATCCAATGAAATCCAATGAAACTGGTCAGATGACCAATGATATCCAATGAAATCGACAGGAAGTGGAAAACATACAGCCTAGGAAACAGGTGAATACTCACATGAGAGATGACTGTAAGCACACAAGACTATAACTTTAATTCATCTTTTTAAAAGTTCATCAGTGATTACCTTTGAAAGATGACGTGGTTCCAACTGTGTGCTTAACAACAAAGCATTTAAGGTTTAAATATAATTGGACCCAGGTTTGATGCACATAATCTGTATCTCTCAGATCCAAAGCGTTTACTATACCAGACCATACTAGACCAACTCACAGAAAACTGTTTACACCTGACCTTAGTTATTGCATAGCAAAGATAGGTACCTTTGTTATAACCATGCAACTGTGCTTTTCCCAAGACAAAGTTGTGTATGACTTTCACCATTTTATATACTAGACGTTACCAGTGCTGATCAGAGCACTGTCATGTGAAGCTTGGCTAATCAAATCCAGATATTATGTTTATGACCGGATTTGGCCATTCAAATTAGCATGTTACGTTCATGACTGGATTTGGCCAATCAAATTTTCAACATGCACGGATGTCAGACACAGCAGAAACCGTGTCAAATGCACATACAGTATTATGGAGATTTTCAACATGCACTAATGTCAGTCACAACAGAAACCATGTTAAACGCTATATGTACCGTACATTGATTTTCAACATACACTAACATAACAGAAATCATGTATTGTTAGATGCTGCTGCTGATGAACAACGCCGATTTGCGTATGTGTCCCCTGGGTGGCTCTGATACGCCCATATATGGGCATATCGATCAAATTGGCGGTTTCTGTTGTGTCTGACATCAGTGCAAGTTGAAAATCAAATCTCCATATTTGTGTATTTGGTTTATGTTGTGTATGACATCAGTGCATGTTGATCTCCATATGTGCATTTGACATGACATCAGTGCATGTTGATCTCCATATATGTGCATTTGACATAAATTCAGTGCATGTTGATCTCCATATATGTGCATTTGACATGACATCAGTGCATTTTGATCTCCATATATGGAGGGAGGGCGAACTCCATTTGACATTTGCACTATGTGCATTTCTTTTTTATTTATTTAATTAATTATTTATGCCAATGTACCCCTCCCCACACACATGTGTGTATTGTCACTGCTGTTGTATCTTACTGACTCATCTGCCAGTGAGGAGCCCCCACAGGGAGGACATACTGAGCCTTCGTCCTACTCCTCCCGCACAACAGCTACGAGCCCCAGCTCGTAGGAGTAGGATCTCCTCTCTGGTCAGTAAGAATACATTGAGGACTCTAACAAAGGAGCACTCATCCAAAGTTACTTCGACTATGCATGCACCTCATGGTACCATAGCATCACAAAGGCCTTAAAAACAAGGCTCCAGACATCCCAAAACAAACTGGTCAGGCTACTGCTTGGCCTCACACCTACAACTCATCTAACCCCTACTCACAAACCGCTCTAAAAGAGCACTTACAGGTGGCTGCATTTTGGAACTGGCCCCTGTAAAGGTAAAGCCTAGCCCCCCCCCCTTCGAACTGTGTACTGTACATATTTGTGTTTTCTAACTGTTTATATTAGCATAGTAGAGTATATGTGTCTGTCATTAAATGTTTCGATGAATTGAGTACAAAGGACCCCAATGGAAACAAGCCATAGGCTTTCTTGGATTTAAAATCCTCTTAGCAGACCTTGTATTGAGCTGTACTTTCCTGTGCTTTTTTGGACGTGGAGCTCCTTATATGGATCCTTATTGTTCACCCGCCCACCCACTGCCCAGCTATTAGGCAATGTTTTCAATCTGCCCCGGTTGGTGAGCTATATGTCAATTAGATGTGATGGAGTTCTGGAAGCAGAGGCAAGGATATCACTGAGGATTCTGGAGCACTTGGAGGCCAGTCTGACATCGGTACTATATCAGCAGGTACTATGATGTCAGTACCCCATGTCAGAGTTACCCTGTTTGCCTGCTATAATTCCAGCCTATGCAGGCATATTTATGATGTCAGGGTTCAACGATGTCACTGGCGCACAGCCGTAGATCTGCGTCTGTATCCCTTTTAAGGAGATCCCTAAACCTCACACAGGCATGAAGGGACATACACACTCCTGGAATTATAGATATAATATAATAATATAATAATCTATATAATATATACAAGATGATAGATGATTGATATTATACATAATTGCCTGACCGAAGGCAGGGTTGAGATTGCTTGCACCCGTGGAAGTTTTTGTTTGTGAATTCATTAACTGGGATCCACCATCCTGTCAGACATATTGCTGTCCAAATATGGAGTTCATACTTGGGCAAGTCGAGTGGATGATGCAAGATTCTCTGGCGAAGATATGCACTCCACTGAGAACACCTTTTCTAGGTATATTTATTCTTATTATAGGCCCATTCCTGTTTGGAACGATGCCCACTTGGAACGCATGCCCCTCCGGTTATGTAGTAAAGTATGTACCTGTTGTAGACATTTTTGTATAAACTGGACATTCCTTGTGTCCACTATTCTTGCAGACAGGCTTTACAGAATATGTGGCTATATGACAGGACAACAGGTTGTTTGGTATGCCACAAATGACAGGAGCCCCCCCCTGTTTTTGGGCGGTGCAACCGCCCCTATATGTGAGGTTTGGACATCGACACCCATTGCACCCCCCCAACCCTCCGCTGTGATTGGCCACCATGACTCTATTCAGGTCTGTGATTGGCTAGAAACACATGACACATGTGCATAGCCCTATAAATAGGACTATGCACTTAAAAAAAAACTTTAATGTTTTTTTTGAATCACTGCCATCACTGTGATGACCACTGTGACCACACCGCCCACTTCACACTGGGTGTGATTTTTTCTTTTTCGTGTGGACCTTTTCTTGCCTTTATTGACATTCGGTAGAGACAAGAAACTGGGAATTAGGGGAATGACATGCAGCAAACAGCCTCGAGTGAGATTTGAACCCAGAACGGTTGCGCATGGACTGAGTCTTAATAATATGCGCTGAGGAGAACAGGTGAACCATCGGGGAACCATCGGGGTCTTTTGTGCCAATTTTCTGGACCTGGTTCTCTGCCTTTGTCATTCGTCATGACTGCCAGTTCCCACTGGATGTCATGTGGGAGTCCTGATTGCGCCAGACCGCACTGAATGACTGCTGACTTGCATAACGTTTTCAGAGTAGGACTAAAGTCTAAGATGTCTATGTGTTCTGAAAAGAGGAAGAAACAATCTCCCACCATGCAACAGCCAGTTGTAGTGTATTTGTTTTTTGTTTTTTTGTTAAACCCAAGGGGGCCCTCCCCCTTGGGTTTAACATTCTTCCAGGATAAAGTTTCTGGATTGAACTTCCACAGGTCATTGAAAGTAGAGCGGAAATAGTTGCCACCAAATATGTACAGCTCTCCATTGTAGGCAAAGGCTGAATGATACCAGCGTTCTCCTGGAAGGAGCTGTGCAGAAGGTGTGCTAAGCCAGCAGTTGGTCTCTGTGTCATACGCACTGATGTTGAGGAAGTTTCCCTCCCCAGCTCCCCCAAATACGAACATCTTTGTCCCGATGATAGTGGCAGAGTGACCTTCTGAAACAGATGGCAGAGTGCCTCTGGTGTTAATTAAAGACCAGACCATTGTGGTGGTGTCCAACTTGTGGATGTCATTAGTGCGTATATTCAGATTGTTGTCGCATCCTCCAAAGACATACATGACCTTCCCCAAGACACAAGCTGAGTGGTTCCACTTCCCCTGTGGAAGAGTCCCAAAAACCTTGGGCTTAAACCATATGTGGGTGTTGACATCAAAGGCATAAAGAACATTGCAGAACG
Organism: Gymnoscopelus microlampas; assembly: GCF_963454915.1. Lineage (NCBI taxonomy): Eukaryota > Metazoa > Chordata > Actinopteri > Myctophiformes > Myctophidae > Gymnoscopelus > Gymnoscopelus microlampas. The sequence continues at coordinate 20,761,080 of NC_139960.1, read as the reverse complement.
TGCTTGTGATTGCGTACCCCATATGCCCCCCCCACAGGTAGATTATATCTTCTATCAGCACAGCTGTGTGGTTTCTGCGCCAAGGAACCTCAACAGGAAGTTCTCCAGTTGACACTGGGGGCACATTCATCCAGATCAAAGATACTGTGTTGAAGACATACACATCAATGTGATCCGAGTAGCATTTTCCAAAGTAGTACAGTTTGTGCCCAACTGCTACAGTAACATGACGGCATGTACCTAGTCCTCCATTCTCTTCTTTGGTCACTGTCCAGCACAACATTTCTCTGTGTGTCTCTGTAATCTCTCCTTTTTATTAGAATAAGTTGAAATCGGCTCTGTAGAAACACAAGAGTGTATTTGGGTTGTAAGGCTGAATACCCCTGTTAGTACAGAAGGTGCAGATCTCTCTACTGGTAAGAGTTTAGAACCTGTCGAAGTCTTGAAGATCGAGTTTTGCAGATTTAGGCTCGATTATGTACGTCGAAGAGTCTGGGAGATAGTTCAAGACTGGGAATCACTGTTAGATCTGAGAATATCTCTGAGACTACGGGTGTCTTTTATATCGTCGGCTACAATGCTAATGTCATAACGGTGATGTCACTGACTGTCATAATCATATGCAGTACTAATGTCAGTCATGCCCATTCCATATATGGAGTCCACGATGTCAGATTTAAGCTTTGTTTTCATTTGTTTATTTTCGAATGGTATTCCCCTGCTTCCTAGGCTGTGTGCTTTCCACTTCCTGTCGATTTGATAATGAAATCCAATGAAACTGGTCAGATGACCAATGATATCCAATGAAATCGACAGGAAGTGGAAAACATACAGCCTAGGAAACAGGTGAATACTCATATGAGAGGTGACTGTAAGTACACAAGACTATAACTTTAATACATCTTTTTAAAAGTTCATCAGTGATTACCTTTGAAAGATGACGTGGTTCCAACTGTGTGCTTAACTACAAAGCATTTAAGGTTTAAATATAATTGGACCCAGGTTTGATGCACATAATCTGTATCTCTCAGATCCAAAGCGTTTACTATACCAGACCATACTAGACCAACTCACAGAAAACTGTTTACACCTGACCTTAGTTATTGCATAACGTACCGTACATTGATTTTCAACATACACTAACATAACAGAAATTATGTATTGTTAGATGCTGCTGCTGATGAACAACACTGATTTGCGTATGTGTCCCCTGGGTGGCTCTGATACGCCAATATGTTGGCATATCGATCAAATTGGCGGTTTCTGTTGTGTCTGACATCAGTATAAGTTGAAAATCAAATCTCCATATTTGTGTATTTGGTTTATATTGTGTATGACATCAGTGCACGTTGATCTCCATATTTGTGCATTTGACATGACATCAGTGCATGTTGATCTCTATATACAGTATGTGCATTTGACATGACATCAGTGCATGTTGATCTCTATATACAGTATATGCATTTGACATGACATAAGTGCATTTTGATCTCCATATATGGAGGGAGGGCGAACTCCATTTGACATTTGCATGTGCATTTTTTTTTTTTAATTAATTCTTTATGCCAATACACCCCTCCCTACACACATGTGTGTATTGTCACTGCTGTTGTATCCTACTGACTCATCTGCCAGTGAGGAGCCCCCACAGGGAGGACATACTGAGCCTTTGTCCTACTCCTCCCGCCCAACAGCTACGAGCCCCAGCTCGTAGGAGTAGGATCTCCTCTCTGGTCAGTAAGAATACATTGAGGACTCTAACAGGAGCACTCATCCAAAGTTACTTCGACTATGCATGCACCTCATGGTACCATAGCATCACAAAGGCCTCCAGACATCCCAACACAAACTGGTAAGGCTACTGCTTGGCCTCACACCTACAACTCATCTAACCCCTGCTCACTTCGCTAGGGTGGGCTGGCTCAGGGTAGAGGACAAAGTACAGCAACTTGCAATGGGCCTTGTCTACAAGATACACTAAATCACAAAGACACCCATGTACCTGTCAAAATACTTCACAAACATTAATGACGTCCACAATCACATTGAACTGTACTTTCCTGTTCTTTTTTTTGGACGTGGAGCTCCTTATATGGATCCTTATTGTTCACCCGCCCACCCACTGCCCGCCCAGCTATTAGGCAATTTTAATATACTATAGGATAAGATAATGTGTGCACATTTTGTTAAACAATTGTCTTTCTGATTGCTTTCTTGAATGCTTGCCGAGTTACACTTTTTTTTTGAGTAAATATGTAGCTGTGTGTAAAAACAATGCTTTCAAAATAAATGTTAAACGTCTTAGTTGAAACAGATTTATTTTAAAACTCTAATAAATTTGAACTATTTACAGTGCATATAGCAGGCAAAAAAAGTACATTTGAACAATTTACAGTGCATACAGGCAATAAACAAAACAATTTAATCTTCTTTCTTATAAGCTAAAACATTAATGTTAAGCATCTCAGTTAAAACTGATTTATTCATGTGTTTTTTATTTAATGTTTTTTTTTTATGTCCCTGCCATGTAACCTCATGCAAAACTAAACAATACAGCAATGTGTCTGTTCACTGCTTCACCCATCAATGCATATGTGGCTATATAGGCCCAGTTAGGTATTTTCGTGTCCTGCATGTAAAAGAAATCACTGTGCAGTAAAAAACTAAAACAATTTCATCTTCCCCCGTGCATCTCTGCCTCCAGTCATCGTCCAAGTAACCTGCAACAAAGGAGGCCAGAGGTCATGTCAGTGAGCCACTAGTCTCGCGTAGCCATGCAGACAACTATTCCATAATCTCCGAATGCTATACAGTCTGGAACTACTACACCTACCCAAATCCAAGATAGGAAGCTGTCATCTGTTCGTCATTTCCGTTCACGAAAAGATATCTTAAAATGTCTTTACATTTAATGTTTTAATTTCCATTTGATATTGCTGCATCAAAATCCATTGCAAACATTTTGTTTAAAGCCTGATATTGGTCATGGGTAATAGTTAACTGGTGTATCGCTTGGGCTGTAGCTCTGTCACACAGGAAAAACCTGACTGTAAGAACCTGTTGCTTACCTCATTCACACACCTCTTCATGATCCACCAGGACAGGAAACTGGGATACAAAAATAAAACAAGTTGAATCCTCCAGATTAAACCCTCCCCATTGTTACGTTGTTATGGTACGAGAGTGGCATCAAGCATTCACACAATCTGCACACCTTAGAGTTCACCCAAAAAATGACTTATTTTCTATCAATTGCACACCCTATGAAGCCTTGAATCCATGGATTGTTTTTTGTTTTTGTCGCATTCCTAAGCTAATAATTTGATACCGGCTAATGTATCCGGTAGGAGACACAAAGTAGATTATTTGTGTCTCCTACCGGAAATACACACGGTCATCAAATTATTGTTTTAGGAATGCCACAAAAACAAAAATAAATCGATGAAATCAAGGCTTCATGGGGTGTGTAATTGATAGAATATAAGTCTTTTTTTGGGTGAACTCCTCCTTTAATGAAGAGGTCTATGACAAGGCCCACTGAGAGCTACTTGATCTACTCCCCCTGTCTGTTCACTGCTTCACTCATCAATTCATTCATTCATTTGTTCACTCACATATACTCCCTGGGTTGCATAGAGGATCAGGGTGTCTTTGATGAAGTTTTCAAGTTCTTTAGGATTCTGAGATATGTAAACCGTAGGTATCGTAAAGCGATCGGGGTCGGAGGTGTCTCCCTGGGTATTGTGCCACGCTGCAGGCCTCTTGCTGTAAGCGTAATTGATGAAGTCGATTTGGTAGCGTCCTGTCATCTGAAGAGGAGCATTCTGGTGATGAAATGTCACAACATATGGAGGTCTGAATTTGAGTTCTCAACAGGCCTGAAAATGAATACCTGAACCATACCCAAGTGAGTTGAAGGCCGATTCCAATACTGCCCCTGAGACTGACCAAACCCCTTTCCCAAAATAAAAACAAACAGCGAGAGAGAGAAAGCAAGGGAGAGGAAATAGCTGTAATGTCCGTTTTAAAAACTTTAACCAGGGTCCCCCAGGGTTGTGAGCTTGTAGTCCTGCTAATTTTGCCTAATGTTCACCTCAGAATAGGGTTCATAGGCAGTTTCAAAATCAATTATTCCGACCGTCACATAATCCTATTCCCTGTACTTTACTTACTTTATTTGTTTATTTGGAAGAGACAGAACATATTTATGAACACAGCAACAAAACTACATATAGTAGAGTTAAATGTGGTGTAAATGCGTGGGAGTTAGCAAGGATGCAAATTTTCATCCGTAGACCCTGACATATAACAATAAAACGAGACATTACCGAAAGAAATAGATACATTTAAACTCAGACAAAAAAACAATACAGCAATATTTCTGTTCACTGCTTCACCCATCAATTCATTCACTCACTCGGGGGGAAGTTCTGTCTCTTTTCGGTAGGTTCTCTTTCTGCCTGTAAATGTGCAGCGCCCCCTGCGAGGACATGCTCTGTGGAGTAACCAAAATGAAAGGGGACACGTTACTTCCTCAAATGTTTTTTGAAGGGGGTTTAGCTTAATTTATATAGGATTGTAGAGAGACAAGAAACAGGGGAAAGAGACAAGAGGAAGGCTTTGAAACAGTTCTCCATGCTGGACTCAAACTGGCAACATTGTGTGGGTTAGGGTTAGGGTTGAAGTGAAATTAACATGTCATGGCTAATAAGTTTGAAAATGCATCATGAATCTACTAACTCACCTCTCCATCCTCATCCTCATGTGAGATTTCAACCACATATGTATCATGCCCACACCACGCTGCATGGCTATGAAAAGGATCATCCTGGAGATGAGAGGAGAAGAAGACACAATGAAATGTCACAACATACATCTGGATTAGAGTTATCGAGAGATGAACTGAACAGTATCTTTATATTTCAGGGTTGCTGTAAGCTCCTTCTCGTGCATCTGATGGTCGTATTGGTTTGGAGTGTTAGACATGATGGTTGTTAGTCTAACACTAATGCTACTTCTGTCAGTCAGTGCTACACGACAGACATTTCCAATGTACATTTATAGGCCAATAGTATACGTATAGTATAAGTACTAGTAACTTCCTCCCCTTGTGAGGTCATGATTCTTTTGGACAGCTGCTTTTCAGCAGTTATGGAAAACGTTATATAGTTTTAAGTCTTCATTATTTTTTTGTAAGCTGAAGCAGTGGTTACATTGGGGCTGGTTAAAGCCAAGAGATAGGACTATCATGTGTCTGGAAGCAGCAAGTGAAAGATGAGGGACACTGTTGCAACCTGCAAAATGCATCAATAAGTAACCTATTGAGTGTCATATTAGTTTGTAGGCCTAATTCATGTGTAGGCTACTTTCTCAATATTCTAACATTGCAAATGTGATCAATTCAATACAAACATACTTTTAGGAAAATAGACTACAACCATAAAGGTAGGCCTGTTCTGGCATAACAAAAAAGCTTTATTTTCTGCTATTACTGTAGGCCTATGTTCGTTTTCAAATGGTTTGTTAATGGAAAGGCAATCAAAAGCTAACTGAGGTAAGCTGGTAGCAAATTGAAGGAGAAGGCAATGTTTCAACATTTAACACACTTTAAGTTTACTGTCAACTTGACAGGCGGATATTTACCAGCTATACAAGATGTTCTACAACTGCATTGTATGCTACACTACTATGGCATGAGCGCCATCTAGTGGTTCAAACTTCAAATTAAAGGGGCCCTTTACAATTACCCTTAAACAAGCTTAGTGCTTTTAAGAGCCCTTCCAGTTTAGTAGACCTTGTATTGTGAATTGTACTTCTCATGTCTTACTAAATAAAGTACATCAATCAATCAATCAATCAATCAATCAATCAATCAATCAATCAATCAATCAATCCCTTAAACCAGTGGTTCTCAACCAGTGGTCCGGGGACCACCAGTGGTCCTTGAAGGGGTTCCAGGGGGTCCCCAGACAAATTAATAGTTACGAATCAAATTGACCCTTAACTCAGAGACCCTTAACTCTGAGAGTGTACAAATGAAATACAAAAAAAGAAATGAACACTGATGATGGTAGCCTACTACAGTGTAGATTAGGACCCCCAAGAAATCAAAATGGTTGAGTCCCTGGCATATCTTTTCAAATGGGGGTCCCTGGGCTAATACGTGTCAATTTGGGGGTCCTTGACACGAAAAAGGTTGAAAACCACTGCCTTAAACCGCTTGTTGTTTATATGTCACCGTCCGACGGGGTCGCGCACGGAAAAGAGCCAATCTACAAGCTCACATTGGCCCAATTCCAAACTCCACCCTAAGCCCTCAAGCCCTAAGCCCTCATTAGCTTAAGGTAAGTCAGCTGGTAAGTGCCTGAGTGTGGGAGGGTTTAAGGGTTCCAAAAGGGTACAAAAGCAATGGAACAGCCCTTTGTGACGTCCCACGTTACCTTGACGACAGATGACAACGTTGCCGTGACAACCAAAGATTCGACTGACACTTGCCTCCCTGTTTGAAACTTCGAATTTCTCTAAATATTATAAACTTTTATATTATAAAATATTATAAAAAAGAGACATTGTATCATGAGTGAAACAGCTATCGATACAGTCAATATAAGTAAATTATATGATAGCCTTAGGAGTAACTTTATATTTCTGGGACACGTTGCTATTTTGCACAACAACTTAGTACAACGAAGTATAAAATAGGGTTGATTAAAGTGTTTAATCAATTTATTTGATAATACAAAATCCATTACAATTTTTCCTTTAGAAATAAAATAAATAATAAATAAAAATAATCCCTCAAAAACCTGCTTTCTGAAGGTTCTCAAACGTTCAACTGAACTTCTTTTTATTTTTTTTATTCCATTCTCCTCACTAATGAACCCTGGCCTGATGCCATGACATGAATCCCCCCCCCTCCCCCGCCCCCCCGCCCCCCGCTACTGAGACCGGTGGTAAAAATACATATTAATTCTGCATTTATTTCTCGGCCAGCGACGTCGCAGAAGAAAGGCCTCTTTCCCTTTTAAATCCGGGCACCGTGGGTATCGGCGTCCTCTGGTAACTCCCACTACGCAATGTATTGTGGGCAATTTCTTTGCCAAAGTCTCCAAAGGTGCTGACTTACGGAAAGGGTGCAGAAAGGGGCGTTCCCGAGCCCTCGCTGACTTCAGGCTGACTTTCCGATTTCATTTGGAACAACCCTCAAGCCCTTACGGAGCTCACATGAACGCGCACCCAAGTCAATGAGTCAGTGAGGGGGTGGTTTGGAATTGGGCCATTATGTCCAGATCTGACATGCTGTGAGCTTGTAGATCGGTACTTTTGGATGTGGGAGGCTGGGAGCGGTGAACACGCTGTACGCAAAAAGTTGCATTGTCATTGTTGTCGTGAAGCAACCCCTTAACAGACGACGTCACACTGGCTGGCAACGAAACCCATTATATCAGGTCTCGTTAGGACGCGTCTCACTAGCCAACACACACAAGAGGGGGTTGGGGTGTGCTGAAACCAGTGCACCCCGAAACAGGTTGGGAATTGATTGCGTGAAACAATCACCTGTGCGTCCAGGCTCAATGTTAGTAAACAAATAATTGGTCGTCTTCAATGTTTTCAGGCCAAGGACCCCCTAGCTGAGAGAGAGATGAAGCAGGGACCCCCTCTTGTATAAAATTGTCCTCTTGTATAAAATTGTGTTTCAGATTATAAACTTTTTTTTTTTTTGACTTGCTCTTTTAGCCAAAAATAGCCAATCTACAAGCTCACAACAAGCTTGTAGATCTACTATTTTCGGCTAGTGTTCCCCTCAGAAAAGGAATTCTAGGGTTCAAGTGGTTAATGTAAAAAAAACTAAATCATATCACACAAAGATTTGGCAGACCCCCTATAGTAGCTCTGAGGACCCCCTGGGGGTCCCGGACCCCCTCTTGAAGACCCCTGGCCTACTTATATGGCTCTCACCAGGGTTTCCTCCCCCTCAATGTCCCGTAAGAACTCAAACACCAGTTCTTCTCCATCTTCGGCCATACCAACCAGGTACAACCGAAAGATGGAAGCGGTCTCCTCCTTTCTTTTGACTCGAAGGTACGTCTCCGTGATGTCTCGAATTTTTTTTGGATGTGCCCTGGGATCCATGTTGTAACTTGTCGTAGTTTGTTTGTTAGTTAGTTTTTGACTTGGTTGAAAGTGCGTACGCTCTCTTGGTTCAACTGACAAATTTGAACTGCCGCTCAAACTTGTGCATGACGTAGCAAAGAAATACATCATTTATAAGCTGTGGTGGAAAAAATACTCAAATTCTTTACTTAAGTAAAAGTACCAATACTGCAATATAAAAATACTCTGTTGCAAGTAAAAGTCCGGAATTCAAAATTTACTTGAGTAAAAGTACAAAAGTATTGGTATCAAAATGTACTTAAAGTACCAAAAGTAAAAGTACAAAAATATTTGAAAATAGCAGATCTACAAGCTCACAACTTGTGAGCTTGTAGATCGGCTATTTTCAAATAGCCTAGGTATAAAATAGGGCTAAAGTGGTTAATGTATGTTTCATTATATCATAATTTATATCTGAAAAGTAACATGTAAAGTTTTCAAGTATATGTAGTGGAGTAAAAGTACAATATTTGTCTATGAGGTGTAGTGGAGTAGAAGTAAAAGTATTGGAAATTAGAAATACTCAAATAAAGTACAAATACCTCAAAACTGTACTTAAGTACAGTACTTAAGTAAATGTACTTAGTTACTTTCCACCACCGTTTATAAGTCAAGCCTATGGATGCAGGATAGGTGGGCACTAGGGACATCTGGGCACCTCAATGTAAAATTATATATTAGGTCCAAAATGTTAAAACATTTAATATTTGAAAAATGGTCTAAAGTAAAGTATACATGATGTGAACATGCACAGTACATCATTATCAGACTTAAAATAAGTTAAAATTATAAATGTATCCTTCAACTTGTTTATGCCCCAAAATGACTGGATATACAGCTTTTGTAGAAATTGTAGAAATATTAGACCTTAATTGTCGAATGTTTAGCACGTTATAATCATGTGTACTTTACTTAACTTAAATACATTTACCAATTCTTTTGTTTTAAGATTTGGGGAAAAATAGCCAATTTAACACCGAGGTGCCCACTCTTCCTTAGTGCCCACCTATCCTGCTAGCGCCTACATGACTTTATAAATGCAATAGTGTCATAACCGTATGGTCTTAACAGATTAATACAATTAGTAATGGATACGTTTCTTATCAAACTGACTCGTTTATCATTTAGGCTAATTAGCTGGTGCCTGGCTGAAGTTGTCTAATGTCTACAGCCTGCTACTCTGCTAAGACACCTTTGTGAAAATGGTCCATAATTATGTTAATTTGTTTATAAACACCTTTTGGGTGTATATAAACACCCTGTTGGGTGCCTATTGGTCTTTCTATTGCCATTCTATATGTTTACAGGGTGGCTCTAAGAGGCACAGCCATAATAATATTGATGATAATAGCACTTTTAACACATTCATTAATTGTCTCTGCGTTTGCATATTGGAACGCGATTGCCCAGTGAATGTTTGAATCAGATTTTTTAAGTCAGTTGACAGACACCTCCACTTTCAGCAAAGGAATGTGGAAAACATATTCAGTGACTAATTTCCCACAGATACAACAAATCACTCAGTATTGTCAAGCTGCCGTTGTTCTCGTTCGGTGAGTATGCCAGTCTATGCCATGCATGGCATAATTTGCACATTGTAGTTTGCACAGAAAGGAATGCAGTCATGATTTTATTGTTGATTACATTTAACTGAACAATTTGGGTTGTTTCCTGTCCAGCTGAGCTGGCCACTCGGCTAACTAGTTCCACCTGTGGAGACAGCGTGTTTAGTGATAATCTGGCAAGTGCAATATGTGTGATATGAATGCAATAGAGACCAAGTGGAATGTGTGAGAGGTGCAATATGGGTAATGCTAAGTGATGATTGAAAGATTAACATGTACCAAGTTGGGCTGTTCTGTTTGCCAGTGTAACTGGGCTGGACCAAGTCAGAAGGGCAGCGGGGGGGTTGTACTGTGTATTTGGACTTGCTGTGCTGGTGTAATGTTGTAGTATGAGAATCATTATTGGTGTAGTTCATGGAGTTTTAAGATATTTTATGAGAGTTAGTGTTATGTGTATTTCTGTATTTGTATATTTGTTAAACTACCCCCCTTGACATGGTGGAGTCCTAATTGCCTCAGCTGCTCCAGCTGAGTATAAAACACTGCCAGTAACAAGCCTATTTAGTTAGTGGTAGGATGTGGAGCTCCTGTGTTGTCTTTTGACGGTGAATAAATACACCTTTTGGTTGCACTTTCCAAGTGCCTCTGTACTGCTTCCAGCCGCAAAATTGCTCATTCTCACAAGGATCACCGTACAAATGGAACCAAATGAACCATTTGTACACTCTCAGAGTTACAGACCTGTAAGGGTCCATTTGGAACCCCCTCAAGAAACCCTGAGAGTCCCTGCACCCCACTTTGAGAACCACTGTCTTACACACTGGTATCGGATCGGTACTCGGTATCGATCGATATGCAAATGATGGATATCAGAATCTGTATTGGGAAGGAACATTTTTTATCGGTACATACATCCCTAGTTTTTATTTAATTCATTTTCTGTTTAGCCGGTTCTCGAGTGATAGTACAAAGTTACAGTATACATACAGTATGTGCTTTTATGAGCTGCTGCCTGGATGCTTGCTAAATGTATATAACCTTACATGGCTTTCACTGTTTTTGTTCATGCCAGAGACAGTGAGGAATGTGTCTTCTAGTCACCATTCGGTGGAAGTCCATCAATTGGCCGACATCCAGATAATCACCAAGTCCATGAAGATGGTGACAGCTGCCAAGTATGCCCGTGCTGACAGGCACCTGAATCCTGCCCGTGTCTATGGAGTTCATCATGGTGTCCTCGGTATGTATACCTATTATGCCTTCACAATAGAATACACAAGGTTAATTTAACTCTTTGAATAATAAAAAAAAATACCTTTAGGTCCATTTTACACTTGAGTTAGAGTAACACTGAGGATTTTACTATGTAGGTCACTGAGTAATGGTTAGTTATTGTCTTCAACACGCCGGGAGGTAAAAATGTTTTCAATCTTCCCCGGTTGGTGAGCTATATGTGAATTAGATGTGATGGAGTTCTGGAAGCAGAGGCAAGGATATCACTGAGGATTCTGGAGTACTTGGAGGCCAGTCTGACATCGGTACTATGATGTCAGTACCCCATGTCAGAGTTACCCTGTTTTCAGAGTAGCCTTCTATAATTCCAGCCTATGCAGGCATATTTATGATGTCAGGGTTCTACGATGTCACTGGCGCACAACCGTAGATCTGCTGCGCCTGTGTCCCTTTTAAGGAGATCCCTAAACCTCACACAGGCATGAAGGGACATACACACTCCTGGAATTCTAGATATACAAGATGATAGATGATTGATTGATATTATACATAATTGCCAGACTGAAGGCAGGGTTGAGATTGTTTGCACCCGTGGAAGTTTTTGTTTGTGAATTCATTAACTGGGATCCACCATCCTGTCAGACATATTGCTGCCCAAATATGGAGTTCATACTTGGGCAAGTCGAGTGGATGATGCAAGATTCTCTGGCGAAGATATGCACTCCACTGAGAACACCTTTTCTAGGTATATTTATTCTTATTATAAAGAAATGCCCATTTGGAACGCATGCCCCTCCGGTCATGCAGTAAAGTATGTAACTGTTATAGACATTTTTGTATAAACTGGACATTTCTTGTGTCCACCATTCTTGCAGACAGGCTTTACAGAATATGTGGCTATATGACAGGACAACAGGTTGTTTGGTATGCCACAAATGACAGGAGCCCCCCCCTGTTTTTTCTTTTTCGCATGGACCCTTTCTTGCCTTTATTGACATTCGGTAGAGACAAGAAACTGGGAATTAGGGGAATGACATGCAGCAAATAGCCTCGAGTGAGATTTGAACCCAGGCCGGTTGCGCATGGACTGAGTCTTAATAATATGCGCTGAGGAGAACAGGTGAACCATCGGGGAACCATCGGGGTCTTTTGTGCCAATTTTCTGGACCTGGTTCTCTGCCTTTGTCATTCGTCATGACTGCCAGTTCCCACTGGATGTCATGTGGGAGTCCTGACTGCTCCAGACCGCACTGAATGACTGCTGACTTGCATAACGTTTTCAGAGTAGGACTAAAGTCTAAGATGTGCATGTGTTTTGAAAAGAGGAAGACACAATCTCCCACCATGCAACAGCCAGTTGTAGTCAATGTGTTTTTGGGTTTTTTGTTAAACCCAAGGGGAACCTCCCCCTTGGGTTTAACATTCTTCCAGGAGAAGGATTCTGGATTGAACTTCCACAGGTCATTGAAAGTAGAGTGGAAATTGTTTCCACCAAATATGTACAGCTCTCCATTGTAGGCAAAGGCTGAATGATACCAGCGTCCTCCTTGAAGGAGCGGTGCAGAAGGTGTGCTAAGCCAGGAGTTGGTCTCTGTGTCAAACACACTGATGTCGTTGGTCTCTGTGTCATACGCTCTGATGTCGAGGAAGTTCCCCTTCCCAGCTCCCCCAAATACGAACATCTTTGTCCCGATGATAGTGGCAGAGTGACCTTCTGAAACAGTGCCTCTGGTGTTAATTAAAGACCAGACCATTGTGGTGGTGTCCAACTTGTGGATGTCATTAGTGCGTATATACAGATTGTTGTTGCATCCTCCAAAGATATACATGACCTTCCCCAAGACACAAGCTGAGTGGTTCCACTTCCCCTCTGGAAGAGTCCCAAAAACCTTGGGCTTAAACCATATGTGGGTGTTGACATCAAAGGCATAAAGAACATTGCAGAACGTGGTTGTGCTTGCGTACCCCATATGCCCCCCCCACAGGTAGATTATATCTTCTATGAGCACAGCTGTGTGGTTGCTGCGCCCAGGAACCTCAACAGGAAGTTCTCCAGTTGACACTGGGGGCACATTCATCCAGATCAAAGATACTGTGTTGAAGACATACACATCAATCTGATCCGAGTAGCATTTTCCAAAGTAGTACACTTTGTGCCCAACTGCTACAGTAACATGACGTTGTGTACCTAGTCCTCCATTCTCTTCTTTGGTCACTGTCCAGCACAACATTTCTCTGTGTGTCTCTGTAATCTCTCTTGTCTGGCCTTTTTATTAGAATAAGTTGAAATCGGCTCTGTAGAAACACAAGAGTGTATTTGGGTTGTAAGGCTGAATACCCCTGTTAGTACAGAAGGTGCAGATCTCTCTACTGGTAAGAGTTTATTTAGAACCTGTCGAAGTCTTGAAGATCGAGTTTTGCAGATTTAGGCTTGATTATGTACGTCGAAGAGTCTGGGAGATAGTTCAAGACTGGGAATCACCGTTAGATCTGAGAATATCTCTGAGACTACTGGTGTCTTTTATATCGTCGGCTACAATGCTAATGTCATAACGGTGATGTCACTGACTGTCATAATCATATGCAGTACTAATGTCAGTCATGCCCATTCCATATATGGAGTCCACGATGTCAGACTTAAGCTGTGTTTTCATTTGTTTATTTTCGAATGGTATTCCCCTGTTTCCTAGGCTGTGTGTTTTCCACTTCCTGTCGATTTTGATCCAATGAAAGCCAATGAAACTGATCAGATGACCAATGATATCCAATGAAATCGACAGGAAGTGGAAAACATACAGCCTAGGAAACAGGTGAATACTCACATGAGAGGTGACTGACTGTAATCACACAAGACTATAACTTTAATCCATCTTTTTAAAAGTTCATCAGTGATTACCTTTGAAAGATGACGTGGTTCCAACTGTGTGCTTAACAACAAAGCATTTAAGGTTTAAATATAATTGGACCCAGGTTTGATGCACATAATCTGTATCTCTCAGATCCAAAGCGTTTACTATACCAGACCATACTAGACCAACTCACAGAAAACTGTTTACACCTGACCTTAGTTATTGCATAGCAAAGATAGGTACCTTTGTTATAACCATGCAACTGTGCTTTTCCCAAGACAAAGTTGTGTATGACTTTCACCATTTTATATACTAGACGTTACCAGTGCTGATCAGAGCACTGTCATGTGAAGCTTGGCTAATCAAATCCAGATATTTATGACCGGATTTCGCCATTCAAATTAGCATGTTACGTTCATGACTGGATTTGGCCAATCAAATTTTCAACATGCACGGATGTCAGACCCAACAGAAATTGTGTCAAATGCACATACAGTATTATGGAGATTTTCAACATGCACTAAGTCACAACAGAAACCATGTTAAATGCTATACGTACATTGATTTTCAACATACACTAACATAACAGAAATCATGTATTGTTAGATGCTGCTGCTGATGAACAACACCGATTTGCGTATGTGTCCCCTGGGTGCCTCTGATACGCCAATATGTGGGCATATCGATCAAATTGGCGGTTTCTGTTGTGTCTGACATCAGTGCAAGTTGAAAATCAAATCTCCATATTTGTGTATTTGGTTTATGTTGTGTATGACATCAGTGCATGTTGATCTCCATATATGTGCATTTGACATGACATCAGTGCATTTTTTCCATATATGGAGGGAGGGCGAACTCATTTGACATTTGCACTATGTGCATTTCTTTTTTATTTATTTAATTAATTATTTATGCCAATTTACCCCTCCCCACACACATGTGTGTATTGTCACTCCTGTTGTATCCTACTGACTCATCTGCCAGTGAGGAGCCCCCACAGGGAGGACATACTGAGCCTTCGTCCTACTCCTCCCGCACAACAGCTACGAGCCCCAGCTTGTAGGAGTAGGATCTCCTCTCTGGTCAGTAAGAATACATTGAGAACTCTAACATAGGAGCACTCATCCAAAGTTACTTCGACTATGCATGCACCTCATGGTACCATAGCATCACAAAGGCCTTAAAAACAAGGCTCCAGACATCCCAAAACAAAGTGGTCAGGCTACTGCTTGGCCTCACACCTACAACTCATCTAACCCCTGCTCACTTCGCTAGGGTGGGATGGCTCAGGGTAGAGGACAAGGTACCGCAGCTTGCAATGGGTCTGGTCTACAAGATACACTAAATCACAAAGACACCCATGTACCTGTGAAAATACTTCACAAACGTTAATGACGTCCACAATCACAACACCAGAGGGAGCTCCACTAATCACGTTCAACCCAGATTTGGTTCAAACAAGGGGTTAAATTCGTTCCAATCCATCTTTTTAAAAGTTCATCAGTGATTACCTTTGAAAGATGACGTGGTTCCAACTGTGTGCTTAACAACAAAGCATTTAAGGTTTAAATATAATTGGACCCAGGTTTGATGCACATAATCTGTATCTCTCAGATCCAAAGCGTTTACTATACCAGACCATACTAGACCAACTCACAGAAAACTGTTTACACCTGACCTTAGTTATTGCATAGCAAAGATAGGTACCTTTGTTATAACCATGCAACTGTGCTTTTCCCAAGACAAAGTTGTGTATGACTTTCACCATTTTATATACTAGACGTTACCAGTGCTGATCAGAGCACTGTCATGTGAAGCTTGGCTAATCAAATCCAGATATTTATGACCGGATTTCGCCATTCAAATTAGCATGTTACGTTCATGACTGGATTTGGCCAATCAAATTTTCAACATGCACGGATGTCAGACCCAACAGAAACTGTGTCAAATGCACATACAGTATTATGGAGATTTTCAACATGCACTAAGTCACAACAGAAACCATGTTAAATGCTATACGTACATTGATTTTCAACATACACTAACATAACAGAAATCATGTATTGTTAGATGCTGCTGCTGATGAACAACACCGATTTGCGTATGTGTCCCCTGGGTGCCTCTGATACGCCAATATGTGGGCATATCGATCAAATTGGCGGTTTCTGTTGTGTCTGACATCAGTGCAAGTTGAAAATCAAATCTCCATATTTGTGTATTTGGTTTATGTTGTGTATGACATCAGTGCATGTTGATCTCCATATATGTGCATTTGACATGACATCAGTGCATTTTTTCCATATATGGAGGGAGGGCGAACTCATTTGACATTTGCACTATGTGCATTTCTTTTTTATTTATTTAATTAATTATTTATGCCAATTTACCCCTCCCCACACACATGTGTGTATTGTCACTCCTGTTGTATCCTACTGACTCATCTGCCAGTGAGGAGCCCCCACAGGGAGGACATACTGAGCCTTCGTCCTACTCCTCCCGCACAACAGCTACGAGCCCCAGCTTGTAGGAGTAGGATCTCCTCTCTGGTCAGTAAGAATACATTGAGAACTCTAACATAGGAGCACTCATCCAAAGTTACTTCGACTATGCATGCACCTCATGGTACCATAGCATCACAAAGGCCTTAAAAACAAGGCTCCAGACATCCCAAAACAAACTGGTCAGGCTACTGCTTGGCCTCACACCTACAACTCATCTAACCCCTGCTCACTTCGCTAGGGTGGGATGGCTCAGGGTAGAGGACAAGGTACCGCAGCTTGCAATGGGTCTGGTCTACAAGATACACTAAATCACAAAGACACCCATGTACCTGTGAAAATACTTCACAAACGTTAATGACGTCCACAATCACAACACCAGAGGGAGCTCCACTAATCACGTTCAACCCAGATTTGGTTCAAACAAGGGGTTAAATTCGTTCCAATCCATCTTTTTAAAAGTTCATCAGTGATTACCTTTGAAAGATGACGTGGTTCCAACTGTGTGCTTAACAACAAAGCATTTAAGGTTTAAATATAATTGGACCCAGGTTTGATGCACATAATCTGTATCTCTCAGATCCAAAGCGTTTACTATACCAGACCATACTAGACCAACTCACAGAAAACTGTTTACACCTGACCTTAGTTATTGCATAGCAAAGATAGGTACCTTTGTTATAACCATGCAACTGTGCTTTTCCCAAGACAAAGTTGTGTATGACTTTCACCATTTTATATACTAGACGTTACCAGTGCTGATCAGAGCACTGTCATGTGAAGCTTGGCTAATCAAATCCAGATATTTATGACCGGATTTCGCCATTCAAATTAGCATGTTACGTTCATGACTGGATTTGGCCAATCAAATTTTCAACATGCACGGATGTCAGACCCAACAGAAACTGTGTCAAATGCACATACAGTATTATGGAGATTTTCAACATGCACTAAGTCACAACAGAAACCATGTTAAATGCTATACGTACATTGATTTTCAACATACACTTGTGACAAGGGTGAAATGAGGGGTTCTTAAAACTTTTGTAATTTGTTTTTATTGGTGCTTAATGTGTATAATTGCCTCATTTAACCCCACCATCTTATTATTTTTGTACCAATTATTATTACGCACTGTATTGTTTATAATTGTTTTCCCCATGATCCCCTGGTCACATGTATTGAGAGACATTGAGTGGTAGAGCGGCAGTCACGCGGTCACGCCCAAGGCCACGGTCATGGCCAATGTCCCCAGACAGACTGTCACCACGGACAAATGAAAGAAGAGGGAGGTGTGGTTTGGCAGGTATAAAAGCGGAGGCGGGACCGTTTGAAAGAGAGAACAGAGCACCCAAGTGACAGAGGCGTCAGTGAGGAGAAGGACAGCAGAGGGGAAGGTTGTGCCGAGACACGGAGTAGAGGAGTGCATAGATGAAGTAGACATACCAGCCACCTAGGAGTTTGGAAACCGAGGTGTGCCTACATTCAAAGGAGAAACCAAGAGGAGAAAGCGATCGAACCGAAGGGGAGGAAGAGGCGAGTGAGACCAGACCATATAAGGAGCGCTGAGACAGGAAAGTGGCGATAACGTTGCATACGCAACCAACTCAGCGCCAGGTGTAAAAACCTGGCTGGCGAGTGAGTATTCGAACAAGCAACGTTGAATCCCTGTATAACCACTGCCTGAGACAACGCAAATGTATCGTGTAAATGCACAGTGAACTGGTCTAGATCTCTATAATTGCAGGCGGAGAGAAAGAAGAGAGAAGACGAAGACGACTGGCCTCAAACCCTTTCCCATCTTACCCCCATATATGGACATGCAGCATTACCCCTGAACAAACCGTGTTGAGTATCTTGAAGCACTTTATTGGCACAGCACTTTACTTGAAAAGTATTTGTTGCACAGAAACCCCCCATGCTAAGGAACCCTTGTGATTAAGCCCCGCGTAATTTGCACAACTTTATAATTTATTTTATAGTTGTTGTGTAGATTAATTGTGTTTTGTATGTTTATATAGGTTTTATTAGTATAGTGTTTATTTGATTGTTTTTAAGGCACAGAAGCCAATGTATTAGGGACCCAATAAATATGACTTACCTTTTTTAATACACTGTATTCGTGTCCAGTTTCTTAAAGGGATATTCTCATGCCAGTGTTGTATTCTCAAAACCAAAAGTATTGAAACTTACCAGTTAACCTCGAACCTGTGAAAGCCTGAAGAAGAAGTTAAAGTGTATTCAAAGGGGACTTCCCTCTATAACAAAAGTGGCGTAGTCGACAAACAATTAGTTCAGATAGGACTCACAGTAATTACGCACCCAGCACTTTATTGTGCATTTATATTTTATTGTTGTGAGTTTTATTCTGGATTATTTATTAAAGGAGAAGAGTGCAATAGTACAAACAAATTGCAAGTCAAATGTGATACAATTTCGGCCCTGTTCACATATTTGGCGTTGGCGGCAGGACTGGTTGAGAACAAACACATGAGAATACCCTTAAGAGAAACTGTACTGTTTTGTTGTTTTTGTTGCTTTTTGTTTTTTGCTTTACGGATTCAGAATGATGATGATGGCGGTGTATCCCGGTGCCCCATGGTTACCCACCTTTGGTGGAACAGAAGGCGAGAGTAAATATAGGGAATGGAAAGACCAGATTAGAGGATTATTAAGTACCCAGGAACTACCAGAAATCAGGAAAGTTGCTATTATAATTAAAACGCTAACCAACGAAGCTAAACGGCAGATTAGTGTGGTTGAGGAGGGCGAACGCGACACAGTGGCAAAAGTTTTTAAATACTTAGATGCTTTATATAAAGAAACTGTCTCTGTCGCAGAAATGCGCTCACTATTCTATCGGTGCGCACAGCGCGCAGGAGAGAATGTACAAACTTACACCCTGAGACTTAGAGAGCTGTTTTGTGGGCTGCGGCAGCACGACCCAAGCACCGCTCCCTCCGAAGCCATTCTTCGTGATCAGTTTGTTATGGGTTTAGCTGAGGGCCCCCTGGGCCAAGCCTTAAAAATATATGCTCGACGACACCCAGATGAAGATTTTGCTGCTTTACGCGAAGAAGCCTACCTGTTAGCTGCTGAACATGGAACTACTGAAATAACGTGCCACGCTGTTAATCCTATTTCTGTCCCCTACCCTTCTCAGGACCCTGCTTGGAGAGAAAAATTAAAACAGGAAATCATGGACGACGTAAAAACTCAAATGCAAGGATTCACGCAGGAACTCATGAAGGAAATCAGACCGCTCCTCCGCACTGGCACCAATGACGCACGAGCGCGCACTCCACCGCCACCTGAGCGACGGTATACGGCCTCTCAGCGCTACGAATGGGATGAAGGAGGTAGGCCGATATGTAGCCAGTGTAGACAGGCGGGTCATATAGCGAGATTCTGTAGATCCGACCGAAGTCAGTTAAACTAGTACGCCCTGTCGCCGAGGTCCGGGGGGCAGAGGTGCAACGTTCACAAAAAAAGTTAAGGGCCAATGAAGTGTTTGTGGGGGAATGTCCGACAATTGGGATAACAATGGGGGGAGTCCAAATGAGGGGTTTATTAGATACGGGGTCTCAAGTCACATTGATGCAGCAGAGTTTGTTTAACGAAAAGTTCTCGCAAGATAAAATGGAAAATGGGCCTCTGGTGTTTAGCCTACGGGCAGCAAACGGCCTTGATCTACCCTATTCTGGCTATGCCATATTCGATTTAGAATTAGAAGGACTGAAAATACCGGGAAGAGGAATCGTAATTGTAAAAGATGAACATTGTATTGAGCCGCTGATCATTGGGATGAACGTAGTCCACGCAGTGTGGCATGCATTATTTAAACTCTCTGGGAGGTCTGTGTTTCCATGCCAACAGGAGAGGACACCATGGAAAAAAGCATTCGCCGCCTGTAGGAGAGTGGAGGCAGTGACCCACGAAGACGGAGCATTGGGCTATGTGTGGCCTGTCGGCCGACGGAGAATCCGAGTCCCCGCCCGCAGTGAGTTAGTAGTATGGGGCCGTGCCTGGAAAGGTCCAAATGGAGCCGAATACGAGGCCCTGATGGAGGCCATGCCGGAAGGAACTGATCTGGGAGTGGCCCGAGCGTTGGTCACCGTGCGTAATGGCCGAGTCCCCGTGCGCATCTGCAACCCCCACGCGTATAGCGTGACCGTGGGCAGACATCAAAAGTTAGGGAAGCTATATCCAGTGGAGGAGGCCGACGTCCGTGGACGACGAGACCTGAACCTGTCCCTAGGAACCGACGGAGCCGTGGAAGTGTCCCTGGTGAGCATCGAAGACGAGGGACCCGTGAAGACCTTACCTGAGGAGATGGAGGCGTTGACCCGGCGAGATGACCTACCTGACCAGCAGAGAGAAGAGCTGCATGCGATGATGTGTAAATGGAAGAAGGTGTTTGCAGTCCATAATGAAGATTTTGGGCAGACGGACGTGGTGCAACACCAAATACCAACTGGAGACGCGGCACCCATCCGCGAGAGGCACCGACCGCTGCCGCCCTCCATGTATAGAGAAATGAAGACCTTATTGAGTGACATGCTGGACAAGGGAGTGATAAAAGAGAGTTGCAGTCCCTGGGCAGCGCCCATTGTCCTGGTGAAGAAGAAAGATGGCAGCTGGCGTTTCTGTGTCGACTACCGTAAACTGAATGCCGTGACGCACAAAGATGCCTTCCCTTTACCTCGGATTGAAGAGACTTTAACAAGCCTGACCAAGGCTCAGTGGTTCTCCACACTCGACCTGGCCAGCGGTTATTGGCAGGTGGGTATGGACCCTCGGGATCGAGAAAAGACAGCGTTTACCACCCCTTTAGGACTGTTCGAGTTCCAACGTATGCCGTTCGGTTTATGTAACGCCCCCGCGACCTTCCAAAGATTAATGCAGCGATGCTTGAGTGGCCAGGTGACAGAGTCATTATTAGTGTACCTCGATGACATTATTGTATATTCACCTGACTTTTCCTCTCACATGCAGCACCTTGACCAGGTTTTCGAGCGGCTGTGGAGACACGGATTGAAACTGCGCCTCGATAAATGCAAGCTTCTCCAACCGGAGGTAAAGTTCTTGGGCCACGTTGTAGACAAAGAGGGAGTGCGCCCGGACCCTGAAAAGTTGGCTGCGGTAAGAGACTGGAACCCACCCTCGACTGTCCGCGAGGTCCGCGCTTTTCTAGGTCTGGCTGGTTATTATCGCCGCTTCGTGTCCTCATTTGCTGCCATAGCTAGGCCGTTAAATAGTTTGTTGATCGGAGTCCCGAATGATGTGAAGTCCCATCAGTGTAAAATAGAGTGGTCCCCTGAATGCCAAAACTCGTTTGATGCTCTTAAAACTGCCCTTACGCAGGCTCCAATACTGGCTTATGCAGATTATGACCGACCGTTTGTAGTGTATACTGATGCGAGTGGCCGCGGGCTCGGCGCCGTTCTGGCACAGGTCCAAGATGGCCAGGAGCGAGTAATCGCCTACGCCAGCCGAAGTCTACACCCTACCGAACAAAATGATGCAAATTATAGCTCCTTTAAATTAGAACTCTTGGCACTTAAATGGGCAGTGACCGAAAAATTTAAAGATTACTTAACTGGCGCTCATTTTACGATTTATACAGATAACAATCCTGTTGCGCATCTTCAAACAGCTCGACTAGGCGCGGTGGAACAGCGCTGGGCAGCCCAGCTAGCATCATTCACCTATGATATAAAGTACCGACCTGGGAAAAGCAATGCGAACGCAGATGCCCTGTCTAGGTTCCCTGTTCAACCTGTAGGAGTGGCCGTAGTGGAGTTGGCACCGGTGGAGAGAGAGGACGGGTGGGCTGGAGCTGAGTGGCGGGGAACACAGGATCGAGATCCGGACATCCAGATGGTGAAGAGTTGCGTAGAGCGGAGGAAACTGCCTACCCTTATGGAGAAGAGGAGTTGGTCACGGGAAGCCAGGCAAATGTTACGACAGTGGGACCGGTTGCGCATCAGAGACAATGTGTTGTATAGGCAAGTGATTGATCAGCATACACAAGAATGTTACTTACAGCTTGTTTGTCCAGGGGCGCGACGAGAGGAGGTGTGGAAAGGACTCCATGAGGCCTCGGCACACGCCGGAGTGGACCGGACTTTGGCGCAGCTTCGGCGCCGGTTCTACTGGCCGGGCATGGAGGGGGCGGTGCGACAGTTCCAGCGAGGTTGTGTTGCCTGCAGCCTACTGAAAGACAGGATAGAGCCCAGGGCCCCCTTACAGCCATTCGAAGTATCGTATCCTATGGAGGTAGTGGCTATTGATTTTCTCACATTAGGTAGGCCGAATGACGCATGGCAGAATATTCTTGTAGCAACCGATTTATTCACCAGGTACAGTTGGGCTATTCCAACGCGTGACCAAACTGCGCCCACGACTGTCCGTGCGCTTTGGACACATATTATTCAGCCATTCGGTTGCCCGGCTCGTTTCCATTCGGACCGAGGCCCGAATTTTGAATCCGAATTAATGCAGCAATTGTGTCATACATACGGTATTACTAAGAGTCGCACCACCCCTTACCACCCAGCTGGTAATGGGGGGGTGGAGAGGTTTAATCAAACACTGTTAAACATGTTGCGCTCTCTAGATACTGATCGCCAAGGCAGATGGAATGAACACTTACCTGAGTTAGTACACGCTTATAACAATACTGAACATGGTGCGACAGGTTATGCGCCTGCGTACTTAATGTTTGGTCGCCACCTGAGGCGTCCGGTAGATGTAGCATTAGGAGTACCGTTGTCACAAAATCGAATGGGAGTGGGAGATTGGGTGCAAGATCACCAGAAACGAATGGCCACAGCGTATAGGACAGCCGAGAAAAAAATGGTGCATATAGCAGGACAGCGTAAACAGGTCTATGACCGCCGAGCCGGTATGCCACCATTGTTACCTGGAGAGAGGGTGTGGGTACGAAACCGGAACCGACAGGGACAAGGTAAACTGGGCCCATGGTGGGACCCAGAACCTTTTGTGGTATTGGAGAGGGTGGGGGATGCGGGCCTAGTATACAGGATCCGACCTGAAAAAGGAGGGCGAGATAGAACGATCCATAGGAATGCATTAAAAGTGTGTATAGCCCCCAGGTCACCGATGGAGAGCCCCGAACCTGCCCCAGTAGCCGAACCGGTGGGACCAATATGGCCGCCTTATGTAGGGTTTTTCCCCGGTCCTAGGGAACCTGAAGGTCCGCGGCGCTCTGGAAGAGCGAACCAAGGACAGCCACCTGAGAGGTACGGGCATGACGTTTAGAACCAGTTGCCAGGGACTGCCAACGAAAAAGTAGGGGGGAATGTGACAAGGGTGAAATGAGGGGTTCTTAAAACTTTTGTAATTTGTTTTTATTGGTGCTTAATGTGTATAATTGCCTCATTTAACCCCACCATCTTATTATTTTTGTACCAATTATTATTACGCACTGTATTGTTTATAATTGTTTTCCCCATGATCCCCTGGTCACATGTATTGAGAGACATTGAGTGGTAGAGCGGCAGTCACGCGGTCACGCCCAAGGCCACGGTCATGGCCAATGTCCCCAGACAGACTGTCACCACGGACAAATGAAAGAAGAGGGAGGTGTGGTTTGGCAGGTATAAAAGCGGAGGCGGGACCGTTTGAAAGAGAGAACAGAGCACCCAAGTGACAGAGGCGTCAGTGAGGAGAAGGACAGCAGAGGGGAAGGTTGTGCCGAGACACGGAGTAGAGGAGTGCATAGATGAAGTAGACATACCAGCCACCTAGGAGTTTGGAAGCCGAGGTGTGCCTACATTCAAAGGAGAAACCAAGAGGAGAAAGCGATCGAACCGAAGGGGAGGAAGAGGCGAGTGAGACCAGACCATATAAGGAGCGCTGAGACAGGAAAGTGGCGATAACGTTGCATACGCAACCAACTCAGCGCCAGGTGTAAAAACCTGGCTGGCGAGTGAGTATTCGAACAAGCAACGTTGAATCCCTGTATAACCACTGCCTGAGACAACGCAAATGTATCGTGTAAATGCACAGTGAACTGGTCTAGATCTCTATAATTGCAGGCGGAGAGAAAGAAGAGAGAAGACGAAGACGACTGGCCTCAAACCCTTTCCCATCTTACCCCCATATATGGACATGCAGCATTACCCCTGAACAAACCGTGTTGAGTATCTTGAAGCACTTTATTGGCACAGCACTTTACTTGAAAAGTATTTGTTGCACAGAAACCCCCCATGCTAAGGAACCCTTGTGATTAAGCCCCGCGTAATTTGCACAACTTTATAATTTATTTTATAGTTGTTGTGTAGATTAATTGTGTTTTGTATGTTTATATAGGTTTTATTAGTATAGTGTTTATTTGATTGTTTTTAAGGCACAGAAGCCAATGTATTAGGGACCCAATAAATATGACTTACCTTTTTTAATACACTGTATTCGTGTCCAGTTTCTTAAAGGGATATTCTCATGCCAGTGTTGTATTCTCAAAACCAAAAGTATTGAAACTTACCAGTTAACCTCGAACCTGTGAAAGCCTGAAGAAGAAGTTAAAGTGTATTCAAAGGGGACTTCCCTCTATAACAAAAGTGGCGTAGTCGACAAACAATTAGTTCAGATAGGACTCACAGTAATTACGCACCCAGCACTTTATTGTGCATTTATATTTTATTGTTGTGAGTTTTATTCTGGATTATTTATTAAAGGAGAAGAGTGCAATAGTACAAACAAATTGCAAGTCAAATGTGATACAATTTCGGCCCTGTTCACACACTAACATAACAGAAATCATGTATTGTTAGATGCTGCTGCTGATGAACAACACCGATTTGCGTATGTGTCCCCTGGGTGCCTCTGATACGCCAATATGTGGGCATATCGATCAAATTGGCGGTTTCTGTTGTGTCTGACATCAGTGCAAGTTGAAAATCAAATCTCCATATTTGTGTATTTGGTTTATGTTGTGTATGACATCAGTGCATGTTGATCTCCATATATGTGCATTTGACATGACATCAGTGCATTTTTTCCATATATGGAGGGAGGGCGAACTCATTTGACATTTGCACTATGTGCATTTCTTTTTTATTTATTTAATTAATTATTTATGCCAATTTACCCCTCCCCACACACATGTGTGTATTGTCACTCCTGTTGTATCCTACTGACTCATCTGCCAGTGAGGAGCCCCCACAGGGAGGACATACTGAGCCTTCGTCCTACTCCTCCCGCACAACAGCTACGAGCCCCAGCTTGTAGGAGTAGGATCTCCTCTCTGGTCAGTAAGAATACATTGAGAACTCTAACATAGGAGCACTCATCCAAAGTTACTTCGACTATGCATGCAAGGCTCCAGACATCCCAAAACAAACTGGTCAGGCTACTGCTTGGCCTCACACCTACAACTCATCTAACCCCTGCTCACTTCGCTAGGGTGGGATGGCTCAGGGTAGAGGACAAGGTACCGCAGCTTGCAATGGGTCTGGTCTACAAGATACACTAAATCACAAAGACACCCATGTACCTGTGAAAATACTTCACAAACGTTAATGACGTCCACAATCACAACACCAGAGGGAGCTCCACTAATCACGTTCAACCCAGATTTGGCTCAAACAAGGGGTTAAATTCGTTCTCCTGCTATGCCACAAAAATGTGGAATGCCCTACCATCGGAAAGTGTAAATAAAAAAGTGTAAATCCCTACTCTCCTTCAAAACCGCTCTAAAAGAGCACTTACAGGTGGCTGCATTTCGGAACTGGCCCCTGTAAAAGTCAAAGCCTAGCCCCCCCCCCCCTTAAGCTGTTTATTGTACATATTTTAGTTTTTTAACTGTTTATATTTGCATAGTAGTGTATATTTGTATGTCATTAAATGTTTCGATGAATTGAGTACAAAGGACCCCAATGGAAACAAGCCATAGGCTTTCTTGGGTTTAAAATCCTCTTAGCAGACCTTGTATTGAACTGTACTTTCCTGTGCTTTTTTTGGACGTGGAGCTCCTTATATGGATCCTTATTGTTCACCCACCCACCCACTGCCCAGCTATTAGGCAATTTTAATTGCCTAATAGCAATTGTGTGCACATTTTGTTAAACACTCTTGAATGCTTGCTGAGTTACACTTTTTTTGTGTAAATATGTAGCTGTGTGTAAAAACAATGCTTTCAAAATAAATGTTAAACGTCTTAGTTGAAACAGATTTATTGTAAAACTGTGCATATAGGCAATAAACAAAACAATTTTATCTTCTTTATGAGCTAAAACATTAATGTTAAGCATCTCAGTTAAAACTGATTTATTTTAAAACTCATGTGTTTTTTATTTTAAAACTCATGTTCCTGCCATGTAACCTCAGGCAAAAAAAAACTAAACAATACAGCAATATGTCTGTTCACTGCTTCACTCATCAATGCATATGTGGCTATATAGGCCCAGTTAGGTATTTTCGTGTCCTGCATGTAAAAGAAATCACTGTGCAGTAAAAAACTAAAACAATTTCATCTTCCCCCGTGCATCTCTGCCTCCAGTCATCGTCCAAGTAACCTGCAACAAAGGAGGCCAGAGGTCATGTCAGTGAGCCACTAGTCTCGCGTAGCTCATGCAGACAACTATTCCATAATCTCCGAATGCTATACAGTCTGGAACTACTACACCTACCCAAATCCAAGACAGGAAGCTGTCATCTGTTCGTCATTTCTGTTCACGAAAAGATATCTTAAAATGTCTTTACATTTAATGTTTTAATTTCCATTTGATATTGCTGCATCAAAATCCATTGCAAACATTTTGTTTAAAGCCTGATATTGGCCATTGGTAATAGTTAACTGGTGTATCGCTTGGGCTGTAGCTCTGTCACACAGGAAAAACCTGACTGTAAGAACCTGTTGCTTACCTCATTCACACACCTCTTCATGAACCACCAGGACAGGAAACTGGGATACAAAAACAAAACAAGTTGAATCCTCCAGATTAAACCCTCCCCATTGTTACGTTGTTATGGTACGAGAGTGGCATCAAGCATTGACACAATCTGCACACCTTAATGAAGAGCTACTTGATCTACTCCCCATGTCTGTTCACTGCTTCACTCATCAATTCATTCATTCATTTGTTCACTCACATATACTCCCTGGTCTGCATAGCTGATCAGGGTGTCTTCGATGAAGGTATGTAGGTATCGAAAATTGATGGGGGTCGCCGGGTCGGAGGTGTCTCCGTGGGTATTGTGCCACGATGCAGGGCTCTTGCTGACTGTAAGCATAATTGATGAAGTCGATTCGGTAGCGTCCTGTCATCTGAAGAGGAGCATTCTGGTGATGAAATGTCACAACATATGGAGGTCTGAATTTGAGTTCTCACTAGGCCTGAAAATGAATACCCGAACCATACCCAAGTGAGTTGAAGGCCGATTCCAATACTGCCCCTGAGACTGACCAAACCCCTTTCCCAAAATAAAAACAAACAGCGAGAGAGAGAAAGCAAGGGAGAGGAAATAGCTGTAATGTCCGTTTTAAAAACTTTAACCAGGGTCCCCCAGGGTTGTGAGCTTGTAGTCCTGCTAATTTTGCCTGATGTTCACCTCAGAATAGGGTTCATAGGCAGTTTCAAAATCAATTGTTCCGACCGTCACATAATCCTATTCCCTGTACTTTACTTACTTTATTTGTTTATTTGGAAGAGACAGAACATATTTATGAACACAGCAACAAAACTACATATAGTAGAGTTAAATGTGGTGTAAATGCGTGGGAGTTAGCAAGGATGCAAATTTTCATCCGTAGACCCTGACATAAATAAAACGAGACATTACCGAAAGAAATAGATACATTTAAACTCAGACAAAAAAACAATACAGCAATATTTCTGTTCACTGCTTCACCCATCAATTCATTCACTCACTCGGGGGGAAGTTCTGTCTCTTTTCGGTAGGTTCTCTTTCTGCCTGTAAATGTCGTAGACATAATCGTTTTCCTCTTCGTGGTGCATCGAGGACATGCTCTGTGGAGTAACCAAAATTAAAGGGGACACGTTACTTCCTCAAATGTTTTTTGAAGGGGGTTTAGCTTAATTTATATAGGATTGTAGAGAGACAAGAAACAGGGGAAAGAGACAAGAGGAAGGCTTTGAAACAGTTCTCCATGCTGGACTCAAACTGGCGACATTGTGATTATGTGGGTTAGGGTTAGGGTTGAAGTGAAATTAACATGTCATGGCTAATAAGTTTGAAAATGCATCATGAATCTACTAACTCCATCCTCATCCTCATGTGAGATTTCAACCACATATGTATCATGCCCACATCCTAGATGGTCAAGAAAAGGAAAATCCTGGAGATGAGAGGAGAAGAAGACACAATGAAATGTCACAACATACATCTGGATTAGAGTTATCAAGAGATGAACTGAACAGTATCTTTATATTTCAGGGTTGCTGTAAGCTTCTCGTGCATCTGATGGTCGTATTGGTTTGGAGTGTTAGACATGATGGTTGTTAGTCTAACACTAATGCTACTTCTGTCAGTCAGTGCTACACGGTCTCTCAAGAGTCAAGACATTTCCAATGTGCATTTATAGGCCAATATTATACGTATAGTATAAGTACTAGTAACTTCCTCCGCTCGTGATGTCATGATTCTTTTGGACAGCTGCTTTTCAGCAGTTATGGAAAACTTTATATAGTTTTATGTTTTTGTATTTTCATACAAAATGTTTGTTTTTTTAAAAGCAACTGATATTTTTGTCAAGATATGGAGTATGTAAATATCTGAAGTTGTTGATCGATTGATTGACGTACTTTATTTAGTAAGACATGAGAACAGTACATGACAGTACATAACAGTACATGGAAGTACAAATTCGCAATACAAGGTCTACTAAACTGGATAGCTCATTAAGCACTTAGCTTGTTTAAGATGAGATCCCCATGCACACAAATCATGATGACATATAAGAGACAGACAGATATACACACTACTATACAGAATGTCATACAATCAGTTTACAGTTTACTGGTATGAAGAGTGAAAAATATGTACAAAAGAAGAAAGAGAGAGGGGGGGGGGGGTAGGGGGTAGGTTAGGTTAGGACATGGGGTAGGTTAGGACTTGGACAGGGGCCATTTTTGAATTGCAGCCTCCTGAAGGTGTATCTTTTGGGCATTTTTGAAAGTGAGTAGGGTTTTACACTCCTTTACTCCTTTTGGTCGGGCATTCCACATTTTTGATGAATAGCATGTTGTTGCCTACCTTTAAGTTTAATGGGCAATACATTTCACGTTGGACTTACTACTGTTATTAACTTGAAGGTATACTGATTGGTTATCATACCATGTTTGAATAATTTATTTTGTGAGATTACCGCATTACAATAGGGACAGCTGTGCTCCAGTCCAGCAATTATTTCAAACTGGATAGGTTAGTAAACTTCTACTAGGCACTAAAATACATTTTAAGTAATCAATAAGTAACCTATTGAGTGTCATATTAGTTTGTAGGCCTAATTCATGTGTACTTTCTCAATATTCTATTATTGCAAATGTGATCAATTCAATACAAAAATACTTTTAGGAAAATAGACTACAACCATAAAGGTAGGCCTGTTATGGCATAACAAAAAAAAGCTTTATTTTCTGCTATTACTGTAGGCCTATGTTCGTTTTCAAATGGTTTGTTAATGGAAAGGCAATCAAAAGCTAACTGAGGTAAGCTGGTAGCAAATTGAAGGAGAAGGCAATGTTTCAACATTTAACACACTTTAAGTTTACTGTCAACTTGACAGGCGGATATTTACTAGCTATACAAGATGTTCTACAACTGCATTGTATGCTACACTACAATGGCATGAGCGCCATCTAGTGGTTCAAACTTCAAATTAAAGGGGCCCTTTAATTACCCTTAAACAAGCTTAGTGCTTTTATGAGCCTACTAGTTTAGACCTTGTATTGTGAATTGTACTTCTCATGTCTTACTAAATAAAGTACATCAATCAATCAATCAATCAATCAATCAATCCCTTAAGTAAACCGCTTGTTGTTTATTTTTCACCGGGGTCGCGCACGGAAAATAGCCGATCTACAAGCTCACAGCATGTCCAGATCTGACATGCTGTGAGCTTGTAGATCGGCACTTTTGGACGTGGGAGCAGTGCGACACGCTGTATTCTACGTCGAAGTATAAATTGAGCTTACATGGCAAAAAGTTGCATTGTCGTCGTGAAGCAACTAGGATATAGCCTACTTCAGGGGTCTTCAACGTTTTCAGGCCAAGGACCCCCTAGCTGAGAGAGAGATGAAGCAATGACCCCCTCTTGTATAAAATTGTTTTTCAGATTAAACTTTTTTTTTTTTTTTTAACTTGGTCTGCTCTTTTAGCCAAAAATAGCCGATCTACAAGCTCACAACAAGCTTGTAGATCTGCTATTTTCGGCTAGTGTTCCCCTCAGAAAAGGAATTCTAGGGTTCAAGTGGTTAATGTAAAAAAAAAAAAAATCATATCACACAAAGATTTGGCGGACCCCCTATAGTAGCTCTGAGGACCCCCTGGGGTCCCGGACCCCCTCTTGAAGACCCCTGGCCTACTTATAATGGCTCTCACCAGGGTTTCCTCGCCCTCATGTTCAGGGGCGGATTTAAGAAGTTAGGGGCTCCAAGCAAAGCTCTGGTTCGGGGCCTATTTTGCGCGCGTGAAAATGCGAAGAATTTGTTTTTTAATTAAGAAAAAAAAAAGGGGGGGGGAGGTGGGGGCTCCCATGCCTTGGGGCTCCAAGCAAGTGCTTGGTATGCCTAGTGCAAATATCCGCCCCTGCTCATGTTCCCTTAAGAACTCGAACACCAGTTCTTCTCCATCATCGGCCATACCAAGCAGGTACAACCGAAAGATGGAAGCGGTCTCCTCCTTTCTTTTGACTTGAAGGTACGTCTCCGTGATGTCTTCAAATTTTGGATATGCCCTGGGATCCATGTTGTAACTGGTCGTAGTTAGTTTGTTAGTTAGTTGTTGACTTGGTTGAAAGTGCGTTGGCTCTCTTGGTTCAACGGACAAATTTGAACTGCCGCTCAAACTTGTGCATGACGTAGCAAAGAAATACATCATTTATAGCCAAGCCTATGGAAGCAGGATAGGTGGGCACTAGGGACATCTGGGCACCTCAATGTAAAATTATCTATTCGGTCCAAAATGTTAAAACATTTAATATTTGAAAAATGGTCTTAAGTAAAGTAAGTAAAGTATACATGACGTGAACATGCACAGTACATCATTATCAGACTTAAAATAAGTTAAATTTATAATTTTATCCTTCAACTTCTTGTTGATGCCCCAAAATGACTGGATATACAGATTTTGTAGCAATTGTAGAAATATTAGACTACTACTATATTAGACTATTAGGCTACCATGATAGCCAAAAATATGTACAGATTGAGGGCAGGTATACAGACAACGGTTATAACTTATAGACCTACATGACATATATAGCCTATTGGTCTTTCTATTGCCATTCTATATGTTTACAGGGTGGCTCTAAGAGGCACAGCCATAATAATATTGATGATAATAGCACACACATTCATTAATTGTCTCTGAGTTTGCATATTGGAACGTGACTGACCAGTGAATGTTTGAATCAGAATTTTTAATCAGTTGACAGACACCTCCACTTTCAGCAAAGGAATGTGGAAAACATATTCAGTGACACATTTCCCACAGATACAACAAATCACTCAGTATTGTCAAGCTGCCGTTGTTCTCGTTAAATGCTGGTATCGGTTTCGGTGAGTATGCCAGTCTATGCCATTCCCATACAGTAGGCTACCACATCATTTATTACGTGATGATACGTCATATACAGTATCATTATTATAATCAATTATTTTGTATTTTGAATGCTTCAGTTGATGTTGCACTATACTGTCTTTTATATTTTTATTTTATGTATTTATTCCTTTATCAGTGGTTCTCAAACCTTTTCATTTCAACAGAGAGGTCCTCTGTTACTTTCCATTTGCACATGTAGGCCTACATTGTAACCTTTATTTATGGATTGATTAATTGCATAGCATATGGTCACTTTGGTATTTGCATGGCATAATTTGCACATTGTAGTTTGCACAGAAAGGAATGCAGTCATGATTTTATTGTTGATTACATTTAACTGAACAATTTGGGTTGTTTCCTGTCCAGCTGAGCTGGCCACTCGGCTAACTAGTTCCACCTGTGGAGACAGCGTGTTTAGTGATAATCTGGCAAGTGCAATATGTGTGATATGAGTGCAATAGAGACCAAGTGGAATGTGTGAGAGGTGCAATATGGGTAATGCTAAGTGATGATTGAAAGATTAACATGTACCAAGTTGGGCTGTTCTGTTTGCCAGTGTAACTGGGCTGGACCAAGTCAGAAGGGCAGCGGGGGGGTTGTACTGTGTATTTGGACTTGCTATGGACATGGTGGAATGTTGTAGTATGAGAATCATTATTGGTGTAGTTCATGGAGTTTTACGATATTTTATGAGAGTTAGTGTTATGTGTATTTCTGTATTTGTATATTTGTTAAACTACCCCCCTTGACATGGTGGAGTCCTAATTGCCTCAGCTGCTCCAGCTGAGTATAAAGCACTGCCAGTAACAAGCCTATTTAGTTAGTGGTAGGATGTGGAGCTCCTGTGTTGTCTTTTGAAGGTGAATAAATACACCTTTTGGTTGCACTTTTCAAGTGCCTCTGTACTGCTTCCAGCCGCAAAATGGCTCATTCTCACTAGGATCCCCGTACAAATGGAACCAAATGAACCATTTGTACACTCTCAGAGTTACAGACCTGTAAGGGTCCATTTGGAACCCCCTCAAGAAACCCTGAGAGTCCCTGCACCCCACTTTGAGAACCACTGTCTTACACACTGGTATCGGATCGGTACTCGGTATCGATCGATATGCAAATGATGGATATCAGAATCTGTATTGGGAAGGAAAAAATGTTATCGGTACATACATCCCTAGTTTTTATTTAATTTATTTTCTGTTTAGCCGGTTCTCGAGTGATAGTACAAAGTTACAGTATACTGTACATACAGTAGGATGCTTGCTAAATGTATATAACCTTACATGGCTTTCACTGTTTTTGTTCATGCCAGAGACAGTGAGGAATGTGTCTTCTAGTCACCATTCGGTGGAAGTCCATCAATTGGCCGACATCCAGATAATCACCAAGTCCATGAAGATGGTGACAGCTGCCAAGTATGCCCGTGCTGACAGGCACCTGAATCCTGTCCGTGTCTATGGAGTTCATCATGGTGTCCTGGGTATGTATACCTATTATGCCTTCACAATAGAATACACAAGGTTAATTTAACTATTTGAATAATAAAAAAAATACCTTTAGGTCCATTTTACGCTTGAGTTAGAGTAACACTGAGGATTTTACTCTGTAGGCGTCTTGAATTTTGTAATGTCTGTTAATGGAATGATTCATTCTACCAACTTTATTATAATATAATTCAGCCCTGTGTTTCTGGCTGCAGCTAATCTTGCATATACTACTGGGCTGATCAGTGTCATATTTCTTGTGCTTTCATCATCATCATACACCTCAGTTCAGGTCAGTTTGCTGTTGTTCAGTTCTGTTCAATTTAAAGGACTTCATTTGCAGGAAAGTTTCAAGAACATCTTGCCAAAGCATCACATTTATCCAAATATTTGGACAATAGCCTCAAAATAACAGTGACATTCAACTTTAACACAACATTAAGATTAATACCGGCAGTATATTAATTACTAGCAGAGAACACGGTGCTTCGTGCCATGTTATCATCATATTGCTTGGTGTTGCCAGGATTATTGTGCTGACGTGCCGCAAAAAGACACGTTGATCAGTGTACAGATTCTGTTACCCAGCATTGGCTGGATTATTGCATGAGTGAAATAGGCCTCTCCCTCCCTGCCCTACTCTCTCTCTTTCTCTCCCTGTCTCTGTCTCTGTCTCTCTGTCGCGCTGAGTGAACTCTGGCCTGACATCACACACAACAGAACCTGTTGACCAGTGGTGGAAAAAGTACTCAAATTCTTTACTCAAGTAAAAGTACCAATACTGCAATATAGACATACTCCGTTACAAGTAAAAGTCCAGAATTCAAGATGTATTTGAGTAAAAGTACAAAAGTAGCGGCATCAAAATGTACTTGTACCAAAAGTAAAAACTAAAATGTTTGAAAATAGCAGATCTACAAGCTCACAACGCGTCGCGATGCGACGCGTTGTGAGCTTGTAGATCGTCTATTTTCAAATAGCCTATGTATAAAATAGGGCTAAAGTGGTTAATGTATGTTTCATAATATCATAATTTATATCTGAAAAGTAACTAGTATCTAAAGTTTTCAAATAATTGTAGTGGAGTATAAAAGTACAATATTTGCCTCTGAGATGTAGTGGAGTAGAAGTAAAAGTATTGGAAATTGGAAATACTCAAGTAAAGTACAAATACCTCAAAATTGTACTTAAGTACAGTACTTAAGTAAATGTACTTAGTTAATTTCCACCACTGCAGACAACAGAACCTGTTAACTAACAAGTCCAATTTGCGTTGATGTGGTTCATGTCCATATTTTCCATTGTCTAACAGCGCTCATAAAAAGCAACAAAAATGTATAATATTCACTGATTGTAAGAGGAAGTGCATCTCTGTCTCAGCCTCACCTGTCGAAATAGTGACCACTTTACTGTTTTCTTTTGGTTGCCATTGATTGCCAATCCGAGGTCACTGAGCCTGTATTTGGTTAGGATCTGTCTCTGCTTGTTCAGTTCAGTGCGTGTCCACCAGAGTGCGCTGTTTGATAACAAATACCTTGTCTGTCAGACCTATGTACCAACCTGCAGGCTGCATGGAAGTAGGATGTGTATATGGAGTGGGTCCAAACTGCTATAATGCTGGGTAGGGGATTGTTAGTTAACCAGTGGAAGTCAGCTCATGCACCATCAATCATAGATTAGCACAATCTACTAATCAAGACAGCATATGAACGGCCGGGTATCCTTCTCTATGACGGCAGAATAGATCAGTTTCACCTGGGAAAGATTTCTTCACAACATTAATGGCTTGTAATGACAGACTATCGACCTACTATCGGCTCCCTTATATTTATATTATATATATTATACAGGAATCTACTATTCATATTTAGTTAGATTTATAACGTAGCCTCGTGTTTTGTTTTCTCTTTCTTTATTCTTTTATATAAATATTTATTTTTTGTTATTATTGTTTTGTTCTATTGTGTGTGTGCTGTTGTGTTAGGTTTGGTTTGCAGGGTTCCTAGTCATGCTCAGGGTTGTTTATATATTTTTCTTGGTCCTGTGTATTTGTTGGTTTATTTGTATTGTAAAAACAAATCTGAAGTATAAAGAATCTAATAAATTACTAATGACACAAAAAAGCAAGTAGGATATGCAGAGCAAAAGTGATTAACACTATCGGATAGGGGTCTCAGGAAATACTTAGTATTTAATATTTACTTAATACTTACTTAATATCTAGTCCTAATATATCTTAATTGGTTTATTATGTTCAACAGACAACTGGTTCGTATTTTATTTGTGTTTCACACGTTCTGGTGCAGGTCCATTGACGAGAGTATTTAAAATGTATAGTCTGACCTGAGTCCAGCCTTGTTTCATCCCTACTATATCTGACCCTTCATGGACAGACAGACCAAAAAAACAAAACCAAAAAACAATGGTTTGCGGTTCTAGTGAATCTAATGTCTTTATATAGACCAAGGGTGGGAAACCTTGATGATGGGGAGGGCCACTATATTTCCACACTCACTCCAGAGGGCCACATTGCATATATACTGTCTCTCCAAATTTTAACTTTTTTCGCCATTCTATGTCACACCAAAATAGCAAAAATAGCAGATCTACAAGCTCAAAACACGTTTTGAGCTTGTAGATCTGCTATTTTTGCTATTTTTGAATCGGAATCCAGATTTTTTTGTGCTATTTTTGAATTGGAATCCTGAAATGTAAAATTGTTATTTAATTTCAAATGCATTTAGTTATACTTATGTTAACTTTATCAACTTCAATACAAATACATTGGACATAAAAAAGACAATATAATTTAAATACTAATATAGACTGAAGTCATTAAAGCGGGTCATGTTTGCATGTTTGGTATTGTAACAGCTGAAATCAATAATACATCACTATTCTGAATATTAACCTGCGGGCCGCATTAAGTGAAGGTGGGGGCCGCATGTGGCCCCCGGGCCGCCAGTTGCCCATGTATGATTTAGACACACCGAGAGGCTGATGAAGTGATGCTACTGAAGCTGGAGCAAGGTGCTTGTGGTTTGCCTCTGTAATTCTTCCATGTCTGCATGTGTATGCACTTGCACTATAGTTTGTGCGCGTGAGACGATATTGCATGCATTTGGAACGCATGCATGCATTCTTGTGCATGCCTGCCTCCAGTGCGAGCGCACGTGATGTAGCCTACATGTCCTGCAGGACTTGTTTGTGTATTGTATTTGTGCTTGTTATTGTTTGCTCCCGAGGGGAGCGAATGCATCTGAACACTGAAATTACAGCGATGGCAGCCCCTGATAAAGCATAGTCACAGAGCGGCCTCAGATAAAATACAGCCAGAGAGCAGCTTCGGATAAAAACGTACTCACAGAGCAGTCTCTGATCAAACACAGCCACAGAGCAGCTTCTCATCTCAATTAAAGATTTTGGGAATTCTGTACAACCTTCTGGAATTCTGATCCCTGATCGGAAATATTCCCAGACTCGGGTCTTTGCATGTTGACGGTGTGTGAAATGGAGTATAAAATGCTGAAAGCTGCTTTCTTTCTTGACTTTTTTTTTAAGAAGCAGAGAATTAACATGGTGCCTCTGCTGTTATCAGTCTCCTATTAGAATGTCTTATGATTAAACTGTAAAGGTGTGTAACCGTGGTGCGCACGGGTGATTTGACAGTCGGTGCCGTAATGTCTGTGTCATGGAGTGAGTCCAAGTGTGCATGTACGTGCATGTGGTGTTCAGGTGTGGTGCTGTGTATGAGCAGGCAGGCATTGTGTCTAGGCATGCACACCTGTATTAAAGTGTGTGTGTGCGTTCGCATGTGTGTGTGTGCGTGCGAGCCAGCCAGCCAGCCAACGAGCGAAGACATGTGAACATTGTATTCGGGGGGCCTCGGCCGTGGCTCTGTATTAGCTCCCCTCGTTATCGTTATCAGCCTCTCCCCATTGTGACACAACGGGCGGAAAATGATTAGAGGAACAGGTGACAATGGAGGCAGAGATTTCTTGCCTTTACCCGGGGCACCGCCGTGTGTCAGGTACAGAGGCATTACACTCACCAGAAGAGAGGGAGGAGAAGAGAGGGGCCACATAAAGGGGCTCTTTCTTATTTTAAAACATTCATGTCTTCTTCACAGAGCAGAATGGGGGTTTCATTGGAGCCAATTGACTCACCCTCTTTCTCCTCGCTCCCCCCCCCCCCCCCCCCCCACCTCCCTCTGCCATCACTGGTACAAGGGACAATCACAGAGAGAGAAGAGCATGGGAGCTCTGGTGCTGATAACACACACACACGCACACGCACACACACACACACACACACACACACACACACACACACACACACACACACACACACACACACACACACACACGTGACATACCTCACCCATGGCTTTTTTATGGTCTCCCAACACTGCACCTATATTTGACCCCCTCTCTCTCTCCCCCTCCAACCTTCATCTCCCTTTTGTCCCTCATTCCACCACCCTCTTCATCCCTATACTCTTCTGCTTCACCCCTCTATCCATCTATCTCTCCATTTCTCCCCCGGTCTCCTCTCTCTTCTGTGATCAGACCCCAGGAGAGGAGAGGAGAGGAGAGGAGGGGGCGATGGGGAGGAAGGAAGGCCACGGTTTGTTTCCCACGGCAACGGATGGAGCGCTATGTATCTGTGTGTGGGTGCGTGTGCGTGCGTGCGTGCGTGCGTGCGTGTGAGTGACACAGACTCTGATGTAGTAATGCCAGGGCATTATCTCATTCACCCCCTTATCTCAATGCATTCCCCTCCCCCCTCCCCGAGCCCTACACAAAGCTATCTGCTCCGTGGACTTTTCTTACTATTTATGTCGGACAAGGTCAGGATCGTTTAAACCGGCCTGCCTCTCTCAGCCCCGGCAGATGAGATAGTGAGAGACGGAGGGAGAGACAATCGATTCCCGCTGTGCAGATTTATGCCCCCACCCACCCACCCCCGGTCTCTCTCTCTCTTTCTCTCCCTTTGGTTTTTTTCTTCATTCCCAACTCCCATCGCTGTGGTAACGGCGGCCCTAACAGAGAGAGAGAGAGAGAGAGAGAGAG
Organism: Gymnoscopelus microlampas; assembly: GCF_963454915.1. Lineage (NCBI taxonomy): Eukaryota > Metazoa > Chordata > Actinopteri > Myctophiformes > Myctophidae > Gymnoscopelus > Gymnoscopelus microlampas. Next base: position 20,722,418 of record NC_139960.1, on the reverse strand, counting down.
TAGATCCCCCCCCCCACCCCAACGGGATCCATCAGTCTCTTTAACGTGCGCCGACCGCGGTGGGAAAAGAGCTTGCGTCGTTTAAAATACAGTAGTGGTCTTAAACTGGCCACTTTTCTCACGTCCGGTCCAAATGAGAGCTCCACTCACATCAATCTGGTCCGCTAGCTTGTGTCTTTCTGGGGAGTGCCGGGCGTCTGCCGTGACTAGTGAGGCCTGTACACCCACACGTTATGTCGAAAGAGAGAGAGAGAAGGGGAAGAGAGAGAGAGGGAGACGAAGGACATGCGGTATCGTTCTGGGAAAGGGGTTTACGGATGGAGTGAGGGGACCTACTTACTCTAGGCTGAAGGTTTGGATGTGTGGAGCTGCATGGGCAGCCCAGCTGGGATGGTACATGTGTGAATACTTAAGCCTGATTTATACTTATTAGTTGCGCACCAAATACAGCAGATCTACAAGCTCGCGACGTGTCGCGTCGTGGCGCGTTGTGAGCTTGTAGATTGGCTATTTTCACTGCTCAACACGGCGAGCGAACCATGTTTAAATCGGGCATTACACATCTCTTCTATGGTATATGATTATCTGTTATGACACCTGAATTTCCCCGCGGGGATCAATGAAGGTCTATCTATTTATGTGGGCATGTACTCTGATGAAGTCTCTGGCCAAAACGCATTAGCCTGAGGTATAGCATAAACCAGTGGTTCTCAATCCTTTTTGTGCTGTGGACCCCCATCTGAAAATATTTTGTACCAGGGACCCCCAGAAAAGAAGATTTGGGGTTAAAAAATCTAAAATTTCCAGAATATTTCAAACATCTTTTATATTTTTCAAGTATTTAAAAAGAGCTTATACATCTGCTATTTTTGAATAGCCAACATATAAATCGTTAAAGTGGTTAAAATGATTGTGATGCTGTATTAACTCATTTAGCTGGGGACCCCCTGGTACCCCCCCCCCCCCCCCCAAGGACCCCTGGGGGTCCCCGGACCCCACTTTGACAACCACTGGCATTAACAAATTTGCATCTGAGCCGACGTCTTGCATTCTTATCTTTTATATTGCAGTTATTTCCACTTCCTTTGGTGTGTTTTTTTTAATCTACCTACAGTATCTATGTGTCTATGTGCCTGGGTGAGGCCGGCAGTGGCTCAGGAGGTATATAGAGCGGGGGTCTTGGAATCGGAAGGCTGTCGGTTCTATCCCCGGCTCCACCTTGGCTTCATGTTGAAGTGTCCTTGAGCAAGACACTGAACCCCTAAGTGGTCCCGATGAGCAGGTTGGTGCTCCGCATGGCTGACTCCACTGTTGGTGTGTGAATGGGTGAGTGTAACACACATTGTAAAGTGACTTGAATGGTCTTTGGTAGACGACTAGAAAGGTGCTGTATAAATGCAGCCCATTTAACATTTGTATGAGAGAGAGGGAGAGAGAGAGAGAGAGAGAGAGAGAGATCCATGCCACTCATGTCTTTGGTTACGGTGGTCTGGCTGTATGATAGATGGCTCAGGCCAGCCTCAGAGCCCCCCAGCCTGAACCATGGGACAACATGTCACAGCCAGTTTCCGCACACTCTGTCCACCTTGTGTGTGTGTAGGGGGGGGGGGGCGGGGATAGTCGGGTTCTGACTCCCCACTGCAACAGGATAGGTGGGTAAGGATGGCCCAGTTGTGTGTGTGTGTGTGTGTGTGTGTGTGTGTGCGTGCGTGCGTGCGCGCTCTGACCCAGGTCTATGTCCTGCTGTGTGCGCTGGCCCCAGCCCTTTCCTGTCCAGACCACACCGCTAACCAATACCTAATGTGTGTAGGTTTACATGTGTTTGCAGTGTGTGTGTGTGTGTGTGTGCGCGCGCACCACAAGTCCAGGAGACTTTCACTCATTCATAACTTCCTCTCTTTCATGCCCCCCCCCCACGCCCACGCCCCCGGTCTATTTGATAGTGTTCTCACCAGCCTCTCTTCATCATTCCCTTCATGGATAATGTCCAAAGTATTCACCACCCCCCCCACCCACCCCCCCCGCACCATGCACTCACTTCTACTGCCATTTGTTTTCCTCCATTCCTGCACTTTCCAACTCCTCCATCAGCGACATTCCTTAAAAATAGATCTCCGAGAGATTCTCCTGGCCGATACGAGACAAATGAACTGTATACCTAGAGCTAGAGGAGAAGAAAAATAAGTAGCCCCCCCCCCCCATTCTTCCTCTCTCTCTCTCTCTCCATCGCTGCCAGCAGACAGTGTGTTTCCCTGCGTAGCGGAGATTATAGCTGCGGAATGACAAGCACGCCGTCTGATACCATATCCGCTCTGAATTACAGATCAGCTCTCCCTCCTTTTTAAATGATATTTTAAATACTTGCTGCGGGCTGGAGTTTTCACAGGGTCTTATTTCATTGTTATTATACTACTACAGTATTTTTGTTAGAAAAACCAGTGTTGGCGGTTATTTAAATGAGGGAGACAGCAGAGAGCCCCCAATGCACTTCACTGTGTTATTTCACTGCACCACTTTGGAACCCCCCCCCCCCCTGTAAATGTCTTTTTGGTGGGAATTAAAGAGAAGCAGTGTGGAAAAGGACAAAGGCAAATGGCAAATTCTAATTCGTTTGATTTTTTCCTTTAGTTGCGTGTGTGTGTGTGTGTGTGTGTGTGTGTGTGTGTGTGTGTGTGTGTGTATGCT